>NC_141393.1:30389766-30980396 GCF_034619465.1 Leptosomus discolor
TCATGTTGGAAAGGAGGATGGTGAGCATGTGAAATAGAACATAGTAGCAGATAAAGTGTATGATATCAGTGAGAATTTCACGCACAAGGAGAGTATTTTCTAGTGCACACCACCAACTGCTCTAGATTCACTTTGGAAATTGTGAAGTGGAAAGTGAAGTGATCTTACAGACCAGAGAATCTGTCCCTTTGTGTTTAGCATTTCATAATAAGCTTCTCTGAAACCAGCACACAGCATAACGCGTGTATATTAATAGAACCTGTCTTTCAGCAATTAAAAAAAGAATAGTTCTGTAAAGATACTGCAATGAAACTGTAGAAATTGATTTCAGAAAGAACTCCCACAAGTTCATGTTGACTTATGTTGCCTCACTGAAATGCTAATCTCTGTGCTCTAAGCAAACTGATAAACTGGTGACTATAGCATCGATATTCAAATCTATGTATCATTTGCAACGTCAGTGGATTTAGAGACTGGTAAGTTATTGCTATTTTAATGTCTGAATTCTATGTAAAGAAGATGAAAAAGGCATATCTTGAAAATTGGAAAAGATATGCATATATCCGAGAAGGATAGAAATGCTTCAAAGGACTGCAGCAGCAGGAAATATCAGGACACAAAAGCAGTAGTGAAGTAATATGAAGCAAATTCAGGACATTTTGAATCTACTTCAGCTATAGCGAACACTAGGGAAGACATGAACTTTTGTATTTCTGGCATTCTCTGAAGACGTTCTGGTCCTGCTTTGTGGAAAGCCTGTCCTGGTAACCATGTATGCCATGACAGCTGCGTGGCTGTTCAAATACAAATTGGAAAGATCTGTGCCCATTAAGACAAGATATATGCTTAGAGTATTGATGTCTTCAACTTTAACTGTTGTCTGCCTGATTAACAGATATTTGTTATATGATGTAGGGAATTTAGTAACTCCAAACAAAGATGGAAAAATGTAAGAAAAAAAAATAAGAAAAGGATGCGGGGTAAAGAACAAGATGCCATTGCTTATTCCGTGTTTTTCAGATTTTTTAAGGAATACATTCTATTGAGAATATCAGCAAAAATAAGTTACTGATTTTTATGGTGACAGAACCCTTGTAAATGATATCTGCACTTCAGTGACATAAATAAAGTGGTTTCACTTCTTAGTTTCAGTGGCTTTCTATCATAACAATAATTCTATAATTACCAGCAATTCTAAAAATAAAAAAAAAGTATACTTTGTTGAACAACTCCCTCTTTGTTCCTAACAGTACTAGAGTACTAGGTTACTTTTTTCAAACCTACATCTGAGTCAATTATTTTAGGTCATTTCATTAGCTATTATGCTAGAGGTATAATATGTTGCTATACAAATGAAGTTTAAAGAAATTAAAGTAATGAAGATATATTTTAGGACAGGCCATAGAGCTTTTGTACATTAAGCGACTACACTAGCACTACATTAACCCTATTAAAGGTAATTTTTCCAGCTCATTGGTGAATGGCATTTGGTATTGATGTTTGAAGAATTGCCATTGCATTGATTTTATTCTTTGCCTCTTTAATAAAGTGTGGAAGCAATGGCAGAAGGCAGAAGTTAACTGTCCTTTGGTAAAGCCATTAAGCACTTAAGAAAGAGATTTGAATATTTAAACCATGCAAAAATCTTTAAGGATATTATATATTTTTTAAATTTTGCAACCTTTCATAGGCCTGAAAAAGTCCCAATAGTATGAATAGATTTACATTTCATTGGTACAACAAAAAAGACCAAGTTAAGATTACAAGTGCTACATTTGCACTCACGGAATAGAGCAATCTAGCAACGGAAGTTTTAATAAATACATATTATTTTACACCGTTCTCAAGGCATGAGATGGGGCGTACGCTAACAACGCAGTGTAGTAGGCCACCTGGTGGCCAAATTAGCTAATTATCCCATTTAATCTAGCAAAAAATTAGAGGACCACACAAAGGAAAGATAAACATGAAAGAAATGCATAAACCCCACCAACTACAGCCTATTGGAACTAATGTAAGTATATATAAAAGAGAGTGTTTCCTCATCTTAGGTTTTCTGCGAGTGGTCACTGCTTCAGGCAGGATACTAAGTTTAACTGAGTAGCCTTTTTTTGTGTTAAATATGAATAGCAGCTAAGTTCCTAGGCTTTTCCATGCCACTTTATAAAATAAGGTTCCATGACAGGTCAGCCTATCACACTATACCCTTCTGCTCCCTAGGAAAGACCAGAAGAGAATCTGGATTTAAAAAAATCCATAACTGTTTTCCAGGAGCTTTCCTGGGAATCTTGAACACAGCTACAGAAAAATATGTTGGCCAGCACCACTACTTGAAAGGATGTAGGAACTAAGAGTACTAAGCCCAAGGGTCTGGGTCCAAATATCTTACAGCCATACAAAGCCACAACAACAGACATCAGTGCAAACTATTGTTGACACTGTGCATTCAGACTCACAAAAGAAGTGACCATGAAACGTAAAGTCACTGCTGACTACAGACAAGTAGCTGAGATGCCTGAACAGATGAGTTAAGGTCAAAAATTCAGCTGTTGGATGACCTGACAACTAGGGATCAAAACATGGGAAAGTGTCTGGTTTTGAGATTTACTCAATCGGAGTCTGCTCGTGTTAAAATCTGTAGCGCTAGGGTAGCAAATTCTGGCCCTGGCAGATTAAGTCAGCAAGCTAAAAGGTAACAGCTACAAAAAGAATTCAAAGATGCAGTAGTCTCTGAAGAACCTGAAAAAGGGACCATATGTTTCAGGAGGGAAGAATTTAGAAAGTGCCAGAGAGCAAAGCAGTACGCATGTGACTGGGAATGGTGGGTGTTCTGTGCTATTTTTGGTCTTATAAAACCGTAAATATCAATGTAAAAGCCTTTTCTCATAGGACCTCTACATCAAATTCACAAACCAATCATACGCATGATCCAAATGATCTACACTGATTTTAATGAAACCAAATGCCTAAACCATCAGATCTCCTATCACTCTAGGTCTTCCTGCTTGGAGACAGTGAAGAGATATTCAGAACATATATAGGCAGTGATAAGCAAAACAGTTTTTAAATGACGTGCAAGTTATTAATTCATGTATTTCCAGTGACTGGCTTGAAGGGAAGAAAACAAGGGCAATTGGTAGAAGATTCATTTTCTAGTATGAATTCATTTGGGTGAAGTGCAGGAAATAGATTTCCTCACTGTTTAAGCATGCAGGGACAAACCAGAAAATTTTAGCTATCATTTCAGCATGCCTCAGCACTGAGGTCAGGATTTCCTACCTGCTGGTTTACCATGGCAATGAAGAGCACTGTCTGTGGAAATGGTTAGTACAGAGAGAGAATATCCTGCTGTTCAGCCAAGAAATAGCTTGTGGGACATAGGACTTTTAAAAAAGATGCAAAACGCTCCTCAGATCTATCCGACCTATCCCCCACAATAAGCAATTCTGCTTGCTGTTGACTGTTGCAGCTGGCCAGCAAAATTCTACCTCCACCTTTTAAACTGGCTTCTAACAGGAAGAGCTGAATTTTAATTAATGTGAGTCAAACAGAAACATTTTCCATGAAATACACATTTTATTGCTTAATATTTTAACACTGAGTAACTTTGAAATGTGCCTGGAAGAGCAAAGCTCACTTATTTAGCATTTGTGCTGTTGCACAAAATACGTGTATATAGATATGTATCTTACAAACAACTGAACTAAATGAAGGTATGTGTCTTTAAATAACTATATTCTCTTTGCTTTGCATCTATACTAAGTTCCTAACTTTCTTAACTTGATTTTATGCAGGACTCAGTACTGTTCATCAATTTGTAGACATGCACCCAGCACTTGAATTGAGATTCAATTTGGAATCTTCTGGAAAACAAGTGCATCGTGCATGTGAAGGGAGCAAGTTCTGCTGTTGCTTCTGGGCAAGACAGAAATTCCTAGTTTCACTGATTTCTGAAACCAGGGCTCTCTGGGGAACTCTGTTGGATGGAATGTTATTTTCATTCTATCTTATTCCTACACTCATTCACTACTTCTACCATGGTGCGGGGAAAAATGATAGAGGAGCTGCTACAGGAGCTCTATATCACCAGGAGATTCTCCTAAGGCTCCATCCCTTGAATAGTCTTACTACTTAAGGACCCGTACCTTGCTTCTTTCCCCTCACCCCCGCTAGCTTTTATTTGGTGGTTTAACTTTTTTTTTTCGAGTCACTCTGTATTGACCATGGCAAAAATCCATAGGCTTTTGCCAAGTGTGCAAAAATTGTGTAAAAACAGTTGTTCATCTCTGAAAGACCTGACTGTCCTTCTGGCAAGTGTCCTGCCTCTTTCCTGAGGGGCTCCTGCTTTCTCATGGCCAGCAGCAAAGTCCTTCAAAAATCAACAGATGTCACCCACAGGTGACCCAGATTCTTTTGAGTTTTCTGCATTTAGATTAATACTCTGTCCAGGTTTCTGTTGAGGAGTTGGTTATGGGTTGCCTATTCTTTGATATTTCTGTTTCTTATGTTTAGATTGCCACCAGCTACTCACTAAAGGAAGGGTGCTTAGCCCGTATTACACCAGAGTACCTCTAGAAGCTCAGACCGATGAGCATAAAAGCCTACAGATACCTGGCAAAATATGCAGCAAACCAGCAGCTATGTTATTCATTTAGATCAATATGCCAAAACATGATTTTGACATCACAGTGAACACTATTGCCCTGAAAAAAATCTGTAACATGTCCCACGCTTTCAGCATTTTGCTCAATGATTTTGGAATCAGTTTACTGAAAGATGTTCTGACCATTAGTAAATCATTTATCCCCCCTGCATTACTTTCTGTGGGTGCATGGTCTCTGCTTTGCCACATGGCCTTTTTCAGCACTTTTACTAGCCTAACAGAATTCTGTTTTGGTGGACCCTAGGGTGATTTGTGGGGTTTTGTGCTAACTTTGATTTAAGATCTAAGTGCTCATCTTCTTCAAATACATTATATTCAGCTAGAATGCTAGGGAGCAATCACAGTGACTTTCCTGTTTCTTTCAGGTACTGCTTTGAACAGTACCTTCCAACTGAAACCAGAGGTCGTACAGACCTGTGGCCGTGGGTGTGTAGAATTCTTGTAAAACAACTATAGTAAACTTTAAGTGATGACATCTCTTATTTCAGGGGTTCCTTGTTGACTGACTGCATTTATCCACTGGTCTCATAATGATTTCAATGCACATCTGCAGTGCTTGGTTGCATCTTTCCAGTCTAATTTTGCTCCTTATCAGTGTTGCACTGCAGCTGGCTCCACAATCCAGCTGGTATCAAATTAGTCATTGATCTAATAGCATAGTTGCAAATATAGCAATTGAATGCCTGGCAGCCTTCTGCATTGCCAGAACACTGAGAATCTTTAGATCTGCTTAAGTCATATTACAGATATCTCTTTCTTCATTAAAACCTAAAATTCTCAAAGGTTTCAGACACTATATTTTCATTTCAAAGGTAACTGCAATATTCAATCTTTCTGCCTCATTCTTTTTCTCAAGAACATTTTTCCTTCTACTTTTCATGTTGCCTGTTATGCTACATACGTTGCACTAAAATGCCTACATTTTCAGGCAGTTTGCATCTGCCCTGCTTCATGGGTTCTTTTGACTTACATCTATGTGTGTGTTCTGCTGTTTCTGTTTTGGCACATCTCTGGATAGTTCGGCCAGTGTTTGGAGGCATATATTAGATCGGCTTTACTCTAATGTCTTCCTTGTGAATGGGAACTGCGTATTTCACAAGCAATCTTGGGAAAGAGATACAATTAAGGAATGTTTTATGTCTCCAGTTACACATGGGCTCTCTAGTTCCTGGCATCATACCATATCCCCATTTCTATTTCTGGTATTGGCTAAGAAACCTTTCTTATAGCTTTAAATTTACTTAGAATTATTTGTATAATTCTGATTAATTCTTTTTAGAGACTAAAACATTTTTTCTATTGCCTCAAAGCAAAGCCTTTTTTGTCTGGAGTTCCAGTTTTCCTGATGCTCAGTCACTGCTATTTATGTCCTATGATTTTTAGGTGTGTTTTATCTGGGCAATCACAGATATTTCCTTCCTTTGTAATGTGACTGTTGTTCCAGATCTCATATGCTGCATTCAGCGAAATAAGATGGAAGAATTTAATAGTTCTAGTCTTAAACTGCGTCTTTATATACTCCCTTGATTGATTCTTGAACTTTGGCAGGCCCAGGGAGCCCAGGCCAATAGTCTTCATCTGCAATGAAACCAGCTCCCTTGTGTCTAATTCTCTGGGCACCATAGTTAGCCACCAATCTACGGTGTATATTCACGGGTTGATGAAGAACTGCTGTTTGGCCATATTTACAAAAAAATCATCCTCTATGTTTTAAAAACTGTATCAAATATCTATCTTCATACCCATTCTAACTTTTAGTAGGCATTTTGTGAATTTTACTCTCCACTTAGCAAGGAAACTAACTACACAAAGAGACTATAAGGCTCATAGAGCAAATGGCCTTAGCATTTAACCATTACTGTTATGGAGAGGAGAAACGTCCCTAGCTCAGCACACAGAGGCAAAGGTGGAAAAAAGAGGTGACTTTCATCACCTGATTTATTCTCTCTCTATTTATTTATTTATATATTTATTTTTATTTATTTTAACTATTACATATTTCAGCCTCTGGCATAAACACCTTACATTTTCTACTAGATAGCTAACAAAAAATGAGACACTTAAAACCCATAACTGAAGATTAAATCAGGTAGAAGTTCTAAGAGCAGTATTTCTCTTTGACTCAAGTTGAAGCAATAAGGAAATTAAATAATATCAGAAACAAAGCTGCCTTTTTTTTTTCCTGGGACCTAGGGAAAAGAAGGCAAAAATCTTCCACACTCACACTATGAGGCATTTGACTATTGACCTGCTAGAGAAAAATGAACCCTGACTATAAATTACACACACTCAGTGAAAAAACAAAATAATAGAGATAAACATTTTGAGACAGCAGAGTGGGATCACATGACTAGCTACTTCTCACCTCTGACGGCATTTATTCGATCTCTCCACACATGATAACAAAGAAAGAGATCTTGGGAATTACTGTTCTTCCACCTGCATAGCAGACACACAGTCCTCCTTCATGAAGGCCAGCAAAAACCATGTAAGTCAGTCTCAACACCTCTTTCAAAAAGGTGAATGTTCATCTTTAGAAAGTTACGAACTGCAAAATTCTGACAGTAATTCTGTATCTATCATCTCCTATTTCTAAGAAAAATAAATTGGTAAAGCAGAGATGATCAAACTCCACTGTAATGTCCATCAAAATCTGGATGCATCACAGCAGGGTTTCAAACTGGAATATTGCAGATACATGACACAATGGCACTAAAACCCCCTCTTTTCATAACTGAGAGTCAGTGAGAGGTAAGGCTGACTGAGGCTGATCTTCATAACCTCTCTATACAATCAGTGGAGAGAGAGATAAAAGTGAAAAGGTTTCTTCTGCAACTATTTGAGGGTGCTTAACTTAAACTTCTGTCCTGAATCACCCCTTAGAGGAACCTCCTCACAATAGAGGCTGGGCTACTTAGCTCCTTTAGTACTCTAAATTAGTCTTCACAGATGACCCCTTCTCCCAGCGTATTACTGGGGCAACTACAACCTCTCCATAGCCTTCCCTGCAGCCTGCGACAGTGTGTCACTGCTCTGCACACCTGCAACAGCACCCATCACTCTGCAACAACGGGATGTGAAGGGTAGAACTTCTCTTTCCCAAAAAGCATCTCTCTATAGAGCCAACTTTAACATTTACAGTTCATGATCACTGGAATTCTATAACAACCATGTTTTCTGCAATGCTAAAATATCAGCACCTACAAGAAGTTAAGAATCACAGGCATGTCTCACTAGCCACAGGAGTTGGCTGGAGCCTACCATAGGAGCCCATTGGATCTGATGCAACCACAACTGCAACAATGAATGAAATTATAGTGATCGCTTATTTTACCTTGTTAGAAGGAGAAGTTAGCAGAAAATGCTATAGCTATTTTTAGTATAACGTATTAAAAATGTACAGACACCATGTAAAAACATCACCTAACCTTAAGTACATAAAAAGGTCACAAATATATAAATATATTTTATATTGCTACTTCACATATTTTCAATATAGAAATATAATATATGATTATAAAAATAAAAGTAGAAACAAAATACATATACAAATAAAAATTCTGGTGCTTATAAGCTGGAATATTTCACTGCAAATAATTTTTTACAATTTAGACATATTTGCATTGAACGTATTGCCGTTGCAAATTTATTGAGATTTAGTGAATTTGGGTTTCATATAGAAAACCTGCTAAAAAGGTTTTCTGTGGTCATATGGTTTTTGTTGAGTTTTTTTTTTTTTTTCTTTACAAAGAAACATTACAGTATCAATTATTTATGAGTTACATTGATGAGGAGTAATTGGGAAAGAAAATAGTATTTCCTATATTATGTTTATGAAGCAAAATATCATGGATAAAACACACAAACGAGTTTGGAAAAAGATATATTTTCTCCTAGAGTATGAGGTGAAAAAATAGGAAAGTTAATTAAAAATTGGCAACTAACTTGAGGAATAGGGTGATACTACTGCCCTGTACATTTTTTTGCTAGTGTTTTTTTTTATTTGCATCCCTCTAAAACAGCCTAATCCACCAAGCTGCTAAAAAAACCAAGAACATGTCCACACACAACTTCAAAAATTATGTTGTCACTGTGTTGTTAACACTGCTAATTTTATCTTGCTTCAATATATTATTTGGTGAGATGGGTGGAAGGCAGCTTTAGAGCAGACACACGCTGCAGAGAAGGTGGTTTGTCACATCGTGGGGCTAAACCTGTGGGACTCCTTGAGGCAGGATGCTATGGCTTCTGTAAGGTTATGTGGGCTCAGGAGTACTGGACAACTTCACAGAAGGAAAACATCTGGAGAACTGCACAGGACTCACTATTCTCTGACCTGATGGAGCCATTTTTATGTTATATAGTAATTGTATAAGATCTTAAAGGTAGTACATGATTTCACAACCCAGAACAAAAGCTGTGAAATATTAGACTAAAGGTTCTGAAATGCAGTATGATAAAGGGAAAACAATCCTAGTTTCTTTGAATTTCTTTCTTTTTATAGAGGGCTGATGTCCCTTATTTGGCATCATTGTATATGAGACTTTATGAGTGAACTGTGAGCGCAAATTCACAAATCACTTCATGAGATGTCAGCTGATTCATACGAACTTTCATAAAATCTGCTGTAATACATTAAATACCAGTCTCAGATCGGGCAGCTCCTAGAAGTCTGCACTGCTTACATGTGGTCTGCATGTGATCCAGTGTCAGGAAACAAGAAAATACAGATAACCTAAACTCCTTTAGACAAATGGATAAAGTTCTGAAAGGTTGTGCTAAGAACAATGTAAATCAGAACACGCCCACGTTTTGGAGACTCATATACCTCTTTACTCAGTTCAGGGTATCACAGAACAGTGCAGCACCGGTACTGCTGTCAGTGGTGTTTGCATGTGTAACAGCACAGGTACACCACCTTTTCTTAGGGACTCTTGGTCCAATGATTAGGCCAGAGTGCTGCAATACTTCAGCTATTCTTACTTGTACTTTAAAGAATGTGAATAATTTTGTGTGTCTGAGACTAATCTTGAGCCCTTTCTACCTTGTTTGGACACTAGGCAGTCCTAGCATATAGAAAGCAATGAAGGTGGTAATGTTCATCATCCTTTGGGGTGAATTAAGGTGCCATTTCCATTTTTTAAAAATTAAAAATGCTTGATGAACAGAAAATGGCTTTGGGTAATTTACTGCTGGATGTATGCACTCAAACCACCACAGCTGAGTGTGCCAGACTATTGCTTCAGCGCTGAATATTTGACAATGCTTTAAGGTCTCACTGCCTGGGACCTTATCCTACCATTTTATACAGCAAGGGCACAAAGACAGCGCATGTGGAGTTGACTAAGATGCTTGACGTGATGACTGTAAATTGTCCACGTTTTGCAGCTGTAGTAAGGAATGGCGATGACAGCTATGTGGTACACATTTACTTTTGTTTGAAGTCGAATGCCTCTTTCATTCAAGACACACTGCTTTAATCTCCCAAAAGCTGTGCTGGCTTTTGCTACAAGCTCAGTAAATACTGCTTTGCTACAACGTGAAGTTCATCTTCAATGTCATGCTGGGAAGAAATGGGAGAAACACACTTACTCTTGTGAAATGCATGAAGCCAATTCTTGCAGAAATACAGGGACTCTGCTCCATAGAAATTACAACATTGCCTTTAAAAATGCATGTTTACATTTGAAATACATTATGGAAGCAACCAAGAAAATGTAAGAATATTTTTCCTATTCTTTCTTTACCCATTCTCTAGACTTACTTTATAATTCTGTAGGCACGGTAATCAGTGTTTTCCTGTTGTAATTATATAAGACATTAAACTTAACATTTCTCTGCTTTAAGTAAGACTTTTGCCAACTATTACTTTCTGTTCTGCCTTTTAAAATATAAAATCTGCCAGAAGTAGCAAGGAATTTTGCTTCATATTACACTGTTAAACATACGGACCACTGAAGAACGAGCTAGTTGTTATAGGATGTGTCACAAATGAGTTTTCATTCTGTTCTCCAGTGCAACTGAAGCGAAAACACTTGTGTAGAAAAAGTTAACTGATTTTGTTACTGCCTGGAATAAGAGATCAGGAAACTTTGCTGTGTCAGGTCCTGAACTCATTTAGTTTATGTTCTATTAGCAGTCACGTTTTTACTGCTGCTTGGGGTATCAGGCATTTTTGAGACCTCTCATACAAAACAGTTGATTTTCCTACCTAGTGTGGAAAGTCATACAGGTTCTTAATCTGTTGGGGAAAAAAACACCCAGCCTAGCACATGGAAATTACTGAACTTCACAAGAACAGTAACTGAAGTCAGAGTTTTGTGCAAAACCTAGCTCAGTCATTTTACTATACATGACAGTTAAAAACACACTACAACGTCAAAGGCAAAGAGTAACTTCCATTGAGGCATGTATCAATCCATGTATGTAGACATAAGTAAGTGCTGTAACTTACTACTGCCAATGAATATCTCCATTGACATCATTTAGCAGAATAATCTTTCTCTTTTTTAAAAAAGTGTTACATATGCTTTGTCAGATAAAATAAAAGCTTTCACTTTGGGACAAGGTATTTGCAAGGTAGCCTAAACGTTTATTTGCAAACTATACTGACTATTCTGATTGCAATTAAAAAGTCCTCCCAAACGGGTCAACATGCTATCTGCAATCATTTAGATTTTAACATCATGGTTATTACTTTTTATCAGGCTGCACAATGAGTTATTGATCAGTTTTAACCTTTAGATCTGAGAATTCAAGAAAAGTTGAGGTAGTAGCACAGCTTACCTTTCCTGTCTGGTAAACTTATGGCCTTTAGTGGAATTCTAATAATTCCTATTGGCAAGGCAAATCTGAAATTAGTTTATTCTCTTGGCTCACACAGAAATGATGACATATCTAAAAATACTGCATGCATAGCAGATTTGTAGTTACTACCTACAAGGGGCTCAATCCTGCAGTGTGCTAAGAGCTTCCTTCAAAGTGATGATCATCATCATCTTCTCCCACTGACTGTTTTAGCAGCTCTGTGCAGGCACTGACAGATTACCAGACAGACAGAAGGCATCCTGGACCACGCAGAACACACAGTGTAGAGCAAAAATCTTCACATTTTGTAGTTTATAACAAATCCCCTAAGCGTATTGTCCAAATATATCACTCTACAGGCTGTTAATCTTTTAATAAGTTTTCTTTATATGGAAAATCTGCTTGAAATAAGACTGAACTACAATGTGGCTTCAGTAGGTACGCAGGACTCGTTTTAAATGGAACAAAGTAATCCAATTAAACTAATCTGGTTTACAAGTTAAAATGATACGAAGCACATTAATTGATCCTTATAGGCTGCTGCTATTTGAGCCCTCTCTCTGTGCAGCATTTGGAACTGCTTTGCACATTTGTATCCTCTAACAGCAGAGAATTCAGTCCCTCAGTTCAGGAGAATTATGGGCAAGAGAAACATATAACTGTTATGTGTTAGATTAATTTGCAGAACACTTGGCATTATTATTGCCAAGTAGTCAAATTGTTCCAAGTTGTTCCGGAAGGTTGTTATTAATAGTATGTTTTCTGAGGAAAGTTCTGTCTACTTTTGGAACTGCATTTCTGTTGCCAAGGAAACTCCTTGAAGCACAGCATTCTAGGAGCACACTGCTGCTTTTGTTTGCCAGTATCCTATTCATATCATCTAAGTAAGCACTTTACATACTTCAGCCTCCAGTTTCAAACATTTAAGTTTTTATATATTTATATTACCACATTAAATACAGTTTGTGCTTCTTTTTAAACTGGGGGAGTCTTGTAAGATTATTTTAACAGTTGCATTAAAGGACAGGGTTAGGTTTTGGTTTTTTTTTTTTCACAAGTTTGCAATAAATTAGTTTTAATTTGAATAATAGCTCCATAGGTTATAGCACTAGTCCTTAAGTGTTAATTATCTTTTCACTCTGAAATTAATGTAGTCATTTCCTACTGACTCCTCTACACCATTATTGAAGTGCTGAGGAAAACATGTCATTGAGTTCTGAGCCAGAACTGTTGTTGTGATTAATCCTGGTCACATGGCCAATCTCTGCCAAAAGGAGATCACTGAAAAAAGGTGACAAAGACAGTGATTTCCTGTCAGCAAAGAGTACGACAGGGCTGTCTAGAAGTGATGCAAATGAGGGAAACTTTCACCACGGTTTGTTTGATCCACTCAGGGCCACAGCACACTGAGCCAGAGAGAAAGGCACAATGGAGCAGCAGCACACCCAGAGGAGAAAATGAACCGCACCTTCCGAGGAGGGGTAGCTTCCAGTAGGGAAACAACAACTGCTGAGAGATTTTTTTTCCCTCAACTTTTTTTGAAAGGTATCCATAGCTTTTGGTGTGCATTTTCATGTTATTTAATACAGTGAACTGCTTCCCTTTGATGAAATAGTTTAGCAGTTAACCTGTTCAAAAACTGTGTCAACTATTTTTTTTTCAAAATCTTGGCACTACTACATAAGGGTCTTTTTCCATCTATCATGAAACATCATTGCTGAAGACTTACTAATGCAAGACTTATGGCTTATGCAGTTTGTATTAGAAACACCATACATTACTTGTAATCAGACAGAAAAAAAATGATTTCTTTTCTTTGGTATTTAAAAATGTTTAGTTAATTTTATTCTGAACATACTAACAATTTTAACAATCATACTGTACTTATTTAAATGGGGTTTTAATCTAACACAATTAAGTTTTGCAATTAATCTTCTGAGGAAAATGGAAAGAATTATCATTAACTTTTCTGCTTAGTATACTCATTTCTAATCTCCACAGTTCCAGTAAATACTGATTTGCTTCATTTTTGAACATTCAAGGTACAGAATTACTCAAGTTCCCACTAAAGGGCTAATTAGCAGAGTTTAAATTCTTTGGGCTTGATCCTCCAGTAACAGCATATGAACACAGCTGAAGTCAATGCAAGTTCTGTGTACTTAGAGCTTATGAGATCAGGCTCACATGCAGTAGATTAGAATGAAATAAACATGATATCTTTGGCATTAAACTGAGGTATTACAGCAGTACAAGGAAGCAAGAGTCCAAAACCATGGAAATGCTCGTTTTAATTTTTTCTTAGTTAATACATAAAGAATTAGAGGACAAATAAACTGTCAGCAATTCATTCCATGACTGCCATTTTATCAAACACTAGTTGATTTCCAAAATCATTAGCTAGTTTAAGACTGTAAAGCTGAAATCATTTAGGGCTATGGGGGAGCATAGTGAGGAATAGTAGTTTTCTCTTTTTGTAAATCTTTGCATTGAAATCTAGGAAATCTAGAGAAAGTCATACATACATATTCAGGATTTAAAAAAATATGGCTGCTCCTATTATAATAAGGGCAAAATAAAACCTAGTTAAAGAGAGATAATAAGGATCCTAATAAAAAACTATGAAGCTCCTGGAATATTACAAAACAAAATTAAGCTGAGAGTTGACTTAAATCTATATTAAATCTGAAAAGAGTGCTAGGAAAATAGTCTAACCATGAAAATACATTTTATTTTCCCATATGCAATTTTAGCATTTATATATTATGTTATGCTGCTTTAATGTATGCTTTTCCCTTCCGATTTACCTGTTTTATCATTGCTTCTTCCCATTCATAGACTCCTTAGGGGCAATGATTACTGTTGGTAATAGTGATACCACAGCAGGTTCCCTGGCAGAGGCGGCTTGCTGAGCTGGCTCGGAGGTGCAATTACTTGTCAGCTCAATAACTGAGAAGAGGGATCTGTGGGTTTAGGAGAATCCACCAAAATGCAGAAAGTGCAATTAGCAGGTTCACATTTGAAGCTGTAACTGATAAAGGATAACTAAAGACAGACCTGTGTTTTTGTAACACCCCACATCATTGAGGAATTTTGATGATAATAGTTGCCCGAATTTCTCTTTACAGATTTCTCTCCCTGCAGACCAGAACGTTTCTGTTCACTGTGAAGTGTAGGCAGTGGTCCTGCCCCTTAGATGTGAGCACTGTACCGTCCACGACTCTGTATGAGAGCCTCCAAATAAAAAGGGTGTCACTATTGATTAGAAGAGGTTTGCTAAACTACTTTTATAAAATTCTTAATACTGTTTTTGACGGCATGATTCAGTGTTACATGAATCTCTGAAATTAAGGATGATAAAGAGCTAGTGATTTATCTGATCTCTTGTTTGCCAGTGCAGAAGTGTTCCTTCAATTACATTTGCTAATGTTTTCTTTTGTCTGCTTCTTAGTGTCTGAAATTATAGGGCTTTCAACACTTCTTCTGGAGGTGTGGGGGTTTTGGGTTTTTTTTTTTTTTTTTTTTTTGAAAGGCTAATAGATCTTAATGCCACGCACTCAAGCTTTTTACATTATCTGCAAATACTCCTCCTGTTTTATGGTCACTCCTTAGTCATCTCTTAACCAAACTCCACATTTCTAGTTAAGTCTTTCCTTCAATCCTTAACGATTGGCTTGCTGCTTTCGCTAGAAAGGTATATGCCAAGAATATTCACTGCAGGAGGGCAGGCAGTCTGTTTCTACCCTTCTTCAAGTGGTTTTGCAGTGGCCAGATAGGTACTTTTGACATGGGGGCTCTATTATTTAGTGGATGATCTCCCTGCGGAAACTGCAGAACACGTAAGCTGCATGTGCTCTGGAAGCAGTGCTGGTTCGTCTGTGCTGCACAGACTACAGACTCGCTGCTCCCTCTGGCACAAACTTTCTGCTTTTGAAAGTGTCATGCTTATATTAATACAGAATTTCGTAATATTAAGA
The DNA here is from genome assembly GCF_034619465.1 of Leptosomus discolor. NCBI lineage: Eukaryota > Metazoa > Chordata > Aves > Leptosomiformes > Leptosomidae > Leptosomus > Leptosomus discolor. The sequence goes on from NC_141393.1 coordinate 30,405,211, forward strand.
AACTATTACTTCCCATTTTGAATATACAATATTCCTCATTTTGCCAGCATACTGTACTGCAAACTAATTCTTAAATTATTCCCCTTTTTTATTCTTCTCACCATGCATTATTATCCCAGCCTTGCCATCTTTAATTTAAAAATTAAAGTTTCTTAAAAAGAACCGTAATTAATCTTAATGGTTAAATTTGGATATCAGAAAGGGAAGTATCCTAAATAGCACCTAAAATACTTGGGCTGGCTGCTTAAACTTTCTTCCTTTTCATACTGATTAATGGGTTGTTTCCTTAAAATTTATATTTATTGATTTTTTTAGTACAAGACTAAAACTAGTGGTCAGATTAGGCATGGTACAAGCTAGTCTTATATGGACAGGCACTATCAAAACACTTTATTTTAGATTCACAATAAACTTTTACCCATTTCTGACATTGTTTATTTCTGAGCCAAGGCTGGGACTGTTAATGTGTGATTAAGTCTGATTAAGTATTTAGAAAGTTAGGAAAAAGACATAAGCAAATATAAGAAATTATTGTCAAAGCCAGAAATGGAGGCCACTGAATTCAACTCGCATAAAATACTTCAGATCTGAACCATATTTCCATTTAAAAACATATTTTAACTCATGTGACAACTCTGTCTCACTGGGTATTTTAAATAAAAAAGATAAAATTAGAAAGATTAAAATGCAAAAAGACCATAAAGATATTAGAATGCCAAAGCAAGAAAAATTAAATTATATTTAAGAAATTATCAAATCATGCAATCATAGAAGAAAGAAAACAACTTCTATTTGACCTTGAATGTACCATTTATTCGACAAGAAATAAAAAAAAAAGCTAGAGGGTAGTTGTTTCTTGTCATTATACTGTTGCTGATTCTGTGGTTAGTTATTAATTTTATTTTTTATGATTCACAATCTGCTCTTTGAAATATGCCATATGCTCAAAGCAATTCAAGGATGACAACTGTCAGAATTACTCCAATAAAAATTGCCTAAATGAGGAAGATTTACTGCAGCCTGATATTTCTGTTGAAAGCCCCTCCTTTCTTTCCCCTATTACTCCTCAGACCCATAGACTACAACTTCTCAGACACACAGTGAAGTTTGAATCAATTTTAGGATCAAATCACACATTTTGGGGAACTTCTTAAAAGTACTGTCTATCTAAAAGAAGTGATAAAGCTAGGCTAATGCTGCTATGACAAATAAGAGAAACCTGGTGTGTGTGTGTGCGTGTGTGCATGTGTATACACGTGTATGTTAGATGAAGACCCTATAATCTATATGCAAGTTTAAAACCATTTTGCTGAAATCGTAAGCAAGTGTGATGACTTAACATGACAATGTCTGCTTTATGTATAACTAATAAAAATTAAATTGGAAGAGTCCTGTATCCTGGCAGCAGCAAACCAAAATCAAGGCAAATTTCCTTCTTCCCAGATGAGGTCTGAAAGGTGGATAAAATCCAGCTGAAAGCTCCAATCAAAACACATTTTGTTAAATGCTACCATTTCATTTTTTTCCTTCATTTTGTTTCAGTCTATTTATTAATGCAGTTTCATTTATTTCTATTCATCTTGAAGACAAATCTTTGTCCTTCTATAGAATTACACCAAATAGAATGTGATAAAGGGAACTTTCTTGCAATTATGATGTCGGTGCAGCCTGTCAGCGCACAGGGGATGGAAATGAGGTTGGGGACAGGGAAGGGAATTCTAATAGACACCATGATACATACAATGAACGCAGCGATATCCTGTGAGAGAAAGACTTGTCAAGCTAATCAGATCTTCTACAGCTAGGTAAAGGCAGTAACGGTAGCGCTAACCTTGTAAAGATGCTGCTGCTGCTCCTCTGACATCATCAGGTCATGGCTGTCCATCACGATGGATTCCATGTCAATCAGCCAATCCCAGAGCTCCTGGTATTCTGAATCAAAGTCCAAAAGGCTGTAGATAAGGAAAAAAATGTATTATGCATAAATACTGTGTAGTTGTTAAAATCTTGTATTAGAATAATATATTCTTGAAAACTCATGATGTTCTTAGTTATATTTCTAAAGAGACATTCTGTATTTATTCAAAGTGGATGAAAATGAAAACTGAAATCCAATTTAAGCCAGTGCCATGACCTAAATTCAGCAGCTGATGCCAAATCCTGACAACTGTTGGCATACTGTATTTGCTTCAAAAATTTCGAAATAGAAATCCCCCATGGATGATGATGTTTAATGGTTTTTAAAGTGCTAACTTTATATTGAGCAAACTTTGCAACAATCATGTCAATACAATTAATACAAAAATATTGTTTTCATTGAAAAATGACTCAATCCATTCAGCCATCCCTCTGCTGTCTATCTGCCTATCTCTGTAAATATCCTACATTATTTTCATGGATGAGTAGCTAGCATTTCAACTTAACGCCTTAAGATAGGCTTGAGTGAATATGGTAAGCCAGTGAGAACTAAGGCCAGATACAGTATTAGACAGGTGTTCCCTACAGACATGTAAGAAACAAAGGTAAGGACAGGAAGTCAAAACAATGAATCCTTGAATAGCCAGCAATCATTAAAATTCAAAGGAGGATCACTACGGTTTTCAACAAAATAAATCATTAGAATAAGGAGCTTAAAAGGATTAATGTGATTCTCTATTGAAAGCCTAGTGAATAAGTAAAGCATAGATTCTTCTAAAACACTGTGATACAAGACAGAAGGTACACGCTGAAAAACTGCAAATTCGTCGCAAAGATACCCCTTGAAAAGGGATCTTCAAACTTGCAAAACTGGAACTAACAAAAGCCTTGTCAGTAGTATCAAAACACGCCCATATTGATCAAACAATAGTGCATGTTCCACTAAAGCTAATTTCTCCAATTGTTAACAACTTTTTTAACAACCATGTTACAAAAATTACCAGTATTTCAATAGAGAAACAATAAACTAAACAGGTTTTTAATGTTATTAATACCACCGCAGCTTCAGTTGTTATTAACTACAGTACCATATGCATGGTAATTTTGAAAGCTTATAGATGAAGTTGTGACAAGTAGAACTGTCTTTCAGCAAGAAAGCAAGCAAGAGGGAAGAAAGCATTTGCCTTCTGCAGTATTATTTTCAATGAGTTGACAACAAAGGAAGTCTTGTATAATGCACAAGTGTTGATTCCTGCTTCTGAAGTAACTCTCTAGTTTAATCCACTGTACTCAGTATACCTTTACTCAATAATTTATGAGGTGCACTTACTTAAAATTGCCTGCTGCCCTGAGAAGGTAAGCAATGATGCTATTACAAAGAAGAGCAAGCATAAAAGGGCAAGTTACTATTGTTGAAATATAATAGTTTCATTTGGAGTTCAGGGTTTTTCTCCTGTTTCAGGAGGTATTTGACTCAGATATCATTTTGAAACTAAAATAAAACTAAACTCCATTTTGAATGGTATATTTGCAGTGATACTGAATCTTTATCCCTTCCTCAGCAAGCAGTATAACCATTCCGTATCTTCAGTATCTACTGCTCCTTTTATTCTTTTCCATCTTATCCAAATATTATCCGAAGTCATAAAACTGAAAGACAGTTATTAAAACATATGTTTTATGATATCAGAGGCTAGATTTCATCTCATATAAATCACTACAGGTTCAGTTGGACTTGGATGGTTTGTACCAGTGAAAAATCTAAATTCAGATACGAAGATGATGGGAAACAAAGCCTACACCAAATGTTCCTGACCTGCTGCTGCCAGAATGGGAGGCCTTTGGAAACTGCACCAGGAAGTGGACTGGGATTTTGCTATAACAGACAGAAGACATGCTGGATCCAAACACGTCCTTTGTGTCTATAGAACTGCATCTTAGTTACAATCCAAACTGGTCCATTTATTGGTGTAATAGAATGAACCGATCCTTTAAAGATACACAAAAGCACTTTTCCCTGACCTTTATAAAACCCAGATAAGCACTAGGAAACAACCGAACATTTTGATTTCTAGCTAAAGTTCTAAACAGGAACTCAACCCAAAATGAAGAGTAAGAGAAACAGGATTCCCTGGAAAAAGGCCAGGAAGGGATGCAAGATGTAATGGGGATATTTTTTACCCTATAGTTTACACACTGTGCCTAGTCTCCTTTTTGGTTTTCTGTTGTAAAATAAAGTCATCTGGGAGCATTTTCAAGCAAATGGTCTATGGCAGTTATTTGCCTGAGCCTGAAGATAGTGAAGTCAGCCTACTAAGCACCATCAATATATTTTTAAAAATTTGATTGTAATATTTTTAATAGCTCTAAAATAACTGATTTTTTTTAAAAAAAAAAAAGCTTTGTTTTTAAAATTAATTTTCACATCTAAATGAATGGGTCTACTGATTACTATTAGATAACTGTTTGGAAGAGGACGTAAGCTACTAAAAGCCACTAAAAATATATTCAGAAAACCCAGCAATTGTAGGATCAGTGACAGGTTAAGATTAAAATGTACCTGTCACTATTTCTGTGGTATATTGAATATTTCTTTTTTATTCAGAATCTATTTTTTTTTCTGGGCTTGGCAGATTTTTTTTCTTCATATTGCCACAGGCAGAATCAGGGAAAGCATAACTTCTGAAATACTGATGTGTGTTACAGATGTAAGAGCTATAGAAAAGATCTAATTTTGTTTGATTATCCAAATCCACCAATCACTAAAAAAAATAAATTAGGTAATCTGTTTATTGCAAAAAAAATATTCCTCCATTAAAAGTACCCAAACACTGCCAACAAGAATGCTATAATATTACTTAAAGAGCAGATAACTACAGCTTCCTTAATATAGGTTTGTTGGTTAGTAAGCTAAAACCATTAGTTATTTATTAACTAAAATGACATTAAGAAGTATTTTTTATCTTCGTAAACAGGGAATCAGATATGCAGAGTTGCATGTCTAATCCCTTGAACCCTAAACATATTTCTTAAAATGTGGACATCAATTTATTATTTTGAATGAAAATTCATGAGCACCTTTCTCATGAGAAAACCAGTTCGTCTGTGGCATTAATAAATAAAAAGGAATGTGAAGCTATTTCCATCAGCCTTTTTCCCTATGTTTAACAGACACTTCTAGTTTGTATTATTTCTTTGATGGCATAACTCACATGGTATTTAGGAGTACTGTAAACACACTGGTACGCCTACCAAAAATATTCAGCCAGACAAAAAGGCGTTCCAAGATTCTGGGTCATAATTTTTTGGAACTTCTTTCACATGTTTTTATGAGGAGGATACAGGAGAAATTAAGAGTTCTGACCTTAACAGCTTTAAAATTGCCCTTTAATCTGTGCACACTTGAAGCCTCCTCTAATGCATTTATCTCAAAGCCTTATCCATGGAGGTCCAATACTAGGTGATCATCCTCTCTATTGCTGTTACAAGAAGTCACCGTTCTGCAGGAAATCTGTTCTTTACACACCCACTAGCATCATCCTATTCTGCAGATACTGCCTTACCTGCCTCAGTTTAGCTATTTCCTACATAAAGCCACCTCCCAAATCTTTCCTCCCAGTATATAAACAACTCTCCATCTACAATAACTCTTGTTCTTCCTGTAGACCCTCTTCTTTCTCCTAGGTCAAACTTCCGTAACAGACAATGGATAACTACCCTAATTTCCCCAGTTACACAAATAGCCTCTTCTCTGTAGGGATCTCAATCTCTACCTGGGTCACCCTACTGCGAAATTTCTCTCCACAGTTTTTATGCAGTAGGGAAATGTTTTATCAACTGTATTTTCAAATAGCTGAAAGGTATTTCCATTGTGTTCAATACAATACCTCAGACCAGTTCAACTGGAAGTTTTCCATCTGAATTCAGCCCACCCTGGTTTCTATAACAGCTGAATACACAGTATTGTAGTTGTCTCCCTCTGGTCCTTTGGCCCCTTAAGACACTGTTGAGCCTTTAAGCACTGGGATGGCCATAAGGGCCCAGAAAGGTGGCCGCAGCATAGAACAGGTGGGGAACACTAGTAGATTACCATTCCCAGTAATAAGCCTGTAATTACGAGTGCAAACAAGTGCATTTAAGAGACTGTTTGCTTTACACATACAGTGTGTAGAGTTACAAACTGGATTTTTCCACAAGGCTTAAAGCCTTAAATCCCCTATCCTCAATAAAATCAAATGTCTGTTGATGTCTTACTGTCTTACGTCCCCCACAAAATTCCAACCCTAAGTCTTGTTCACATTCAACTGTGGCTGAAAAATTAGAAGCTGATTTTGAACATGTAGCCCGCAGTGCACATTTATATACATATACACACCAATTCTGAACAAATTATTTTTATGGTTGGCACTAGCTGAACTGGCGTGCTTGAGAATCTGACAGATTTCTGCATATGTAATCAAGATCTCAGTAATCCTACATAATTAGCTCACATCAACTTTTCTAAAACAGTCATCTTTCTGTATAATAAGAGGGGATGTTTACAAGGCTCATTTATCTTTACAGTCAGTAATTTAATAAAACTGTGTTTCCAAGACCTCAACATTGAGTTAACAATAGGAAAAGGAAGTTCTGGAATAAAAAACTCATGAACACCTTGGTCAATGACCTTCCTTGCATAGGAAACTGCAGGCAAAATTTCTACTGTATTTATTGGTTACAAGAAAATTTCTATCAGGATGAGGGTGTACCCAAACAACGAGCATTACTTGGCTTCTTTGAACTGCTTTTGCCCCACACCATTATGATCTCACAGGTACGGCCTTATGTTCATTTAGGGGAGCTAGCAGTTGGAAGATATGGTTTTCAAAAGACCTTCAAGAAAGAGTCTTAAACCAGAACTATAAATTTTCTTGGTTGTGAAAAAGGCAGGGGCAGCAAGATTTCATTTTAGCACAGTCCAGTAATTTTTCCGATTCTTTGTTCATACTGCTTAAACTATTCAGAAAGAGTTCTTTTACATATACACTTCCAATCAGAAGACCAAGTCAAGTGAAAACAGATAAAATTAAAGCTTTCTAGAAATACAAAACTGGGATGTTTGAACTGGTGAACTACAAGTGAATAGCTTCACATTCATATTTCCTAGTCTCTAGTACAATAATGATTATAGAGAATTATCTTGCAGAGGTATTAATACATTATAAAGATGCTTCCTTGGAAGATGCTAAGAAATCAAAAGATATGAAGTCGTTGGAGAAGAAAAGCTTGAAGCAAAAGGACACATTACATTTTCTTAAATCAAAATAATGGATTCTTATTAGACAATGTTAGGTAATCCTATGAACAAAGCATGATTTGGATTAATTATCCAGAACCCATTATTTTTTGCATTCATATATGAAAAAACATATTTATAGAGGGTTTTCCCCTGCCTCTTGGCCTAGGAAGAAAAATCCTGGTTAACTAGAAGTAAGAAAAAGTATATCATGTAAAAAAAAATACAGATCAGTGAGAATAAAACAACAAAAAGAATAGTTCCTTACCCATTACTTCCCACTGTGTGAACTTTTGACATATCAGCAAACTCTTCCTTTCGCTTGCTACTACTGTTGTACTGCTCACTGTACAGCTTTAAGGACATCTGTTCAACAGCATCTCTTTGTGCTTCCAGATAGCATAGCTGAACCTCAGCCTAGAAAAAGAAAACAAAGAAGAAAAAACACACCAAAACTTTAAAAAAAAAAAATTCAGAAAGAATGCTTTTAAAACAAATACTTTTGGATTGTAACAATTTTAACCAAATGATTCACACTATCATTTTCCTCGTTGCATGACAGTAAAAAACCTGAACCATTAAGTCAGAGAAAAGTGTGTTCTCAAATGCTAGAACTGAACTATTTAGGTTTCTATCAGAGAATGTGCTGTATGTTCCATGACCTGTCTATCCAAATGCTACATAAAAATGTCTGAACATGAATAAAAAAGATAATAGAAATCACACACAATGACAGAACAGGTAAATATATAAAACTACTTTTCTTGCAGGCTTCAAGACTGACATTGTTAACACATTGCCTGTGCTTCATAATTAATGTAAGCCATATTGCTATAGGTATTTCTGTTTTAAATAGTAAGTATAAACAAAACCAAGCAAATTTGCATTATTCACATTCTGCTTTCCCATATCTGGTGTTGATTGGTTAATCAGCAATTTTAATTGCAAGGAAATAGGCAGTAAGTGAGATGTACTGTTTTCCATCAGACTCTGTGCCTGGCCAGAAAAATATTGAATAATATTTGGCATCGTAACTTATCGAATAGACACTTTATTTATTGCAGCTGTGGTGACCAGTTTGATTCTGAGGCTCAGAGAACCAGATGATAAAAGGATGAAATCTGCTGTTTGCCACACTTGCCCCTAGGAACAGGACAAAGAACAGAGGGTAGAATAAGTTCAAAAGCACTTGGGGACTGATATGCTGTTGTTTTCTTTTAATATGCTTCACCCAAAGAAAAACACATTACAAATTCTGATAATGCTTCAAAACCTGCTACTTCTGTGTAACTACATGCTCTTATTTCCATTAGGAGGGGAACACCTGCTTAAGTATTTGGTGCTGTGGCAAGTAAATGCAACAAGCATGGAGGAAATTTTGGATAAGGACTCTTGCATTTTCTACTGAGGGAGGCAGGGAAGTGAAGAGTTTGTTCAGCCGCTGACAGCATGACAGAGTTACCAATCTATGGACAACGGCAGCTGTAAAGACAAAGCAGTGAAAGGGCTGGAGAGGAGAAGGGGAATCTGCAAAATCTATGAAAAATGCAGGCAAGTGAAGGGAAATAGGCACTGAAGAATGTCAGTAGGGAGGTCTGAAGGAAGGTTGGAATGCTTTATAAGCTTGTGGTAATAACAGTTACACATATTTGCTTATGCATTGCCTTGGAGCAATTTTTGCTGAGTAATAACATAGCTGATTTGGAAATTCCGTTTCCTTTTAAAATTTGTCTTTCAAACTTTTACAGCTTTCTCTCTCAGTTCCTTCTTACCAGTGAGATTTGTTACATTTGGTGGTAAACTTCAGTATGTGTTTGAGAAAGAAAAAACCCAACCCCCTAAACAAAAAAACCCTAGCAATTTTCCAAGGAGGTTCCTTCCTCCTCCCCACCCCTGGCCCCAGTGCTCCAAAAGGAGGGAATTCGCATGTAGCCTAAACTCACACATATAAATTACAACTCACCTCTGAACTATATGAACATGTGCTATTTCTCAAATAGCACAACTATCCCAATACTTGAGATACACTTTTTTTTTTTTTTTTTTGCATTTTCTAATTCCCCTGCCTATAATTTCCTCCATATTTTAAAATAAGAATCAGGAAAAATAAAGAAAGCAGCTTTTCACAGCTCTTCCATTCTCTGTTCGCTTGCAAAAATATTTGTAAATAGGCAAATCATTAATGCATATGGAAAATGGAAGAAGAAAAAGGAGGATGAAACAGAATAGTGGGGAAAGGAAAAACAGTATGGAAAGGGTAAGTAAATATCTGGAGAGGGATGAATAAGAACGCCCTATTTCTTCCTCACAGCTATAAGGTTCTCTTTTATGGAGGATTATGAACTCCACCAACATCATACTCTACGAATCCTGAATACAAGCAATTGTGTCCCAGTTCTTGCACCTCAGAAATATGATCCCTCTATAAATCGACTATTTTTGTTTTTAAACCAAATTTCTGTCTTCGGTGATTGTGAATACTTACAGCAACTAAAATGCAGACAGTGTAGAGTTTCAGATGGATCTCTCTGATTTCTTTTCTGTATGAATTCATCTGTCTCACTGTTGTACTTAAGCATTTTTTTGTCCCTGTTCTACTGATGCCAACTCTAAATCCAAAGAGGCTTTGAGGACCTCGAGTTGGTATTGATCAGTTTAAGCCTCAAAAACCTACGTTCTGCAAAAGCTGAACTAATAGGCACAAAGCATAATCTAGAAAACAGTAGACAGCACAGACATGCAATAAATCTACTGTAGTTTATTTTCAACTTAGAATCTTTAGTGATAATGAAGGACTAGTTTTGCAGTATTTTGGCAGAATAAAGTAGCAACTTTATTAATTGCTAGTCAAATATAGAAAAGCTACTTGCTTTACCTTCTAGCTTATTTTAAGTGTGCATTTTCAGATTGCCCTACATACACTTTCTTGTTACTAAACACAACTATAAGAACTTAATTTCTATCACAAACACACCTCTATGGACACGGATATTTAGCAAATCCTGAGAAAGTCTATTGAGATATGCATCATCCCAAATACATGTAATAGAAATTGGGTGGGAGGCAAACATTCATTTACTCTTAGTGCCCCAACTTAGAAGTGGAATTCAGTTTCTTCTTTTTTTTCAGAGGATGTAGCATGTCAGAATGAGGGAAAAATTGAACATGGAAAAAAAATGCCAAGGAATAATATTCAGCAGTTGTCTTCCACTTCATGGTCCTCTTCTAAGTGACCATTTTTGCAGTAAAAACACAATAAAGATGCTGGTGATGGTCTGGTTACACACTTATACAGATTCTTTAACAACCACTGTCCTACCAGGATGGAATGAGTTTACAATATTCTGTTGTAAATTAAACTGAGATATTTCCAACAATCAAGTGACAAAATGCTCTCATTTTCCTGAGCCTGGAGGATCCAATCTCTGAACAAGACTATGAAAAAACAGCAGTCTCTGGGAAAAAAAAAAAAAAAAAAAAAAAAAGTGAAAAAATTCTATACTAATGCCAAATATTCAGTTCTGGTGAGCAATTAATAATGGTAAATGTCAGAAAGCTCATTTTCTAGAAAGCAAGACCTTATAAATAAACCGAGGGAGCCCAGGGTGCAGAATCTGCTTCTTAAGACTGGCTTTGCATGACAACATAGAGTGTCCTTTACTATACAGATCACTATATAACACGAAGGGGTAATCAGTGACAATACAAATCAATGAAAATACATTGTATTTCTTGTTAGACCTATGTGTTAGAATGACCTTATTCTGAAGTGGAGAAAGACAAGACAAGGGATAATGGCTGTTACTGTGGGAGGAAGGAGAGTGAAAGGTTGTACTGTATACAGAGTGTCAAATGAGAACCTCAAAATTTACACCAATGTTAACTGGAGATGAGAACTCAGCGCTACTGTTGCTCTGCTGCAAAAATCTTTAATACAGGAATGTAGTAGAATAAATATCACTGAATTGGTGTTGAAAGGAAAGTATTTTCAGACACTGTTTCCTAGGGAGCACAAGTCTTTTGTTACTATGTTACTGTAAGTCAACTCTACCGTGTTTTTTTTAACTATAGAGATTATAAGACATTTAGTTGAATTTGAATTATGAAAGTATCCTATCTTGCATTATCCTTTCTCTACAGTGCTGTAGAAAAGCTATACCACTGGACTGTAATTACTCTAGAATTACATATGAAATACAGACGTAGTTCATTTCCTCTGCCATTAGTTGAACTTAAGCTGGATAAAAGCATTGTCTCTTAAATTAAAGTACAAATTCCAGTTTCTGCCATACAAGGAGGTGGTCAGATAGCATTATGCAGTGTGTAGACTTAGAAGGCTCACCTGTATATGTATTTTACAGAAGTGCAAACTCAGCTGCATCATTCTAAAAGGATGCACATCCCAGCTTGGCACTCTTTATATCTTTATAATTGGTGAATTTCTTGAGAGATAAAATTGGGATTAATTCCTTACCAGAATTAAATTGATCACAGTAGCATTCATGTGGTCGTATCTGTGCCCTCAAGCATTTTTTGTTGTTTTCTTTTACAATATACTGTCTATTTCTCCACATTATAAAGTTGTGGAGAAGGCTTTCTTACAGCGCATGAAACAGACCCTGGCTCTGTCACAGATGTAGCTATTGAATAAAATTATGTTGAGGAGTAAACAGCTCAAAACCTCTTCCATGGAGATGTAGCTTACAGCAAGAGTTCTTTGGCAGGCAAGAGTTTGACCAATGATTCTCTGCGGACAGACTTGATTATCCACCACTCCATCCCCACAGCCAGCCAACAGGCATTTGTTTTTGTTGTTGAAGCACAATGGTAACTCTTATCTTCTGTTGGTTGCTTCTTTTCTCACACACCCCCATCCCCAGCATAATTAAAACGGGGGCCTTCCTGCAGTTGACTTATTTCTGAGTCTGTTACCCTTCCTGGTTTTGGATCTCCTAACTCTTCCATCCTTCATCTTGCACATTTTCTTCAGGACTGAATCAGATTAAAAAATAATCCTATATCATAAAATGTGTTTACTGAGAGCTGAACATTTGATAGTCCTATTACAAAGGACACGTCGTGTTTTGATCATGCAGGAAATTAATTCTGTTAATCAGGGCATGCTTGTTACCAGTTAAAGTCTTAGCACAGTGTTTTTATCATCATAAATCTCAGAAATGCTTTTGTATTGGTAATAACTTTATCACTTTATTTTTCAGTGTGCTAAAACCACCACAACAATGTGAAACCTTCACATAGAATGAGCAAAATTACAAGGCAACATCATTCTTACTTAAGGTACTTCAAGTCATGATAGAGTTTAAATAACAGCAGTAACAGCACAGTGAATTTTAAGCCTGTCCACAGGAGCCATAAAATGAAATTTTAAAGTAGGGTTGTGTTATAGCAAGCAGAACTTTAGGCAGTGCCCAAAGCCAAAAGAAATAATGAGGAAAAAAAAAAAATCCAGTAAATAACAGCAATACCTTTTTGCAGGGTTTCCCTTGGCTTTCAGAAATACATAGGTTTTTTGCTGTTTTGTTATAAAGATTAGGAACGTGACCTGTGACTTCAGGACTATAGAGTGCAAATGCAAACGGTAATGTGGCCGCAGCAGCATTGTCCGACCAAATTCATGAAGGTACCCTGATCATGCTGTTAATGTAAAATCTGGACCTCTGGTGTCTAATTCCTGACTGTCTCCCTGCCTTTGGTTCTGTTCAGTGTAATAGTAAATACAACACAAGAGTGTGGCATGCTCTGTGCATCAAACAGATCTCAGCTATGTACCCAGAGAAGTTCTCTATATCACAAATACCAAAAAATATTGAAGAAAAGTATGAAAGGATTAAACTCTCTAGACTCTTCCAAGAATGTGAATAGTTCCTGACAATAGTATCCCAAAATTACAAGATGAAAAAAAAATCCTTGTAAGAATGGGAATTGAACAAGGGCCAGTATCTTTTGCTATTTTTCTTGTCTTGCAGGTCTGCATCTCCAGCCTGCAGAACAAGACAGTAACAGACAGGACACAAAAGAAAGGTTTGTAATAATTGGGGGCCAGGTGGGGAACAGGCTTGCTCTGACAACAGAAAGGGCTGGGATGACTGAACACAGTTTGCTAAAACCAGGAAGGATACACAAATTAAGAAGGATGCAGATCCAGTCAGACCCATCAACATAACAGTTCGAGTGCATTTCATCAAGACTGCCACATGCCTTCCAGCTCCTTCAGTGATACCTCTTAACATGCCACAAGAACTGTAAGCCCAAACAGTCCCATTCTTACAAACCCAGAATAATTTGTCCCGTTAAAGTAGCAATTCATCAACACAACCTTTTGTCTTTGTTTCTTCCCTGTCCAACAGAGAAAACAATTTGTTATAGGAGGCCAGAACACAGACATGTTATATTTAAACACAAGGCTGAATACCTTTCCACGCCAGCCTCAAGATCCCCAGGTAGTCAAGAAGAGGAGACTAGTCAGACACAGAAAGTCTTTCCTCAATGTGCTAAAATTGTAAACTTAATCTTACTTAATTAAAACCTCCACTATTTGCACAGTTCTGATTGTTCCTACCATTCCCTCTGTTTGCACTTTTAGAGCAATGAAGTGGCTTAAAAAGAGATTGTTAAAGAGTCTGCCTACCATCCAAAGCACTGGTATTTCAAAAAGTCATGTTCCTCTAAAAGGCTTGTGTACCAAACCACATGGACAGGCAATGCACCTAACTCGATCTTGAGGGCTGGGCATTCAAAATGGCCATGCCCTTAAGGCTAAAGGTACCAATGTTCAGAATTCAGGACAGCACACGTGTGCAAGAGAAATTCCAGAGTGATGGCGCACATTCCTCCGCCCCTATCTCTGCCACAGATTGACACAGACGTTTCTATTTAAAAATAATGAGGGAAGGTAGGTCTTGCAAAACCAATACCTCCCAGGGAAAACTACCCAACACACCCCAGGCAGGCATGGCTGAAGCAATATAAAAATGTTACAGACTTTTCCTTGGAAATTTTGCTGAGAGATCTACTTTGTGTACAGTTTGGAGAAATCTCTCACTGTTGGGAGCTGTACCACCTTACACTGAAGTGAAACCTCATGACTTAATTGTAGAAAGTGGCTTCCAAGTTATCTGAATTTATTCTATTGAAAAAAATCTCACTTAGAAGTAAATATAAGGTAATTATTTACTTCTTTAAACTTGCAATGTATGAAGCTGAAGTTACTTTGGTAATACACATTGACTTTTAATTAATTTTACCATACTGTAATAACATTCCTGGTTTATGTTTTGATATCTTTTAGTGAATGGAGATTTGTGTATAATTCTGTTATTTATGCTGAAAGGCACCTACATAAAATGTAGAAATTACTAGTAAGATGATGCTATATTACAGAAAAAACATATTTTTTTTTTCTGTAATACTACATCATTTGTGAGCATGTTACATAGTAATTATTTTAAGTGGTGCTTAAACAGTTTGATATTTTTTTTCCGAGTAGCTCCATTTTAAACTTCTATATGCTTGAGAAATGCTTCATATTTATTAACCTAATCATTGCAAATAACAACTAGTTGCACCATTTCTTATAAATACCAACTCACAAAATTGCAGAAGTTCTGACCTAAATTCTCCTTTTGATTAAATATTTTGAGCCAAATATTTTAAGAGGCTCAATAGTGTCAAACACTTTCAAGTTCAAACTCCTACATTGAGTGTACCTCAAATATTCTCACTGAATGCTTGTTTGACTTGTTCTGAAATGGAAAGAGATTCTTTCCATGCCTGGACAGTCTATTTGATGTTGTATTACCCCTAGAGATGGGAATCTAAGTGGTTTGGTTTTGTGTTTTTTATTTAACTTAAGATCACTTTTTCTCCTCTTACAGGGAGAAATCATAACTTTTTTCAACAACATTGTAGATATTGAACTATTAATGATACAAATTTGTGCAGATATTAACACAGGACTCTGTGTCCACTGCAAGATCAAGTAAGAATAGGCAGACTATGAAGGAGGATAACAACTATGTGTTACATGTTAATTGCTTCATTTAATAACAACAGGGAAATGCATTCTAAGTATTTTTCTCTGTACATTACTTTTCCTATCCATATATATGTGAGATATATACATGGTTTTTGAGGAAAATTAGAAAATTCAAAAAAGAATTCTGAGGATTTTTTAAAAAATATTACTATTAAACATATTAGTAATTGTTATAGCAAAACATACAGCTTAATATGTTGATTTGTACAACTGCCTTGCTGGGTATAAAAAGCAGGCACAGACTACTGCTCCTTTGAGTTTATTTATGGTGCTCAGATGAGAAGCCTCTTGAAGCACCTGAGATCTACTGAGGTAGAGGGAACTGTAAAAAGATAACTGTTTTAAACATAAAATATTTGTATTGCTGAGAGGTCAGCTTTGCCGCTGCTGACTTCATTGCAATTTGCATTCTATTAAAGCATTACCCATAATGTTTGTAAAATTTAATTTTAAAGGCTTGCTGTTAAAGATGTTTGCTGAATTGTAAGCACCTAGGACATTTGGGAAATTTGTTAACACTTTGATAGTTACAGTATTTCTGCCTCACTTTGTTTTTTACTTAACCCCCCCCCAAACACACACTTAATATTCTCTTCTTTGATTTTATGACAATGAATCTCATTTTAATGCAAGCCAAGATACTTAAAAAACCCCAACTATACTGCAACAGTACAGTAACAGAGATAACTTCCCCTTTTATTCTCAATATACTTAAGACTGTTAAAAACATCACTAACCTATTTATTTACTTTTTGCTGGGGGCTGGGATCCAATTATACTCCTATAGAATAGAGGTGATGGTTATGATTTTCTACTTCACTCTAATACAGGCTTTCTCATTAAATCTCAGCTCGGTAATCACAGTCATCACATTTGTGTTTCAGTGCTGCATTCATGCTCACATTCTCTTCCCCTGGATTTCCATCCTCCTTCCCCCCCTCCAAGATCTTTATTTACTCCCTGGCAGAAACTGCAAAATTAAAGATGTATAATGTGCAGATATAATCTTTGCTTCCTTTGCTCTGCCAGACTAGCACTTCACTCTAAAATACACTTACTTTGGGAAGTACTGATATTAACTCAGTTACTATAGTACGTGAACTACCGTTCCCCTTTGAAGTACTATACAAAAGTTGTCCTTAAATGATAATGAAAAGGATGGAGTAAAGTAGGAATGACAAGAATTACTTTACATACTAATAACAACAATTTAGTTATCAAAACAGTACAGAACAAGCATGCCTTTATACTATTCTTTAAAAAATTTAGCTTCCTAGGGTTCTAATAGTCTTTTCCTATGGTTCAGGAATGCACAGTAGCACTCAGCCCAGTGCCTGTATCCTTATTTCAAAGAGAATCATTCAAACCGACATCCACCCTGTCAAGAATCTTGACTTTGAGCTGCTAATGCAGAATAAAAATCAATATAAATTTTGATCATTTGATGAATATTTACTTCTTTCTTTGGAGCCCAGGGATTTAGAATTGAAAACTGCTGAATCAAGTCATTTTATTTTTTTGTGTTTGTGCCAACACCAATTTACTACCCTCCTGAAAGTTCCTGAACAAGATGTCTCATGTGGCATACATGTTGGTTTTTCCTGTCAATCATAACTGTGTGCCAGTAGGGAACCATAAACATTTTCCTTTCATACTCTTAGTTCTCCAAAAAGGAATATTTTGATTACTTCCCTGGAAAAGGTAAACTTGTTTTATTTAGACATACTGTAGAATGCCTATGTCTATTTTTCTAGGATGACTGCTGTGCCTAAACTGATATTCTCTATTAACCACTTTCTTTTCAGTGTGAGTTGCTTCCTACAAAGAAACAGTTTACAATCACTGTGAACAAAGCTTAGAAACACAAAACAGATGAAGATCTATATTGACATTATCACTTCCCCTATACATTTTCTGAAAAACTGCATGAAAATTCTGACCAGTATAATTTGCACCAAATATTTGTGAAAATGAAGATGGCAGGAGATAAACAGATCCCACAATTGAGCAATTAAGATGCAACTCTGGTTTGCATTTCATCTTAAAAAGAAATGTACCTTCAATCTCTATAAAATGAGCTTCTAAAAAATGTATATGTAGAGCTCCTATGTTTCCATAGTGATGGGGGGGGGGGGGGGGGGGGGGGGCAGAGGGAAAAGGAAAAACGATGCTTCTAAATTTGAAAAAGACCCAGATTAATTTAACAAGAACTGTAAATGCAAGCAATTTTCATCTTGCAAAATTTTTTTTATATATGACTCAGTGGCAGACGGGCTTCATCTTAAGGAGCAATTTTGTTGGTCTCTTATAAATTAAATAAAAGTGGCAGCAGCTGTCTTTCAGAAGGCTGATATAGGCTGGTATAGTCATATGATATTATGTAGACAGATGTTTTAAATAAAATAAAATATTTAGCTTGCTAGATACCTTGCTAGATACAAAGGCAATTACAGGATGTCTTTGTTAAATTAAATTTCTCATTCTTCTGAGAAGAAAAAAAGGGAATTGTCCTGGAAACTGTACCAACAGGAAATGATTCTATATCTAAAACAGCTGGAGACTGTAACTAATATAAATTTACTTGAAAATAAAAATGCTGTATGCCCCTAGAGACATGCAGCAACATGCAGTAAAACCAGATGTGATATAAAATTATTTTTTAAAACCTCAGTTTATATATACATATAAAATATTAAGATATGATCCACTCATGTAGAGAGACTGTTCAAGGCTAAGACAAAGTAGCAGAACAATTAAAGCCCTAAAATATAACAAAAGTGACATCTATCTAACAATAAAAACTTACTTTTTTCACAAATGCTGCCTTTTCAGAAACATGTTAGACACCTTACTTTGACAAGGATTCTAATGTGATAACACTTTATTGCATTACAAAGACAAAATTTAGTGGAAACTTTTCATCTCAGCACTTTAAGGTAGATTTTGATTCACATCTAAGTTATGTGTGTCAAATTCTTTAGGAAAGCTTTCCACAGCGTAAAAGGGAATTTCGCCAGAGTAAAGACTGCACAATTGGGTCTTATATGAACCCTTTAAAAATATACCACACATTCTGCAAGTGACTGTCTAATGTGACTCAACCTATTTGCTCTTTCTATTTTTGTTGAAAATGCCACAGTATGACAGATTGCATTCTATGTACTTGTAGTTGTTTTACTCTTCCCCAAGACCTTTGTTAAAAAACTTGTTATGACTCCAGGCCCAAACCTGCACAGCTGATTTGACTAAAGCACCTAGGGTCTTCACTTACTCATAAAGCAAACATTCTGGAAGGAGTACATATGCCAAAACATAACAAGAATTTTACAGGTATGCCTTTCAAATCACCGTTGAAAAAAATCCATCCAAATTTGCATAGCCACCTTCTTTGTTCCCTTATAAAATTATACAGTAGAATCACTTGTTCAGGATGCTTTTAATGTAATATTATTTTGTAAACTGAAGAATAAATTAAACCTTTTTCTCCCTCATACCTAACAAAAACGCCTCAGCTAAATAAAACCAAACCAAATACACCCAAGATATTTTGAAAGTGCTATATTATAGTCCCTGTACAGCAAGAGAAGTAAATGGTGTTAAAGATTCCTTTCAGAAAGCTTCAGGTTGGATTGCTTTCATTTTTTCCAATAGCCTTAATTGGCTAAGTGCCTTTGGGCCAACTAATACCCAGAGAGACCTAAACTCAGTAATCTTGTAAATACAATGATTTCAACAGATTTTCATCAAAGACATGACCATTACACAAGATACTGCCCATTTGGTGCCGTATTATTTCTCATTTAGAATGTAGTTAAAATTGCCAAATTAATACAAGATTAATTGTTACAGTATTCTGTGCTACCAAGAGTCCGACAAACAGGAGACATTTGGCTGGTTTTACTTAAGTTTAGACAGATATTTAAACGGATATGAACAAATGTTTTAATTTCACAAGGAAAAGGAGCCAGGTCCAAAGCAGACTGAGAATAGCAAAATCACCCCTCTCAAGATGTAGATGCCCAAAGATGACATATGTATGTAACAAATGTTCATGTGACTATATAATTGCATAATTTAACCTTTTTTCTTCAAACAATATTAGGAAGTATTAGGAAGTACAATGGAGACGACAATAATATCTCACAGCATAATATGCATACCTGCTGCATCTATTTATTTTAACATTTGACCCATGAAAATATGACTTTTCTGCAGCTAAAATAAGACGCACATTGACTCAAGGAATCCGAAGTTCAATTACTACCAAAAATATCTATCAAGGGAAAGCTTTAATTAAAAGATGTACATTTCCAGTAACCATAAATAAGACAATACTTTATGGCCATACAGCACATGTAAAAAACATTATACTGTTAAAGTATTATTACATGGGGATTCTGGGCACCCAGAATATGATAGACCTTAATCTGCTTCCAGAGATAAAACAAGTGTGAGTTTTAAACCATCTAATGACCTTACAACATGAGGTGTGACACAGGCTCCTTAGCAGTGAAAATAGCAACAAAAATCATTACACACTGATTAATCTGGACCCAAGAGAGGTCACTAACTGGTAACTCATAAATCAAGGGTTATTACAGTATTTTGAAACAAATATTTTAGATGCAGTTTGGTAAAAGGGGTTTATTCTAATCCCACAAATTCCTTAAACAGATTGATTGATACTCCGAAGATTTTGTTGCTTTTGTCATAGCATTAATCAAAATGGAGGCATTAAGCCTGAGTGTTACAATAGAATATTACAGCTTTTATTAATAGGCACAGGCAATCTATTATGCAGGTAGTCAGCACCCACAGGAGTGGGATGGTCTAAGGCCTAAGGACATTTTTAGCAGGAAAATATATAGGTACATGTGAGAGATCCTGATAATATAGCCACAGGCTATCCTTGTGCTCCAGGTTCTCTTTGCTGAACATGGTTGCAAACTGACTCTCTAGTGGTCTAGCAGAGGCCATGTAGGTAGGAATTATGCTTGAAGATACTTTCACATTACACGTACAAAAAAAATTTGGATCCTATCACAGAACCCTACATCCATTCTTCAACTGTGTGACAAAACCAACAAAAGCTAGCATGCTTTTTTGGATCTTGGTTTCATTATAACTGAACCATCAATGTCTTATTGGAGTAGGCTCAGATTAAAAGTTCAAGTCTTGGAGCTATCAGGAATAATTACCATAGAAAGTTGTATGGTAGCAGGACATTACGATCTTGTTTATGGAGCTTAGGTAGAATTTCCAATCAGCATGATTGCATCTATTTCTAGTGCTTTGTTAATCGCTTCCTGAAGCTGCTCATTAAAAGCTCCAATGTCAACACGTAATGCTGTGGTGGCTGAAACAGAGACTGGGAATACAATCACATCTCTTGGTTGGGCTGAGAAGTACACTGCAACACTGTGCACTTTATCACAAATGCTCCTTTTCCATTTGATAAAATGGCTTACCATGTCATGGAAGAGTGGTCATTTATTTCAGAGGAACAAGGTGAATCTTCACCATTAAATGCTGCATGTGAGTAAACATCATTCTATTTTTGTCTCCCTCAACAATGGAATTGCATTGAGACCCAAGTACAGCAATTTAACATCTCTCTTACAACAGCCACAGAAGTGATGACAGCCCTAGACAATAATCACTTGCCAATACCATAGCACTTATCTACCAACTGTGAAAGCTCTCATAGCCATAGTCAATAATTGAACCAACCAATTCCACTGTGCTGCATGTGATTGGTGATATTATCCCTTTAAGTGTGTTATTTAAGTTTGCAATGCAGTTAATTGAAACCCTACTAGATGCAAATCAAAAGTTTCAGCCTTAATTGAGATATTTTGAAAATTGAACCCATTGCTTCAGGCAGGTGCTACATGAGATTCCATTAATATAGGTAATTAACATTAGCCTCTGCTTTAATTAACATGCACACTTTAATTAGTAAAGCATTAACCAACATTAAAAAATCTGATCTTCATGCATCACAAAAACTGCAAAGTTATGACTATGTTATTTTTTCCAAGACTGTAAATCATACAACATATCAGTTCTTTTTTTCTTTAAATACGTCAAGATATTTTAAAAAGAGAAATATACATATAAAATGTATATCCTTGTTTAACTGAACATTTAAAATGGTGGGAAAGATTTCTTAAGAATATTTAAAATATGCAGAAATCTTACATAATACCTCAAAACTTCTGTCTAAAATTTATAAATATGTATATTATATATGTGTGTGTATCTAAATAGTCACTTTATGAATGAAAATAATTCAGTTGCAATCAGATCCATTTCTCACTGTTAATTCTATGGCAGAGCCTAAGACAGCATTTTCCAGAGCTGGCATTTTAAAAATAAACGGGGTGTCAATAGCACTAGCTTTGTTTCCCATCATGCTTGTTTTAACACACAACATTTTAAACATCACGCTGCTTCTCAGAGTAAGTAAGCCTATGACTGCAAACACGCTTGCAAACATGAACTGAGCATCTTCTTGAGTTTGCTCAGAGCCTTAAACAACTTCCTCAAGAACTAGACTGTATCACAAAGCCCACTGCTGAGCTTCATCATGTCTGGGAGCTCAAGTCAGTGGGGAACTGTAGTGATACAACTGAGCTGGTTCAAGATCAGCCTTTCTGCACAGGACGTCCCATTTACAGTTGTATGAGATCTATAAGCAAGGGAACTTGAACAACTGCAGTTACGAGTAATGCTTTCAAACCAAGTACAGGAATATTTCTTTGATACAGACAAGGTCTTTATGACTCTGGACTGTTCTATTTTGCATCTGAAGTTAAAATTCTTATTTAGAAGCATAGTATGTTCCCAGACATATCTAACACAAGGAAGTCCAGTCAAGTCTGTTTAATTAAATGGTGCAGAGCTCCAGCTTAAAAATCCTTCCTTAAATAAAATTTAACATCAGTATCTTTCAAAATACATTTCCAAACAATGCAAAGATACCTTCATCTTCCTAAGTTTTTCCTTCTGTTATGCACTTACCCATATGATCCTGACAGCTTTGCTTTAAATATGGCAAGTTCAATTTCTACAACCTCATTATTACCACAAAGAAGATTTCTGATCCACTCTATTTCCCGTGTTTCCTTTCTCAATACGTAGAGGTGGAACATGTATTAATTATTGTTATACAATTCTCATAATAAGATGCTGGATGTGTTGCCTTGAATAATACAGTCAGCTGAAACCTAGATCTGTTTCTACAATTTCTGCACGTTCTGAACCTCCACTGCATTTGGCAGTGAAAAGAATGGACAATGTTAAAGGACTAATACTCTATTCATATTGCATTCAAATATCTGCAGATTTCAAAGACAGCATGTACATGTGCAGAGAAAAGAGTATGTCCTTTCTGAAACTCCTAGAAGTACCACATCAATGTCATATCAGGGTTCTGTTTGTTTCTTTTTGTTAAACAGGAAAGAACTTTCATGAAAGAAACATGAAGACAAAAAAATGCTTTAAAACTGGAAAGATTCACTTAATTTTAAGCACTTTTTCTCCATGAGAGCAAATTCTATTTTGTGTTTCATATTTGTAACACACACACCCCCCACCTCTCAAATATAAGGCTTTCCAGACACTGAACCTACAACGCTTCCAGCTAAAATAAAGCTAGATCTCTTCGGTTCAGTTTGCCAGATTCTGTGGGATTCTGCAGGACATATTGTGGAATTTTGACAGTTCTCCCTGAAACTGAACTGAAAGAGCATTACAGCTAAAAGAATACTTTACTGAATGCTTTTCATGGCATGCTGTTGAATTCACCATATTTTCTACCCTGCAAAACCACAGCTAGACTGAAACCAACATAAATAATCAAAATCTGTCCTGACTTGCATCTGAGTAACCCATAGGGATGAGGAAACTATTGTTTTCTGTAAAGCAACGTGACAATACTTTTAAAACAGTGATTTTCACAATACAGAGTTCGTTGAGGTTTGTGCATATTCAGATATACATGTAAGACTGAATGAATCCACAAAAATATTTTATTGTCTACTTTGTTGAATTTAACTATGTATTTTCTTCCCATGGGAAGTAACAAAGAAACAAGAATAAAATATGTAAAGAAAATGCTTTAAAAAATTCTAAGCAGCATCTTGAGAACCAAGGTAGTCTCATCCTGAGGTGGAGAACCCACAGTGTACTGACCATACAATGATCAAGGAGCCACAAAAATCCCTGTTCCTCTGTAGAACACACAATAACTCTGCAAAAGGCCAGCTCCTCTATAGCTCCATCAGAAAATCATCCTCAGGTCATCACTGCAACAAATTAAATAGCTGGCTCTACCTATCACTCTTTCACTGTTTCAGAAGAATCCTCCCTATTGTTGGGATATGGGAACAACAAAGGATACAATGAGAAACTTCAATTTTGATTGCAGTAATCTTCTGCAAATGTTGTTGGGTCTGGGTGACAGAGTTTCTGGTTGCTTTCACAGCTGGATGTACTACCTACATAAGCCTGAAGTTAGGGTGATGGATTATACAAACACTATACTCTTCATTAGTCTTGATACCACAAAGTTAAAATAGACATGCTTCCCTTTTAATACCAAACTAGAAGTTGGGAATAACTGGCCCAGAAATTCTATCATATTAAAGTCAGTTCATTCATCTGTGCCACCACTTCTGACTTTCCTTGTGTAAACTTGTTCAGATTCTTATGAAAAATGAATGGCTTAAAAGAGTCCTAACATAATAAACACACACATATGTCATACAGTATTATAAATAAGCAACTTCCAAACCTGCTAAAACCATTCGTTTTAGAATATGAGTATCGAGTTTTCAAACTGGTCAGTGTAGTAGGTTATGATGACCTTCTTCAGTGCAGTGTTTTTCTTCAGTAAACAATCATGTAAAAGAAGTCTCAGGACTTCCAGTAACACAAGAATAGTAAATAATACACATGGAATGAAGTCCATTGCATTCATGACATTTTGAAAGGTTTCTTTTTTATTTTTTCTTTTTTCCCAGTGAGGTCTTTAAAGTGCTACCATTCAGTCTTCTAGCACCTCTAGCAAAATAGGCTAAACCTAGAAAATGAAGGATGGGTTATATTCTGTCAAAGTCAATGGCAATTTTCTTATATTTTAAGCTAGAAAAATATGCTCTTACATATCATTGGACAAAAAGGAATATATATATAAACTCATAATTCAAAAGATATGGATTCCTACCACTAATATTCTACATGTTTTTAAGATAGAGAATGCATACTGTAGCGTAACTGTCATGATACGGGGTTGTGAGCAAAGAAAAGTTTGAAAGCAAGCGCAGAGGAGTCAATGTTTTTCAGCAGTTGCAGGAAAAACTGAATTTTACTGCCCTAAGAATAACATAGCTGCCTTTTATCATGAGGGAAACAGGACAATATAGGGTTCGGTTAATAACTTGGGATGGAACTTGAAATGTCAGCCTTGCTTCTCCAATACTGCTGCAGGAAGGAAGGGTTGGGGACACCAAATCTCTTTTGTTCACTGTGGGAAGTGGATTTTGCCTTCCTGTACCAGCTACCACTTTTCTACACCAGCTTCTTCATTTGCAGCTATAAGTTTCCAAAGACTTGGACACAGACAACTGCAGACAGCAGGGTCATGGCTACCATAGACAGCCGCCTACCTTGCACTGTGCTGAGAGCCATCCCTTAAGCTTTCTGACTCAACAGATGGTCTAATAAAAGATATTAAATTTTGCCTCCCTTGACTATAGTTCGTAACTTGTTCTTATACACTAAAGTTATGAGCAGTCTTGCACCATACAAAGTTTGGCATCTTCTAAAACACTACTTTAAACATGTCTGGAACACTTCTGTAATTACTGAAAGAAAAATATTGACAATACACAGCTCCCGATGTCCTTTTTGTTAAAAACAGTGACTTTTCTTAGGCTATGAAAATACATAGCTAACATCCTTTATGAACTGGAATGATAACTATTATTTTTGTCTCGTGGAGGTTTACGAGTAATTTGGCAAATGTGACTTATGCTTACAAAAGCCACAATCAACATGAGAATTCAACTTTGAAGTTAACTCACTAAACCAATTTTGAAAACCTACATTTTATTTTTCTATATTTAAAATGCCACAATATAAAAGACACTGGAACAATAGAAACAGTTACTCTGATAGGCACTATATTACATGGCACATCATTTACAGAGCCACTTCTTTTTAAAAGATAGTAGGAGCAGTGCACCATAGCATGTTCCCAAATGGCAGTGTATACTGTTAGTGTGAGCTTATAATTCCAATTAGTATCGATTTAAATTTGATATAACCTATTTCTAATTATATAAAATCAACCCTGAACTTAAAATCCTACTACAAAGTAGGAACAGTTCACTTAAATGTTAATTTTTTTCCTGTGCTTGTATGGTTGCCCCGGAATCCTAGAAAGAGTATTTCTTTCTCTGTTGATCTTGCTGCTTGCCAATACTGACATTCACTACTTGTGTCTCTGGCAGAACTTTTGTTCACCACTTGATTTGCTGACCTGTTGAGACATTACCAGGAGCATGGGAAGTTTGCTACAGTACTCACAGAGAGAAACCTTTCTGTTTCCGTTTTCCTTCTTACACATTTAATGAGAACATCAGCCTTAAAAATAATCTGTAATCAAGTTATATATTTTTCTTCACTACATCTTCTCTATAAAAAACAGAGAACCTCAGTATTTCTCATCAACAAATATATTTACTGGTTACATTTGTGTTTACTTTGTTTAATTGCTAATAATTTCCTAACAAAGTTCAAGACGGTATGCTAACTTCATTCAAGGAGGAGACCTTCAATAAGTGGAAATATCCCAGGAATCATATGCATTTTGCATCTCTTTAGACAATAGATGGAAAAGAAATTATAGAAACTTAGCAGAAACTTTGGAGAAAAATTAAGGTAGGTAAGTTTTGATCGTGTATTTCTTCTTGCCAATTGACATACATAAGAGAAAATGGTAGAGAATAGGTTAAACAGTCTAAAAGGATTTTAACCTTAAATTTGACAGAAGCTAAATGGCTGTGACATTGGGTTCTTCTACTTTATTCCAGCTAGTAATCCACCTTCAAAGTTCCTGTCAGGTAAATGACCTTGTATTTCATTAACTGATAATTAAATGGATTTATTCCACTAACGGTTTTAATTAAAATGCTAGAAATATTGATTACCCCTCTCATCCTTATTCCCCCAGATGAAAAAAAGGTTTTAGGAATGTTTATTTAGAGAAGACAGAGAATTAAATTAGATTGAATCTCTATGAGACCTGAAGACTGGTTCTTTCATTTCTGCTGCTCAAGCAGAAAAAGGTTTCAATTTTTTGATGTTTGATTAATTATTTTGAAATCCATTTATGCTTACCTTGGTGTTTAATTAAAAATGTCATTTTTAGCATAATTTAATTGGCTATCTGTGGAAGACTAACTTCAAACTTATATTTAAAATTGTTGTTTTTTTTTTAATTTGGTGTAAAAGAAACTTTTAACTTATTTGCTTTTGCTGTAAAGGTATCATCTCATGAATGAAGAACTAAGAAGGGCTGGAGCTTAACAGGATTTTCTGCATTTGAATATGAGGATACATATGCTTATGAGTAATGCAGCTTTATTTGGCTGTACACTTGAATCTATTACCAGTCATTTAGAATCTCTAATCTAACAAATATGGAGTGTGTGCCTCCAAATATGTTGGATTTATTGTTACTGACATTAACCAAACTCTCTGCAGTGTGTCCAGAAATGCTTTCAGTATGGGCTGGGATCCTTTTGTGAATGATTTTAATATACAGTATGTAGTACTGAAAAAAAGCATTCAGTTCTATTTATAATTCGCAAAAACATATTAGAAAGGAACACTAATTTTAAATATTAATCGAAAATTTATCTACTCAGTTTTGCTCACATAAATATGTGTATTTCACTGTTTTCACACGGTATTGTCTTACCTATCTAAAATTTGCTTTCTACATGAGAATCCACTGAAGAACCAACTTTTTTTTCTTAAGTATGAAGGAGCTTTAAATCAAACTATTTTGTATCTTTTCAACATCAAATAAGGATATGTTGTGGTCTGATAAAGAACACTTTGTCACCGCTTCCTAGCTCTAAAATATTTGATGTAGAGTATCCTATATGGAAATTGACAGCACTTTGGTAATAAAAACACAAAACCACTAACTAAAGCCCTCATTCTGTAAAACCATGCTTAACTTCGTGTATATAATATATCCTATTGAAGGGCAATAGGATTACTCCCATAGTAACCACTACAAGTTGTGGACTTGCTTAAAGGTTTTGGTCACTCAAGACCTTCACACCTACAACTTGTTCCTTTAGTGTTATTGTGAATTGAAAGCTACATAAATATGCAGTCAAAAACCTAAGAAAAAACTTGCTGTTATGGAAACACTAATAGCAGTAGGTTATTTCATTTCTAGTCTGAAAAAGAAGCAAGCTTTCATCTGCAGACAGATATGACACTGGACTCTCAGTATTGTCAAAAACACATTAATGATCTATCTTATGCAGCCAGTATAATTTCTATTTCTCCTCTCTTTCTTCAAGAGTTTAATGAAGAAAAATTTCATAGCCTGATTCAATGCACAGTGAATCAATGAGAATATCCTTAATCAAAATATTTGTCTCCAGAACTCCATTTCTTTACAGTTATTTTAAAATGTCATGTGAGCCTGAAATATGGTTAGGTGACAGTGGCTTGTTTACAGTCAGGAGTCATTCAAGAATGGGGTGGCTTAAAGGTCTTTCTAATGATTTACCGTCTAAAAGTCATCCTTGCCTTTTAACAAACTGCAAAAAGCAAGCAAAAAAACCTCAAACCAGCTTTTGCATTTGTGAGCTGCAGAAGATTTGAGGGGTTGAAGAAGATGAATTGTGTAGCATGATGCTGCCCCTCTGAAGTCAGTGGATGTTCCACACCCCTGATGTGCTCATTGTTACATTTCCAAAGCGCTGCACGTGTTTTCACTCATGCAGCTTTCCATGACGTCAGCATGAGTCCAGTAGCCAGCACACCAAGTCAGACTCCTTCCCACAAACACGTACTCGTGCAGGAACTTTAGTCATATACCACTCTTTCCTAACTCACTGCAGCTACTCCAGTGATTACTCATTTCCATACGTATAGGTTTGTAGGGTAAGGCTGTTAATGCTTTTCACTCTAGTTGTGAAAGGGAATGGTAAAGTTGGACCTACCAGCTTTGACAGACTATATACTGTTCCAGTCAAGGCAGCAAGGCCTGTCAAATATTTCGGTCAAGATTCTCCTTCTTTGACATACGCAACGCCACCACAACATATTCCTGTCACTTTTCAGAGAAGGACTAAAGAACTTGGTCATAGCATTTTATTTCTGAGTTACTTTTTCATTGCTGCTTTCATTTTCATTACTGTGAATGTGGGGAAACAGAGATATTATGTTCTTTTAATTTCATTTTCTGCTATTGATTTGCTCAATATTTAACAGGATCATATTTTGCCTTATTTAGTTACATTTTGTATTTTATTGTGCAAATTTATTAAATTACAGAAGAACCTTTGACCATGTGGTGCCTATAAATTAGAATTCTGTCAGCGATGATCTATTGGGTGTTTTGCATGTCTACTTTCAGTGATGATTTCCAAGGAAAATGCGAAATTAAAAGAAGTCACTGTATGTTAGTAACTTGGATGTCCGTGGACAAATAAGGTTTGAAAACATGTGTAAGCTTTTCAACAAAGAGAAATCACTATTCAAAACTACAGGAATTACACAAGCAGACCCATGTAAAAATGCTGCCTTTACTATTGCTATCATTGGGAGCGATTGAATTGGTTTGTTTTCAGAGACATGTGAAATTTTTTAAGATACACATGGCATCGGTTTTACTGCCTTTTTTTCCTGAACTTTAAGAAAATAGCCAAGATGAATAACTTTGTTTTTAACACTGATATATGACACATTTTAACCTGTCTACATACAAAAGTAGTGCTGTTAACAACTGCAACTTTCTTCAAGTATGCTATGAATCACTGTATTCCTTTTCCCTTTTTTCATGCACCATTGCCACTATCTTACCTTCAGCGGTTTTGCTAGATTTCAATGAAGATGGAACCAGAGGGCACACATTAGAATTTTATATCAGTTCAAGAAGGGGAGAGAAGAAAGACATATGAAGCTAGAATGACATTCATTGAAGGTTCCCCAGGGAAGATAACACATGTTTTTGTCTTTCACCTGCTAGGCATGCTAAATCACTGCAATGATAAGCTAATTTATGAAATATATTTCATTGAAACCTGGACATCTTTACTGTTGCTAGTTTGGATATTAGCTTTTCAGAAATAAAAGACAAATGTTAAAAGACCTGTTTTCTTAGGTAATGCTTACAATATAAGTTCACTGAGGCTCTGGATTTCAGTGCATAAACATTTCAAGAGCAGTTAGGATTAGGTGAAAGTTAAAATTTACACTCACTGCTCTTTCAAAAAAGTAGCTTGCTTTCAAAACCAAAAGAGGACTGTACCCTATTTTTTAAAAATGTACTAAACCAAAACCACTGTAGCTGTAAGAATGGTGAAAGTGTGTCCTATCAGAACAGTGGCTCAGCCACCCTCTGTAACAGATGTATAGCAATCCAACATCAAGTAGTGCATTTCCTATCAAGGCAGTATAGGCTGCCTTTTGTTCCTCACGGAGCCCAGCACGTAGAAGTGGACTCTTCAGGACAGACCATTAGGCTACCTGTGTTCAGGGATTGCACACTAGCAGATTTAAAGACTTTTTTATTTCAGTTATAGGAAAATGTATTATACTGTTGTTAATGGAACATGATGCTAAAGTAAAGCTTTACAATTTACTTCACCATCAAAAAGAACACTGGAAAATGTTGTGATACTTCTGGTTTTGGGGGCGGGGGGGTGTGTGCGAACAAGATCACCTCAACACTTCATAGTCCTTGCTGAACACACACTCACAAGGAATTTAGAGACAGTCCAGAATGCAGATGTAGAGACATACAATTCAAAAAGCATGTACTAATGAGGTTAAATTTTATAAAGTAACCTAGCTGTCTTCAGATAATTGTGTTTAATTTTAACAGTTTCATGATCAGACACAGATGTGAGCATAATATCAAAGAGGATTTAATGCTTACAACAGTTATATCTCATAATTTATTCTATTTATAATTTTGGTAGTGCATTAACTATTATCTTTTTTTTTTTTAAAAAAAAAAAAGAAAATTCCAACCTAAGACTTTAAAGAAAAAAAAATATCTTGAAAAACTGGGCACAGAGGTCTTACAGACTCTCCTGGCTGTACTACCAGGACTTAAATATTTCTTGTTCTGAAAAAAAGAAGCTTGGAGAAATTCAAACATCCAGGAGCTTAACCACCATTGCTGAATGTAGTTATTTTCACTACCGCCAGAACTGAAGACTGCACTTCCCAAAACCTTTATCTTTAATCTGCCCTTCGACTGCAGTGTTTGCTGGCCCCAGTAGAGAGAACTTTAGACTGATGAGCAGCTTCAGCAAGGTCAATGAGGCAACATACATGCTTTAAGCTTTAGTGCATGTTTAAGCATTTCACTGAACTCATGCCATGGTCTTTTTCTGAGCATTTATGCAAGAGGTAGGGGAAAATGTGTCAGTTAGTTACCTGTTCATTAGGGGGGATGGATAAAATCTCTTTTGGTCAGTCATTTCCCTGGGTGTTTCCACATTTTTTCTGATGTGCTCTCTACACTAGAACATTTGCTTTTTACTCATAATTCATTTTCAAGCAATCAAGACTTAGTTATACCCATACTAACTTTTATAAACCAAGCAAGAGCATAATTCTCCCCAAGTTTTATTTATTATTCCTCCATATTTAATACCTTTTAAAATGGTTGAACTAAATCAGCCCAAATTTTTACCCCCTCAATTTAATTTCCATTGTGAGAACTTCCCAGAAACTGAATGTCTCTATATGTTATCTGCGATTCCTGCAGTCTGCTGCCCATTGATAGACCCTTGTGGATCCCAGTGTAGAAAGCTCCACTGAAATCAGTAGGTAACCGCTCAGGCATAAGTAGTTGCAAGATGAAGATTTTAACAAACACATATAGAGAACGCTCAAAATGACCAACTTTCAAAGGTGTTCGTAGTGCTCAGGGATTCAACTAGGTAGTTAAATTCAAAAGCATGCATGTATGTGTCCAAATTACCATTATTTTCTGGGGGACATCAATACCTAGTTTCTACAGGTACTTCTAAAAATGCTTCTAGAGGTTTGTAGACCCCTGGGATGTCTGGGCACCAAAGTGTCTCAGCAAATGTCTGCAGCAGTATAGTGGTTTTTTTAAGCATTAAAATAACATGTTCTTTGACTATCTGAATTCCTCTTACATGCTTGCTAATTACCACAAAATATACCCATAAATACCACAGAAGTAACTCTTCTTTTAAGGACACTACTATGCCTGCCAGATTTTTTTTTTTTTTGTTACATTACATGTCATTGTTTCATGACAATTCATCTTCCCAAAAATGGCTGTAATGTCAAATGCACAGGACCATGGCATTGCATGATAACTTGAGAATCACGAGTTAGTAACTAAGAAGAAATATAATTTGAAAAATATATAGATACAGAAAGAATAATTAAAAAAAAAAAAAGTGATAGTTGCAGGCTGAGATCTCCTGCAGTCTTTTGTAGAAGTGTGGCAAGACCAAATTGTAAAAATGAACTCATTCCAGAATGACTGCCTGGATTCAGACTGGTGGTTTGGCATTTGTACCCTTGCAAAAGGATAAATTAACAGTATTCTTGATTGCTTCCCGTGATTTTGATGAAAGGTACTTTTTCAGCGTTTACATGACTGTGTCTCTTGCTACAAATAAGCTTTAGCCACTAGCACTTTATAAAATGTGCACAGATTTATGCATAGAAATTAATAATAGCTTTTCCTGATCTATTTCTTCAGTGCATAGTGTCAGAATGGTAGCGACTCCTCTTGACCTTTAGAAAGAAGGAAGGTCTTTTAGGAAAGCAGATATTCTTCTTTTATAGGGGAACTGTGTAAACATAAGTAATGTGCCTGTGAACATTTTATGATCAAGATAATAACAAAGGATTTAGCTTAAGCATTCACCACACAAAATAAATCTTTAACAGAGATGACTGTTTTGTGACTTCTTCAGATGAATACAGCGGTGCTTATGCTAACCACCCCTTCAATGCTTGCAGCCGTATGAGAACTCTCAGAAAACCTTTCCTGTCATTAGACATTCTCAGCTGGTCTCAAAGTGAAGGAGTATCCAGCCCCTTGTCAAAGAAAATGTCATCATAAGATTATGAGAAAGAGGGGAGTGAAGGTAAAATTAAGTAAATCAGGGGAAATGGAATTCTGGGGAGGATGTGAAAAGTATATTAAAAAAGAAGTGAGGATCAGCTTCTTGCTTAGTACACATTTGAGTATTCCTACAGGAAGATAGAATATAAAATTGAACTACTGATCTCCTGAGGACCAGACCATCGTAGGGAGGATATTCCCTTTTTCTAAATGGACAGATGGTCTGTAGCTGAAAAGAGAAAGTAATCCCTACGTACAATCAGAAAAAGGTATGGATATGCAATGAACATTACCTTCGAAGCAGGCACTACAGTTCATATGCACTGAATTTTTCAACTTAGTGAGGCAACAGGAATGAAATTTAAAATTATCAGCTACAAATTATGGTATGGAAGACTAGGTCCAGGAGCATTTTCCTACCATAACCCTCAAGGCTACCTACAGGAAAATGGATAAACTTTAAGGGTGTATTACTTCGAATAACCACAAGTTATTCATACAGTCGCTGACATGAAAAGCCCATGCTGGTAACAGTTAAGAAGGCTGTAGACAATATACACGTATATAGATGATATAGAGTTGTCCCTATATATGGTTTGAATCCTTAAGTTTCATACTCTTTAATTGCTTTTCCTCTTTAATGAGGTGAAAGAAACTTCAGACCAACAAATGCTGAAGAGATCTGGAGAACCTCAAAGGGGAAATCTTTCTTCCAGGGTACAACCTGATATCAGATAATAAGACTAAAACATTCATGCATACAATTACATAGCTAAACTATTACCTGGACATTACAATAAATAGTCTGCATGTCAGAAGTGGTGCCTCACAGCCCTAGCTACTGGCAAACCTAAGATACTTGGGCATCGAAGTGTTGATTTAAGTGTGCAGTCTTAAACACTTGGGTTTGAATATTTTTACTTAAGTGACCTACCCAAGGTCAGGAAAAATTTTATGCATAACTCTCTGTTGACTTATACCTACTCAATTCAGCACTTTAATACTAGGCTCCCTGCTGTTTAATCTATCTTTTTTTTCAATATGAAAGTTGTAACTAAAATCCTGAATTTGCCATGACTTATACACATGCTGAATAGTATGTGCCTAAAAGGTGTGTAAAATTAAAGAGACTTGTGAGACCAAGATCAAGATATACACATGGGAGGGAGTTTAAAAATAGAATTCACAGTCCAGGCAAGGTGGCCACCTTCCCTTTACAAGGCTTGGAGGTAGCTGGGTAGTAAGAATGGGATTTCTGACATTCAGTGCACTGAGCAGAACGTTATAGAAGGAAACAACAGGAAATGATGAAAAAAGATCAAATTTCACACTGCTGCCTATAAGCCTAAAATAGATGTCATGGAAATCTGGAATTCAGACTGTAAAATGCTTCCTGAACATGCAAAATGCACATAAGATACCCCTATAGGTTAGCTCTACAGAAAAAGTAGATCCCTGTTTTTTTTAAAAAAACTGGAGTTTAGAGCTGCTACGATTAATCTGTTTCTTGATAGCTTGGTAATTAGAGCATTCTCTTGGGAAGCTGAAAATAGAGATTTGATTTCTCATAGTAACTGCTCAGACAGCTAGACTGCATGCAAGGTACTGTCTGCTCTTCCTGCCGAAACTGGGTGATGAGAATCAGAAATGTAAGATTTCTGATGCCAGAGAAGCAGCAAGAGGGATCCTGCCTATCACTCAGTGAGAAGGACAGTCTTCTGAGTAAAAGGAGAGGAAAGAAGAGTCTGTGTTCCTGGCCTAACCTAGAGGCTGATAGTAGTTTTTCAGCAAAGAACTATTGGATAAAACAAATGTAAACAAATGTGAACAGAAAGAAAAGCTCGGAAATTCTCCTTTCTAAGAGCGAAAGGGTATTCTCTCTATTATTTCTCCTTCCTTTCTTTATATAATGCTACTCACGCTATATATATATATGTGTGTGTGCACACTTTAACTGTATTGGCAATTTTCTATGTCCACTAATTCTGTGTCAGGCTGTGGTTGTTCTAACAAAAAAAATGAAATAACGAAAACTGCCAACATAATCTGAGTTTTCTGTTGTGTTGACTATTTTCCAATGTATTGTACTACCATCATGCATTCACCCTGAGAAATGTACGCACAGATATACTCTATTAGTACAATCTTATCGCTTCATTTATACAAGTATTAATTAACATTTGTTCTAAAATATAACAGCCTTATATAGGATAGTAAGGAAAATAAATCTTTCTGAATCAAGATAAGAATATATTCCTATATGTTAATAAATTTATTGAGGCTCATTTAACCTTTTTTTTAACAATTCACTTTTCTGTGTAGCTAGGACATACCTTTTTATGTAGCATAACATAACAGTAACTTCCACAATTTTATATGTGCACATTGTTCCAATTTGTTGCTATTCACATCGTCCATTTAAAAGGAAGATATCTAATTTCAAGGATTTTCTCTTTGCATTTTATTAAATAAAATTACACACTACAAGAAAAATAGACAGCTAGCAAGGAAGTATCAGTGAAAAAAAACCAAAACACTATTGCCTGAAATAGGGAGGCAAGAAATCACATTAAAATTTTAAACAGGAACAGAATTTTTTCAGCAACATAGATAAAAATATTTTAGAGATAAAACTGTTTTGACAAAACTGTGCAAATACAATGCTCCTGACTGCAAGCCCATTATTGAATGCAAGTGGGAAATAACTGTAAGACTCCAAAAAGGGCAATACTAAAGTTACAAAATATAGACCCAACCACTGCAGTATAATTTTTCATGTTAATTATGTTCTCTTATCATCAATACATAGCCGAGTATAACAAGAACAAAATAGCAGTAAAGTTAGTTTGCAAACATGAACAAAGCAAATAAAATAATACTGATACCTAGTTAATTAGCTTAACAGCCTTTTATCTGGTGGAATAGTTTCCCTCATATAAAAAGACTATATTAATCATCTCTTGTTCTTTACAAATGATAGTACATTTTCAGAAATCTAATGTTAACCACTTGTTTTCTTAATGATAGAGCTGGATTCCTCAATGGTCAGAGAGCTGGCAACACATTTTTCAGCATAAACACCTTAACATGACTACTGTGCTTCTTCATATAAGTAGATGTAATATCTAAGCTCAAGTCAAGATTCCTTAGAATTTCCCACTAGGGTCTCTCCCTTCCTTCTTAAGATATGTGCATCTGGTCTCCAACTTCACTACACAAAACACAGAATCAAAATGTTTTACTGCTTTATTCTTTCAGGCTCATGATACCACAGTTACATATATACAGAACTCTAGTTGCCAGCAAGATAAATAAGCAGTGAGACCGGCAGAAAAGGACCTGGGGGCACTGATTGACAAGCACCTGAATATGAGTCAGCAGTGTGCCCAGCTGGCCAAAAAAGCCAATGGCATCCTGGCTTGGATTCAGAATAGTGTGGCCAGCAGGAGTAGGGAGGTGACCATCCCCCTGTACTCGGCATTGGTGAGGCCACACCTTGAGTACTGTGTTCAGTTTTGGGCACCTCAATACAAGAAAGACATTGAGGTGCTGGAGAGGGTGCAGAGAAGGGCAAAAAGATGGTGAAAGGCCTAAAGAATAAGTCTTATGAAGAGTGGCTGAGGGAACTGGGGCTATTTAGCCTTAAGAAGAGGAGGCTGAGGGGAGACCTTATTGCTCTCTACAGCTGCCTGAGAGGACATTGTAGAGAAGTAGGTGCTGGTCTCTTCTCACAGGTAATTAATGATAGAACTAGAGGGAACAGACTCAAGCTGCACCAGGGTAGGTTTAGGATAGACATTAGGAAAAATTTTTTCACTGAAAGGGTCGTCAGACATTGGGACAGGTTGCCCAGGGAGGTGCTTGAGTCACCGTCCCTTAATGGGTTTAAAGGTCATTTAGATGTGGCACTTGGCGATACAGTTTAGGGGTGTAGTTTGTGGACTGGGGTTGATGGTTGGACTTGGTGATCTCAAAGGTCTTTTCCAACCTGAATGATTCTATGATTCTAAGATTCTTTCCCAGAATTCCTTAAATTCTTGGACATTCTTGAAGCGTATTTTTACCCCTTAAAAAGTGACATAACTTACAGCTACTCAAAACACGAAGAGTTGAAATACAGACATAACATTTTCTCAAGTCTATCTTAATGTTCAAGCATCTTTCACCTTTCACCAACTTCTGCCCTACTGCTCTCCTAAAAATCCAAGATCTATCCTGGGTTCAACCAGTATGCTACATTCTCTGTGGATTCTCCAGTACATGCTCCTTATCACTGTTCAGAGGTCTATCTGCTATAATAATTTGACTAATTATTTCTAAAATAATTTTAATTTCTTCTTGGAATTAATTTTTAGTATGTCTTGCTCTGGCAAACTTCTTCTAAGTGATATACATCTGCATTTCTAATATTTGCAACATGTGCGAATGGTACTGACTATTTTGGCAATTCCACACATAGCCCATTGGAATACAGTTCAATACATGTTTTAACCCTATTGTAAATCATAGAATATGCAAGATACTGAACAGACAAAACAGTGTAATACAAAAGTATTATAATTTGTAAGAATATCTCCTTCTAAGAGAATGCAGACTTCTATGAATAAGTAACCTTCTCTGAGGATTGATTAGAACAGATGTTTATGTTTGCACTTACGTAACTGTTTATAGATGGTTACAAATGAAAATGGATATATTAAGTTTCTTTTCAAGCATACAACAGGCTGAAGAAAAATGATGACAAGTATCTGGGGCAAGCCCTTTAGGTCTTAGAAGGAGGAGGGACTATTCTTTCCCAAGGCCCCATAATCATTTAAAATGATGAGAGTTTTTTTAATGATTTAATATAGTGAGTTGAGCTACATTCCATTAGATATAATTAGACCTAGACAGGAAAGGTAGATGTGAAAAGCTAATGAAATATTATTCAGATTGAATCTAAGATTGTTGATTAGGATAAAGCTAACCCTGATTAGTATAAACAAGATAGGTGTTAGAGACCTTATTTTTCTTTTTCTTTTAATTTCATCTTTATGTTAGTTTGAGGAGAGCTATAACTTACCATTTACTTAAAGGAGGAACATCTGGAAATATTATTTTCTTCATACTTCCTAATATTTTTTGCTTTCATCCTGTTATACTTTCAAAGTCTTCATTATTCGACCTCTTCTATACCTACACTCTCGTTTCATTATATGTATTCCATACGCCTCCTAAGACTCATCACACCACTCCTCTGTATGGTAAGTGCTCGTTTTGTAATGAGTTGGCACATGATCAGTGCTCTGCATGAGTCCCACTTAAGCTCCATCATAATTTCTTCAAACAGTTCATAGCTATGTAAACCCCTATGTTGAGGGATTAAGTAAGATCTAAGTGATGTATAGATTTTGTGCTGGCCTTTTGCAAAGCAGTGAATTTCATCTTCTTTCTAGTACCACTCCCAGCTTTATACTTCCTTCGTACTATTTCTTAACGCTTTCATCAGCTTCCCAAATCCTATGTGTCAAGCAATCACTGAATCCTTATACAAATCTCCCTTTAAACCTATTTCTTTCAAAAAATCACCCCTACTTCCCTTGTCTAAATACATGATGCTTTTGGGATTTGGAAAGTGCTCAGTCTAAAAAAATCTTTCTATGGAAACAAAGAAGTTTGTACATGTCCCAAAGTAAACTTTGGTGTTGGTGTTCAAATGGTGAATTAACGACGCAAGCTGCTTTTACCGTACTGCTTTCCCTATGCTCTTTCAAAATAGACTTTCAAAGCTTGCAAATGGAATTTGAGAACTCCAAGACAATGCTAGTTTGTGAAAG
The DNA here is from genome assembly GCF_034619465.1 of Leptosomus discolor. Taxonomy (NCBI): domain Eukaryota; kingdom Metazoa; phylum Chordata; class Aves; order Leptosomiformes; family Leptosomidae; genus Leptosomus; species Leptosomus discolor. The sequence continues at coordinate 30,443,655 of NC_141393.1, forward strand.
GTCTTTCAGAAACTCAACGTGTGCAATCTGAATACTTTGATTAGTCATCTTTGCTTGTAGAGAAATGTCGTACCTTAATTTACAGGTATTTATGGAATGTAACAGCTTGAGGTGTATATTAATATTGCCTTAGATTTATTATATTCCAACAAAATGTTTACAAAATTATGTCACACATTATTTCTCACATGGCAACTAGTCCAGAAAATACCCTGTGGGTAATAGCCTACACTAATAACTTTTAAGAGGGGCACCTCATCTGCCTCTGAGTGGATCTGAAACCTGAAAAAAACCAGAGCTTTTATTAAAAAGTTGCTTGGGATGAAATTTTCTGACAAGATGAGTAGTAGTAAATTTTCACAGTAATAAATTCAATAATTCCAACCCCTTAGATACTGATAAAAATGTACTATATATAGAAAATACATACATACATATACATACTTATAACATTAGCTTAACTTACGGTAGAAGTACACAAGCAGAGGGCATTAGGTGGGTAGAACCCAATGACAGATATCCAAATGATAAGGGGGCGTTATTTGTGCTTTTGATTATCCTTGCTAATGAATTTTTTTGAAAATGGACAGCCTAAAGCACAGCTACCTTTTGTAGTCTGTGTTGCTGTAGGAGCACACAATGGCATAATGGAATTCTATTTCCAGTCAACGATAGCAGTTACCTTGGATTTATCAGACATAATTTCTATCAATGTTATTTCAGATTACATTTTAATTCATTCCTCTAATCCATCTACAAAAGACTATTAGTCACAACTAATTTACTAATACAGCTCTATTATAGGAAGTGCTTTCTGAAGTAACTCTGATTTTAATTAATCTCTATTGTGTGCTCAGTCCAGATTTTGGAGTGACAGATACACAAATAAAAACAGACAATGAAATACACAAATACAAATCCTCTCTCTTTCATGCTCATATTTCAAGATGCCAAAACAGAGAATTTCGTATCTTACATAGTAACACCTCTGTAATTCTTTTTTCTTCATGGTTACATAGCTTTGCAAGAGATATTCCATTTCTTCCTACCTTCAGTGAGTCTCTCACAGCAGAGATTTGTGGCAAGGGCTATGGAATTTAAGTTCTAGGTGTAACATAAAGATGAAATTCAGGTTTGTGCTAAAATTGTAAGTGTGATGAAGCTGGAAATCAAGGATATCATGTGCCTGTGCGCACATCCAGCGTACTTAGTCATTAATTCCCTGGGTGGCCCAGGAACACCCTGCCTAGTCTCTGAACAGAGATAGTGGGCTGATTGGAGACAATTGACCAACTTAAGAGGCAACTGCCTGACTGCCTCGCCAGCTCTAACAAAGTGCTTCGCTAATTGTTTCAGGAGCTCTCCAGGTGGGACTCTCAGTCCTGAAGATTCCTGCAGGCAGCTCCTGCTGTGCCTAGACCAACTGACAGACACTACTTGTATGCTTCAAAGTGCTGATTAACATCCTGAATGGCCAACCTGGCAGGACCAGAGACCCTGCCAGGCAGTTCCTGCTGCAGAACTGACCAAAGTGGACATGGATAATATACTTGTAAATAATCAGTAGAAACTGTCTCTGCAGATGAAGAAATGTCCTTGTGCAGGACATTCCTTTGTACATAATTAAGACAATAAAGAGTTTAGAGTAATTATTTAGACAATAATTAGTTTAGTAACTAATTGCTAATAACTGGTAGGTATGGATCCTTCACATACTGTATTGGTCACATAGGACCACAGGCCAGCTAATTATAAGAATTCAGCACAATGGCACATGGGGAGCCTCATACGATGCAGCTGAAGCCACCACTGCAGCACTTTTGCCCATTGCCACTTGGAAAATGACTGGTCATCTTATTTAAGGGATTTGATTCCTCATGGAAGTGCTACCCTATGCCAAAAACTCAATAAAAAAGGCAGGCATGGGGTGGGATGGTGTGTTACTGTTGCGTTCTTTATACCAAGCTTTCAGTGTCTGTGCTACAGATTTCCAGGAAAACTGAAGATTAATTTTAGAAACTGAAAGAAAAAAAGACACATGTCCAACAGTTCACTTTAAATTATACTTCAATTTTTCTGGTGAATAATGTGTGCTCAGAGAAGCTGTGAGTTACACTTAAAAGAAGACATACAAAATCAGACCAAACCAGAACAAACCCCTCCATCCATCCCTATTTTGGTCTGAAGTAATTTGAGAGCACTTAAACTCTGCAACATGTAATAGATTTTTTCTTTTCTTTTTGGAAACCAGAAAGATGAGAACATCTTTGCATGAAACAAAAGTAAAGATTACATTCAGATAGAACATTCAAAGTGAATATAAACAAAGATAGCTTCCTTTCCTGATTTATCACAATCTGAATATCGATACAAAGTGTATAAATAAGATCTTGTAAAACTAAGACTTCCTTTCAACACTGTCTTTCCTGCAGAATCTGTAGAAACCAGGATAAGTCCCTTCTTCATGAGTTCCTCTGAGTTCATAAGTTCATTAGAAATATTTTTTTGATGAAACTTCAGATGCAGAAGCCTACTGCAAAGAGCAACAAAATCTGCTACTAGTAATAAATACAAAACTGCCAATAGCAATTATTGCCAAAGCCAGTAAGACTTACTTCTTAAAGTGAATTAAAATGACTTCTTAAAATTCTACTGTGCTGAGTAAAGCATGTTGAAAATTTCCCAGCACTACCATCTCTTCAATGAGTTGTTGTTTAACAGTATATTTTGTTGTTTTGCAAAAAGTACTTTACAATAAAAAATTTTATAACTGTTTTTTGATATAAATTATGGCCTAAAACATTCTAGTTTTCATCTTGAAAAACCACACTGTTTTTTCAGTAAGAGTATTTCATGGACAGAAAAAGAAGATGGGATGTTTTCCAAGCAGCGACACAACTATTAAGAGAGTGAGACATTAAGATCCCCCCAGACTGTTCTTTTTTTCTCTTTTATGAGAACAAGAATATAAAAAACCTAAAAGCTTAATTAACTTAAGTTTTTAATTATAGGTATACTTTAATGAACTGACAACTCTGCATGCGTGATGAATAAAGAATTATCTTTTTCCCTTTCACACTTTATCTTGGTTTTGTTTTGGGGTTTTGTTCTGTTGGGTTTTTTGGGGTTTTTTTTTGCATTATTCACAATCTGAGCAACAAAGTGTACAAGGGGATAAATGAATATCTGCTTAATAACATAAAGAGGTTTTTTGAGTACTGTTTTGGATATGTCTTGGCCAGAGATGGGGGAAAACAAGCCTATCTTTTCAGGTGCTTTTATCTGAAGGTTACCATTATCAATCACAGAAAGTAAGGTTAGGCAAGAGGGAAAAAAAAAAAACAACAGAGAATTTGCCATATTCCCTATTTATAGCTAGACAGCTTCCTATTCAAACAGCTGCAGTCAAGATGAACATTAAGAAAATAATGGCAGACAAATGAAGTCAGACCAGTAAATTCTGTCATCTTCTTCTTCCTGAAGTGTTTCCATTTAAATTAATGCCCATTTGGCTATTTTTCAACATCCAACTTCTGAACAGCTTTACAGGAATTATTTTTATTTTGGGTAATAACAATACTACCTACCAGGGTTCATTCCCTATATGCAAGACTATATTTCTGTTCTAAATACAAGATGTGTCTTGTGCAGTATCTTTTAAAAAGTCTGTTTCAGAAATTAATAAAAATGCTCTGGAAAGTAAATATTTTAATCAAATTCAACTGCATTCCCAGAAGAAACTATCGAATTCTAGGGATATTTCTACATACGGCTTTGCTTTTCATTGATAGAGCCTAACTTGGCAAATACAATTATAATAGCTTTCCTACTTATCTGAAATCATAGTACAGTGTGGAAAATGTATACCTAACCCTGTTTATTTTAATGTGATGTTTCCCCTTTTAAAGATGATTGCGATTTACTGAATTGAAGTGAATTATTTTCTGACACCATTATGATTTCAAGATACATCATCTATTTGAGATGGTGTTTTCAAAATTTAAATGAGCAAAGAAACAGAACTGCACACGTTTAGAAATTATGTGTTTAAATACTGAACTTCAAATATTTAAGAATATGTTCCTTCAGAAAATTAGAAGAGATGCAAAAAGAACAAACTGAGTATCACTTTGGGAATCAACATCTCTGGAAGCTCTCTGTGCACTTGTTAGTGTGGGGACAAGACTTCTAGGATTAATTAACTAACTCTTCAAAACTAGTGTGCATAAGTTAAAGTGCATTAATCCCCCATGTGGACACTCATTCAGGACCAAAGTGGCCTAAATTTGCTGCAGCTTAATCCTTCTCAAAGGAGGTAGAGCAAGTTATGGTGACTTTACTACTGAGTAAGAACATCCATGTGGGAGTTTAATGCTCTAACTTTTGCACAATACTTTCATCAACTTAGTAAGATTTCCTAGGTGCTCGCCATTGCAGACAAGGTTTTAGATGCAAAGAAAATAGTATCGCTGCTGACCACTCTGTGTGGGATCTCTTCCACTACTCCTTGCCTTTGCTAATGGAGGATATTATTGCATTACATTCTGCCATGTTTAAACTAGCAACCAATGGACCAAAAACCGATGCAGGCTGGACTTACAGAGAGGAATTGAGAGTAAGGACGTACAGATTCTGATTTTGCCTTGGTTTTGACCTGCTATGTGAACTTCTTAATAATGCTTCCATCTCTTTTCCTCTGATTCCCTAACTATAAAACAGAACCACGTCTTACTTCCTATCCACTTGTTTCTGGTACACATATTACTAATACAGGTTTCCCACACCATAAATTTTTCCATAGCTTATACATGTGGCCCAAGTAGAGACTAGAAAAGATGAAATCCAGGCACAGGTGCAAGCCTGCAGTGCAGCTGTAATTTTCTACATATGTCTGATCAGCACAATTTAAAACTTTGGTTTACATGTGTAAATGTAACATGTGATGGCAAGATTAGTTCACAATCCCTACAAATCAAAGTCACAAATCGGAACCAGATACCATGCGACACTAAGATATTTCAATTACAGTTAAAAATCAATACATGTGGTCATTTGACTTTCCTGACAAAATGTTGCTCACATAGCACATGTGAGCCTAACGGTGCAATTTATATGAGAGCTGTCAAAAGATGATTCATATTTATTCCCATAGTCAATGATTTTTAAAGTGGGTTTTTTTTTTTCCTATTCTTTTGGGGATAATATTTTTAGTGGTCTTATAAGGAAGGAAAACTACTCAAGTTAATCTTGCACAAAAATCCCAAAATAAACTGGACAGCATGAAACTGGCCTTACTTTATTTTGCATTGCACACTTCAAAGAGACTGCAGTCCTTGAGAAACAGTAAATGCACTATATGTCCTGGTACTACCACTGGATGGGCATAAAATCCATTCCAGACTGCATATACAGCCTCTATCTCTACCACTCCTCTGGGACAAATTCCTGAGAACAGCTCAGATTTTCCAGAGGAGCTCTGAACTCACTGTCACCTTGCACCAAAAGTGAAGACAGTAAGTTTTAGGTCTTCCTAACCTGTTCAACCCTGCTGTCTTTTCGTAAGTATAACTTCTCCATATACATCTTCAGTGTCATTCATAACTGCATCATTTGGTGGTGTCATTCCCATTCCCCATTGTTTTACCACCTCTGAAAAACAAGAATATCCATTCATGACAGGTAGTGCATAGCAGCTCTGATCTCAGCAACCTTAGATCCGCCCTCTGCCTTGCTTAGACAGGATAGTCAGTAACCAGGAAAAGACAGTAACCTTATTTCTTGTCCCACTATTGTATTTTGCATTGCTTCGGTTCATTATCTTTTTTAGCATTGCTCTTTCAATTTTTCATCAGATTCAGTCTGCTTCAAACACCTCCCTTCTCCACAACTTCTTTACTTCAGCCTACACAGGCAAATGTGAAAGGACTGGTCCTGCTCTGGCAGGGGGGGTTGGACTAGATGATCTTTCGAGGTCCCTTCCAACCTCTAACATTCTGTGACTGTAACAATTCAAACAAAAATGACTTTGACTCCTGATTTTTAGTTACCATGATGCATAAATGGTTTGCCTATCCCTCCTGTCATTGTTTTCCTCCAGTTCTCCAAACTCCTACTACCACCAATTTTGTTACCATTTATCATGATATGTTTCTACAGACATCTGAATTCTGGCAGCCTTTGAAAACATGCTTAACTCTGCTCATGTTAATAGTTCCTTTGTCTTTAATAAGATCATCACATGGATAAATACTTAAATGATGAGGACTTTGAAGTATTTTTGCCTTTATCTCACCAGTGCTACACCCCCCCAGCTGCTCATCTGTTTGTCTTTACTAAGATCTTCTTAAAAGGAAAACTTTGAGGATCCAAGACCCCAAAGCTGTTAACTGCTAGTAACATTGAGCTTAGTCAAGACGTACTAAACTAAGAGCAACTGACTTATCCTATATTTTTTCAACATACATATTACTATAGAACATAAGGGCTAGCAAAACGTACATTACACACTGAGGAAAATTTAAAGTAGCAACGAAAGGAGTAGGGTGTAAAGTTTACATCTCCCTGAGCAAACAGTTGTTTACTAGCAAGTGCAGGAGATCATTCCTAGTACAATCAAGGAATATTTCTACATAGCTACCAAACTTTGTTCTAATAAAGAGATTGGCCAGAAAGTCTCCCCTACCGAAGAAGAAAATGGGAGTTTTGAAGAGCAAAGGATGAAAACAGCCTAGACCTCTAGAATGGGAGACGCATAGCATGTACAAGGCCCTATCTCTCACCTTTACAGGAGGCAAGTAGCGACTGGGCTGAATGAGAGAGAGAATTTTTAATGTAATTTTAAAGATTAGGTGCATAATTTATTTTATTACATTTATGCCCTCTCTAAACATCTTAACTATTTAATCTCTCTTGAATATTTGTTCTTACAATTTTACTTTAATCTAGTTTATGTTAGTAGCTTAACAACAATACACTCCTGACTGGAAGGGTGGCAGATGACTAAATGTCATCTGCCTTTAGACACTCTTGCAGTGCCTCAGCTTCCAGGCTCACCTTCCACTGTGTCTCTTACTGTGAGAAACAGCTATGTACAGAGCTGGCACCAAAGGACCAGAGGAGACGGAAGTGTCCTCCTGTAGCTGTTGATACAGTGAAGGCTCTCTGCCACACTGCAGAATGTTGGGATAATGTTTGAATCTCAAGGGGTGCAGAGAAGAGGATGTGACTTCTCTTGTTTGTTTGTGTTTACCATGGAAGTCATTTATCTTGACTTTCATTTGTAATTAGTTTTACACTCGGTTTACAATTTGACAGAGCAAGGCCATGCAATGTGAAACAGAATAGCAAATTGATGGTGATCTTCAAATACGTTAAAGCTTGAGACACAGAATAAAGCAACGATTCTCTGTGTCTTTTGGGGATAGGACAAGAACAACTCTGCATAAACTGCTGTGAGGTAAATTTAGGCAAGACAGTAGGAACAAGCTTTCAAGTTTGCTAAGCACTAGAATAAATCGTTTTGGATGTTACAGATATCCACCACTAGCTGCTTTTAAGAAAAAGTCAGACAGCAGAAACAGTTCAGATGTGATTTTTAACTTTTTATGCATTGGGCAGGCAGAGGACTAAATGACCTCCTGGAATACCTTTCGGTACTTTGTTCTATGAATCGTGAAAATGTCGTGTAGCTATGAAGTAGGACTACAAAGACTCAGACACCGCTTATTAGAACCTATCTTCTCCCAGTTAACAAGGCTAATACATTAGACCACTGCAGCAGGCAGCCCCAGGAAAATGCTCTAAAATACTCAAGTAATTCTTTGCATGGAAATATGCACACATCACTTTACAATTTTTCAAGAGGAGTCAGCATCTCAACAAATCACATTGTTATGTTGTGTTATGATGCATGATGCTATCATAACGATGTGACATGTATAAATGACAAAAACCTGGCTTCCTATCAAAAATGTAAAGCACTTTTTTTTTTTTTAACACTGGAAAAAAGCCATTATCAGTTCATACAACAAATTTCCCTGCAAGAAAATGGCAGCAGACCAATTTAATACAAAGTATTCCCCAAGTCTGTAATTATGAGAAAACAAAAAAGTTCAAAGTATTTTAGAAGCAGAAGATGCTTTCATAGAGCTGTGCATCACTCCATACAACTACAGAAGTATATAACGAACAAGAGAACTGCAAATTGAAGATGATCCTGGAAGCGTTGGAAACATACAGAACATTTCCAAATCCCAGAATATTTTTCTGTGTAGTAAGGTCAATTGGAACTAATAGCTTTAGTAACTGTGTTTTCCTCACTGCAAAAACCTTGTCAGATAATAATGCAATAAATAACAACAGTTTAACCTTATTATTTTTACTTGATGCATTAATATAAAAGCAGCAAAAAATCTTTCGGATAGAACGTTCTTCTTTGTTATAAATAACTCACACCAAGATTCTTTACTCCTTGCTACGCTGTAAGACTGTTAGATCTCTTAATGTCATCTCTTAATGTTCATAAACACGCTTTTGGCTCTCAAATTGTACCTTGAAAAGTTGCCATGACAGCATGGAGGATTCTGTTCAGCTTGCAATCCTCTGTATGCTATGCCAGACCTTTCTTACCAAAGTCTCTTAGCACCTGCCCAGACATGCACTTGGCAGTGTCATTAACTCCTATCATATATGAGCCATTCTTTTGCTCATCATTCCTCTGTGCGAATGAAACAGTGTTTAGCATTTTGTTCCAACAGCATGTTGGTTTTTCTGCTGTTATTCTAAAGCATGTTACTATGTCCTCAGGTTAGAACGGCAAGGACAAAAAATTCTGTTGCAAGACAACTAGAGGGTAGCATGACATGCAATGTTCCTCTGGTCCCCCGAGAGTTCATTTTACAGTCTCATACCTCTTCTCCAGCCCTCCAGCACTTTAGACTTACTCAGCAGCCTATTCCCAAGATGCCCAAGAGGAAAAGACAACATAGAAAGATGAAGCAGAAGGGCTACTGGTGTATTAGCTGAGTTCTTCCACCTAGTAGCTCACATTTCAGCTTCCTGGGAGCCCCAGCCATACCCTAACCCTGGTTCTTGTAGATGCTTGAAGAACAACAGTAATACTGTCCCTACTTGCTTTCAGCATGATATTCTCCATACAAGTACTGAACTTGGTATGGAACTATAAACTCAATTCAGAATAAATCCAGTGGTGCTGTCATCATGCATCAGGTTTATAAGACAGAGCACTTGAGGCATCAAAGGATTTTTGCTTTAACTTAGCAAGTGTTTTGAGATGACATACAACTGTATTTATGAAAAGTTCTTTTTGACTCGGTAAAATATACTGTCTGCATTTGCTATTGGTCAAGCTGGGATTTGTTCCTGAATCAGTCACCCAACTCTAATTCTAATAGAATACCTCTGAACAGTTTTATACTAATAACTGCTCTGTAGAGGCTCTTGAAATTATAATATATTAAAGACCCATCAGCCTATCAGAAGAACATGTAATTTTATGTTCATTACTTCTTGGTTCCTGACTATAGAATTTGGATGGTTGCACCTCAATTAAAAGTTGAATCAAAGTTAATATAATTTAAATAAAAACTTCAATAAAAAGTTAAAGTTCTGTTCTTAATAGCATTAATACCCTCTAATGACCGCTACGGTTATTACCACTAGATAACTGACCTTCTTGAACCTCTCTTCACATAGAAACCTTTCTCCCAACACAGTCAATTATTTAGCAGTAATGAGTGCTCTGTAAGAGATTATTGTTTAACCAAGTACCTTGACACATTGCTTTTTCCCTGTTATCTCTATTCTTCAACAAATGGTACATTTTTTTTCTATTATAGGCTTTTCAGTTCTGAGGATAGAGGCTGTGGTCTTATTATTTCACATGCAGAAGTTCATTATGTAATTGGCAAAGCTTCAGATATAATTAAAATCCTGAAAATTAGGGTGCTATGAAACACTGTTTGTGAGGAGCAACTGTGGCCCTGTAAGACAGAGCAGTTCTGAGGGCAGGTTTGAGATACCCAGGGAAAATGAAGAATAAAAAAAGAAACGTTGGGGATGAAAAGACACAATTCTCTAACACTATGTGGACAAAAGAAGGAAAAAATAAAAATTAATTTAAAAAAGACAGAAAGGTTCAGGAGCATAAAGGAAATGAAAGGAAAAAGTGAATGAAAGAACAAATAAGGAGCAGCAAGGAAAGCAGGGGATACAAATTAAATTTGGGTGGACAGAATCCATTTTCATAAAGAAATCTTTTTTGGCAGAGTCCTGGAAGCAATAAATATTAACAGATCTTTGTTACTGTAGAAGCATGAGAATTACTGGTTCAGTGAGCTCAACAAGAGGCTGGAAGACAAAACTCGTGAATGCTAATTTCAGTTGGCCTGATGACTCTCCCTGTAACTGGGGGGAAGGCTCTTCACCCTCCGCCTCAGTTTCCTTCTCTGCAAAATGTAAAGAATACCTTTTTTCAAAAGGCATTCTGAAGTTCATGTATGCTGTGCTCCAAAAATACCAAGCATTAGTAGCTACTAATACCATTAACTATGTCCTCTTCCTCATATCTTCTTAACGATGTCAGGCAGGTTATTTTGATTTCAAATTGTTAATATAAGATTCATGAAGCACCTTCCAATTCAAATGCTCAGGTTGAAGTATCTCAAGCATTTTGCACAAATTGAGTTAGAAATAACTTTTTTTTTTTCTAAAAGAAATCTTGCCTAATCAATTTGAGAGAGCAAGCATATTCTAATCAGTTTATTTGAATGCTGTGATCACTGTTGCTCCCTTTTGCTCCTCTACACACGAAGGGAGCTATAGTCAGATTGTGGAACAAAACCTGATGAATCTAGTAGAAACACCAGTGCGCTATACTTAGAAATAAGATAAAGTCAGGTATATAAAATCTGCATGGCACTGTTATCCATTACTTGCTCTATGAGAGGGTATTTTGGTACCAAATAACTGAAAAAAAGGTCCGTATAATGCCTTAATCCAGTATACGGTAAAGAATGTCCTAAATGAGTCCTTTGCTTATTTAAAAGCTGTAAATATCTTTTAATGTCTTGGATGAATTCCCATCTGCTTTCTTTCCTTGGAAAAAGGCCTTGAAAATTGAAAGGGGGGAAGTAATATATTTTCCTATTGCCAACACTGCTGCTATTTAGAAGACAACACAGGAGCCATGCCTTCAAATCATTTTTTTTTTACACAAATATCATGGTATCTCCTAAAACCCCAGCTTTTTTTTTTTCATAGTAAGTCTGTTACATTGATTGAGGTTTCCTCTGTAATGAAGCTACTTTACTGTGTAAGGGGACAACAGACAACAGCAGGGAGAGGGCCTTCAGAGCAAACTGCTTATGACAATACTTCCTATCTTAAAGGGGTTAAGCTAGATATTTTTTCTTAATGAGAAGGCTCGGAATTTCTATTCAGTTCTGGAAAGCACTACAGGTAGGATTGTTCTGTATAGAACCCTGGCAAGTAAACAGTTTACTACACTGGCAGAAAATGGAGCAAGAAGGGTTTTTTTTTTTATTATTTGTATAAAATATATTGTTGTTTCAGGCTGTAGTGAAATAGTTTCTATTTAATTGCAGAGAAATCCTAAGAAGGTTACAGCAGTGAAACATTAAAATTCTAAGGGCAACTAATAACATTAAAACTTTATAGCCCCAGATAGAATAATTTAGACAAAAACAACATGAACATATGTTTTGTGTAATAATAACAAACATTTATAGCTGTCAAGAGAGAAAAACACAGGTTTATGCACACCTTAATGGCGTGCATGGGTGAGCATGAGTATATTTAAAACATAATATATTACAAAATTGACAGCAGGCATGACTCTTCTGGGTACTATGTTAAATCAATGAATAAATTACCAAAAGTGTGCTGTGGCTGTTTGGATGTGTAATTGAGCTTAACGTATGTAGTGTTATTTCAAAAGAAACTGTTCAAGGAGTTTCTAGACCAATCCACTATGCATCTTTACTAAGCTGTTTACAAATAACAATAAATGAAACTGTCTCACAGTAGGAAGGAAGTTTAGTTATACACATTACGTAAATGGGAGAAAAGTTAATTTTAATATGTTTTTCAAGAATTAAAAACAAACTTATAATATTGCTAGGATTCACTGAATTGGAAATCAACATTTTTCATGTTCCTTTTTAGATTTATTTTAATTATCTGCTACTCTACAAACAAAAGTCTTTCTAGCAATACATGTCAGGAATAAGTCCACTGAGATAAATATGGATGCTCCATACAATATCTATACTAAAGAGTAAGAATCAAGGCCCAAATGAATGAACTAGCAAAAACATGATCTTAAGTATATTCTATTTATTTTCTAAAACATTGCCTGTCCAACAGATAAAATGTTTTAAAATACATTTGTTTATTGGATTATAAACCTATGAAAGTAACGTTTAAACCTTATTGTTGTTGACTAGTTAATAAAAAAAATAACATTTGCAAACTAACCCATTAATTATCATATTTAGAAAAAACAGCAGGGCATATACTTCCATTCCTTGTTTCAGGGCTGTTTCATCTTACTACATCCAGTTTGTAAAATAGAAACTGGTCTTATTTTCTTGCATTCCTCTCTATATTTTGCTGGTTTAGTAGTACTTGGTTATTATACAATGCTCTAAACTCTTGCATCTCAAATCTAAGATAGGAAAAGCAGCCTGTACAAGTTAATACTTGTACTTAGCACACTTGCAATCTCCAGGAAAATTTGCCAAACCAACAGCAAGGACAGAAAAGACAAGCTGACCTCATTCACCTCCTTCTTGCCCCCCTCCTCTGAACTGACAATGACAGTCCTTGAATGTAAGCAATCATAAATGCACCATTCTAGACTTCTGTTGCATATTATACCTTTAAGTGACAGTATTTCAGAATACATGGTGCTGAACTCTTAAGCAGACCTGAACTTTTTCCTTTGCAATTTTCTCTCTCCTTTCTCACCATTTTTCTCCATTTCTTAAAGGATGATGTGACCTGTCAGCATTGACCATACTTGTGATGTTCTTAGGGCTCATAAACTCAAGGATTAAGGCATTCTGCACTAAATGCCTGGCTTCTTTCTAGAACACAATTGCAAAGAGGAAAAAGAGGATGAAGAAATGAAGTGTACATGCTCAGATGAGCTGTTCTTTCTCTCTGGCCTGATGATGGTTCATAAAGCATGCTATGGGGCGATTCTAAAAGAATATGGCATACCACCTGTCCCTTGGTCAGAAATCTCATTTTACGTTTAAAGCCATCTTAGGTTAACTGTCATTAATGTTTACAGCTGCCCATGGGATGTGGCTAAGTACACTACCACCACACATATTTTTCTGCAGTTACTTCCAGGTGTTTAAGGAACAAGTCTAAATTTCTAAATGCGATGTAGTCCCCACTGTATTTCCCACATTAGTTACACTACCCTGGGTAAGTATAATTACCAATAAATTAGGAGCATCTGAGATATTATAGGAAGGGCTTAATTAAAAATCCTGGCAAAATACTAAAAAAAAAAAAAAAATACAAAAAATATTATCCATAAGTTACTAGACCTGACATACAAACTTGCACATGCTTTTACCATAAGCATCTGGCAGACTTTTAATATTTAAGTCTATGTTTCACCAAGGCCTCTACTGAAGAGGCTGGGTGTTTTTTCCCCCAGTGTAGATACAAATAAAGAAGTCAGGTCACACAACTTTCAGCATTGTATTCTGCTGCCTTCTAATAGATCAGCTTAAAAAACTAGCAAAATCTGTAACATCACTCTGAATCTAAACTTTAAGTGTAGTCAAGTGTACTATGCCACAAGACATTTAAGAAGAAGTCAGATTTAAAATGCAGCACGTCCAAGTAGATTTTTCCTTCAAACGTTGTTTTTACCTGATTTCCCTTTTGTGATCACCCCAGTGAAGAATAGCTGCTTTAAGTGTACAGCTGAGACTAGAACTGAAAGATTCTATAGATTAAATTGTTGCTAGAAGATGTTGTTCTGAAAACCTAAAATAGGAACTGAATTGGAAAAAATGGAATGCCACCCAATCACGCTGAATATAATAGTAATTAAAATACTTCAAAAAGAATAAAAACATAGAGAAGATAAAAATTTACCTTTATCTAATAGTATCTTTGTTCAATCAGTGTTCCTTTTGTTCTCTATTACACGTTTAATCACTCTTAGACATCAACCATAACAGCAAAAACTCAAATACTGAACTGATAATTAAACACAGTAATATTTATAAGATGTTAGTTTTTTCTGTCAATATGAACACTTAATTTAATGCACAAATACAATGAAAGTAAAATTTCTTTTTAAAGATCAGAGGAGTGCCATGCCAGTCACTCTTCAATTGAATAAAGCAGTAATTTCTGTTTTCAGAGCAGTAATATAATTTTAATAAAATGACAAAGATAGAATGCTATTACAGAAGCAACAGTCTTCAGTAACAACAATTGGCAACAGCGTCCACATTAAGCTGCCATTTTTAAAGCACAGGATTTTTAGAGGACTATATCAAAAGAGAAAAACTAGCTTTTTTAACATGACTTTTTTAAAAGCAAAACATGGTGGAACAGTTTGGCATCAAAGACAATGAGAAAGCAACCCAGTACAGGAGGCAAGCTGAGTTTACTCCACTGAAGTCTGCGCTACTAGAGGTAATCAGGATGAGAAGTATGAGGTAAAACTGTATTGCTACTACCAGAGCTAGAAAAAGCAAAATAGCCCAGTGGAGAAAGTAAAAGAAAACCTTCTAAGCCCAACCTCTCGCTCTTACGCCACATTATCTGAACAACCCAAAATATTTGTCATCATGATGACTGGTAAACAGCACATGGGTAGAATACACATTCAAACTTTATTGCTTGAGCTGATCATGACGAATTTTGTCTGCAAATCAGCTATGGTGTTTATAGAGCCACTAGCTTTCAGTCCTACTATGCTCCCATCTGGGTCTGACCAGGCAGTGAACCCTGTGAGAAAAATCTCCCCCCACGCTCCTGTATTTTGGTTCACTTGTGATCCTGGTGAAATCCTGAACTATTTTGAAGAGCAACAGATGACATGGAGGGTGAAGGAGCAGGAATAAGAAATGAGGAAGGAATGTTAACTGGAAAGATCTGAATTTCCATTAATTTGCTCGTTAGTGATCACTATCTATAAAGCCAGTCACAAACTTGTTCCACCAAGACATTTTCAGTCTTCCTTCTTTTCACTTGATTATTCATGAATTTATTTTAGTGTTCCATCAATTTCTGAATTCAAATTAAAAAATAAAGAAAAAAGCTCTATTTCTCCTCTGGCTGTAAAAACTTGGCCTTGAATGGGCATACAGAATTCTGAGCCCACACAGAAAAGGAGACAAATAATAGCTCTGACAGGCTATCCTAGAAATTTCTACTTTAGAGTGGGAGATGCCCAGTTTTCAGCAAAATGAATCTGTGTATTTGTGTGTGTATGATACCAAAAACTTATTAAATTTGGATTTCTCTTGAAATCTAAGAAGCATGTGAAACAACAGGCAGACATGAATAAGAGAAGCTTTCCACCAATATGCACTGCTGAAAATACATTCTATTAAGAATAACAGAAGAAAAATGCATCAATACAATTGTATAGCAAAAGCTGAATGAACGTATACTGGCAAAATAAAAAATCAAGGCCTCCGAGTGGTTAATACTTAAAGTCACTTAAGATAAATGTGTTCATACACATACATGCACAAACACACTTCTGTTTTTATATTTTCAAATAGAGACCAAACCCAACCGGGACTTTTGCCTAAATAAAACTTGTCCAGTTGGTCCAGTTACGGAGTTAGTCTAGTTATGCATGTGAAGTTACAATAGCTTAACATACTTTCAGAGTTTCAGATAATAGTGTTCAAAGATTCAAACAGCATTATGATAAAATTTGCCCCTTGGGCGTATGTCAGTTTAAATATCTGTTCTCATCAAGTTCTCAGACTGCACTTGTTCTCAGTGGAGTGATTCAATTTTAAAACATCTTTCAAACTGAATTTGATCTATGTTTTCATAGAAAGTAGCCTTCCTTATTCTTAAAGTCAAAAATCATAATTTCTTCGTTAACTGTTTAAGCGTAACTGTTTCAATTAACAGTGATGGCTGTTAAAGAGCCTACAGTTGCCAAAAGTAATCAATATACAGTAGTTAGAATCACCAAGGTGTAAAAATTATAGAAGCATACTATAAATAGCACAGATACCTTGGAGTCCTTGCTCACATCTTCAATCAGAATATAACTTTTGATACTTTTGCAGTAAATATTAGAATATGTTAGCTTAAAAAGGTACCTATGTTTTATAACAGGATTGAATATTCTGCTTAATAGTAGATGCAATTTAGCTGCAAAAAATATGACTTTTAAGTATGGCTCTGCATTTTATACTTGGTAGTGAGCTGAATAATCCAGCGATAAGGTTACTTCTAGATTCAAAGGAAAAAAATCAGGAGCTCTGCTACACTTACAGAATTTTGGCTTGTTAAAGATTATTAAAATTATTTTAGATACCATGAAAACAATACTGACAATACAGAATTTGCAGCAAATATGCAAGGAGGTTGATGGATATATGAGAAAAAAAAACCTCTGTGAGCTAAAATGGAACCCAGGTTTGCTTAACTAAGACTTCAGGGACACAATTTCATGAAAAAATAGCAAAATATTTAGTTAACTTGTGATATAGAGAAGTTTTAACAGGGCTTATGTAACAAAAAAGAAGAGATTTAGGACAGAGCTCATATTCATTTGTCTTCTTTTATTGCAGTCCAAACACTGGCTGTTTAGCTTCATTCCTTTCTCCGTGAAGGGAGGCTCTGAATTAAACACAAAATTGTTCCTCCTGCCCACTAAAAGGCACACAACAATTCCAGAGAAACAGCTGCCAGTAAATAGCAGTCAATCTACCATGTGGAAGCTAACTCTACATCCAAGAGCCCTAAATCTTTTTTCAGGCACCTCTGATGGTTTTGCTTTCAATCATAAAGAAAAAAAATCTAAAACTATTTAAACAAAAGAAACATTTTCAAAATACAGCTCTCCCAGATATGCAACATTTAAATTTTTCTATCAACTGAAAACAACTTCCAAAAGCAACAGTAAAGTGTTACTAATCCATTTACAACCATATCTGCATAATCTTGCACCTTAGTCATTTAAAAATGTAGCTATTATCACGACCTATTACTCCCATAACGATGGGTTAGATTCATCCCAGGTGGCCTCAGTAATGCAGGCTGTGGATTTCCAGCCAGTGGGGAGGAATCACACAGCCTCTTTCCCTGTGAAGCAGCCCGCCGCCACCACCACGGTCCACAACAGGCTCACAAAGGCACAAGATGAGGCTGCCAAGGACACGATCTGATTTACAGCTTTTCCTGCAAGATCTCAGCTGTGTAAATCCTTACAAACAGCTAGCTGGAATGTAACATTCTTCCTCCGGAAAAGGAACAATAGTTTTGACACCTGCCTTTCTCAGGGTGTAGTGTGGAGAAAGCCCTTTAAAAGAGCTGACCAAAGGAAGGGTTTAAGGTTCAGTTTACTTGTGCCTGTGTTTGTGAAAAAGCCCTTGGTCTAAAGACCCTAAAATTCAAATTTTATGATCTTGGAAACTTTCTTTCACCCCAAAATGACTTGCTCGGTTAAAGCATTTTAACTAAGCAAGAACTTGTTCAACTATGTCATTCCTTTATTCTAGGATAGATACAAAATACAAGACAGAAGAGTCTTAGCAGTTTTATGATGAAAAGGAGGTATTCTGTGAATATTATTCTATACGCAATGTATCAATTTAAGATTCCATTCACTTAGAAACTTAAAGGAAACATTCTGTACATAGAAGAGTACGCAGCTACTTTGGCATTGCATGGGTTTTTGAGATCTTCTGCTTATCTGAAGAAAATTTCACTTCAAAGTGTGATAAAGAGAGGCACTTTCTTGGCAAGGCACAGGCATTGTCAATAAAAATACCTGTACCAGAAAGGTACTAAAAGGTACTAAAATTCTATGTTTTCTTTCTATTTATACTAAAATTCTCACGTAAAATTTTTCAACTAATTCTCAGAGTCTGGTATAGTACTTTCAACAAAGCTTTTCTGCCCAGCTGTCACGATCACATCTTTGATACCCGTCAGTATATCCCATTTATCTATATTTCTTTTTTCAACAATTTCTACAATTAAGACTCACTATAAGTCAGTCCCATTCAATTTTCCATATTCAGGCTGTCAGTTTACTGATGTCAGCTTCTGCTACTACACTTTCCGTTTCCTTTTATTCATCCACTCTAAAATGATGTGTAAAATTATAGTTTCACCTATCAAATCCTTCCTGAAGATACTTTTTGTTACAATGATGGCTGGGTCTGTGCACATTCTAGGTGATGGATGTAAGATTAAAAATATGTAACTTATAAAGCAGGGTATTAAAATCTAGAAAACTGAGGAACTTTATTTGTCTAGCTGCACTAAAAGACACAAATATTCCTCCTTCTTGCTTCCTTCTTAGGTTCTTTTCATTGTCACATCAACATAGCTTGTTTTGATTAGCTTGGAAATTCTTAACGGATGTTTTCAATCCTATATTTGGATAACAACTAATATAAAAAGAACTCAGTTGTGTTTCACATGCTCCAGTAAAAACACTGAAAGACATGCTTACTCCTCGCAAAACCAAAATTTTGTCTATTGACTTACAGAAGGATTTTGTAAATACTGCTACCCTTTCTATCCATTTGACCAACTCACCCATGGTTCAAACGCCCATCACAGAACTTGACAGGTCAAGAATACCATAACACCACATACTAAAATACCTAAAGCTAAGCAAAACAATAACTGTAGATGCATTTTTTCCTAGTAGGGCAGAATTAATCACATCATTAGTACGTAAGAATGAGATCACAGTATCTTTAGTCTAGAATTCCAAAGTTCCAAAAGATTAAGAATTGAAATGTCACATGAATGATTTTAAACTGTTCAGCTGTTAGTCACAATAATACTATTTCTGTACAGATAGTATTGTAAATATTCCACAATTTAAGACTATGCCTCAGTGGCAACATAGCAGAACCTTCTGTTCTTATTACAGGAAATCACCTCCCCTATCACCATCTTTTGAATTAATGAATGGTGAGCTACTGATTTGCTGTAATACTTTTCAACACAGAAATACTTTGTAAGGTATTATAACTTATTTTATTCATCAGTGAAAAGTAGTAACTATTTAACTGTGCCCAAGACTATCCAGTTGTTCTGAACAGAAGAGACTAATGCTGTCAGCTGAAACCAAAGAAGTAAGATGGCAGATGGTAATTACTGATACTGGAAGTAAACCTGGATAAAGGTGGTTGGACTTTCAGTTTAATGTCTGATCTATAAGATGCTGGATTCACCGCATAAAACTCTCTCATGTCTAAATGGGAATGTGGCTTATTATGGACACATTAGAGAAAAAAATTACTTCTGCTAAAGTGCAAATACCAACTTTCCTTGTACATTTCTCTTCCAAGAAAAGACTTGATTAAGTCATGAGATAACTGCGGACCAGGATGGCATGTGTATCATCAGATGAAATTCCCTTTCCATATGTCTGTACAATGTCAGAGATGGAAGTCTGATTTCCATTTCATAATCTTTCAAATTGTTACTGATGAAGTGATGGCTATTTACTTGACATTTTATTCCACAATATTAAGAACATGAGACACAGGACTGAATGCATGTATCTGATCCTGAGTTTGTGGATGTGGAAGACAAAGAAAGAGAGACTATAGGTTAAATAAATAAATTCAGTTTGAGGTGTGAAGTTTTACGAGTCCCCTGTGAATTAAGAAACCAGCAACCCAAGTAAAATGATCCCTCCAGCATGTGCCAGTCCAGCCCTTTCAGTAGAAGCAACTAACTCAAGGAGAAGAGAATGAAAGCCAGTTATACATGCCATTTGACAACTTCAAAACACTGACCACTACAATAATATATGCAATACTCCAGTTGCATATATTGGACACTAGAAACCCAGTTTTCAAAGTGGTTATGTAAGTAAAACCACCAGATTTTGAAATCATGCTCTCTGTTATCTGTTGAAAATATTTAAGACTGTCCCAATAATAGACTTTCCCTGTTTTTAAATAACGGAAGACATCAGAAAAAATACCAGTGCGTTGGCTTTAATATGCATCACACTGATGTCTGGTGATTAAAAATCTAGAGCCGATAAAAGACACTGAGAAAAAGCAAAATATCACAAATTGATACTTCTCTGCACTGATCACAAAGATGCCAAAACACTTCATTTTTACGTTCCTTTTGTAGTCATAGCAGCATGACTGGATGGCCAGGACAAGTCAGAAGTCTGAAGTAATAAAGAAAGGACTGTTACCATTCTGTAACCTTTGCTCTGCCTTGTCCATTTCACAAATTCATCCTCATATTAAAACACTGAGCAGGATGTAATTGTTCTGGACCACAGTGTTTAGTCCACCAACTAGGTTTGAGACCAGTGTCACTATAAAACTGTCTGTCAAGGAGCATGCCCAGAATCCCAAACTTTGGTAGATATTAAACAGATTCACCAAGTTTTCATTTTTTTCATGAAAATCACTTTGTGTACTGAAGACTGTTTGTTTGGAATGGCTGTAAAAACTGTAAAATTATGCACATCTGCGTGGGAGATGATCCTGGACGGATCACATTAAAAGGAAATTACACTGGCTTTCTTTTTACCTTTATACAAAGTTTTGTTTAACCACTTCGGACTCTGTTATCCTGAGCCATCTACTATTTCTGTGATATTAGGTTTACTTTAGTAAACATATTTTTACCTCTTCTTCTAATATTCTTCAAATCCTTACTGCTTCTATGATTAACCCACTGACAGACAAATCCATTACAGAGTTAAGAAAATCTTCCTAAAAGTGATTTTTACCTGAGACAACTAAGATTTCAATGTTCTAAGTATCAGGCTTATTGCCTTAACCAGTTCTATGCTTATTTCTCTGAAGCAGGAGCGGAAAAGTAGAAAAGTTTTCCAGTAATATAGCTATTTTTCTGGAAAGGAACATGTCCAGAAGTACAGACCACTTATATATTTCTAGAGTATAACATTATTCTTTTAACCTACCAGCCTTTAGGTTCTGGTGTTATGCTCTGAACTGTTACACACAAAACCCAAAATTTAATTCAAACATTTACTTGCAGAACAAAAATATCCAGATCCAAAAATTATAGTCATGAACTAACTGTTCAAACGCATGATAGGAGTAGAACTTACAACTGACCCTACGGAATAACTATTGCATATAATTTTGAATGAAGGAGAAGGTCTACTATGGGCAAATGTTATTAAGATTTGTATAATTTTCAAAGACATTAGTTACACAATTAACTTACAAACTCTTCAGAAAGCAATGAACTTTTCCACCAAACTATGAGTTAAATGGATCAGCATAATATTCAGGCAGTAACATTAACAGCCACTAGGCAAGGAAGTACATCACGTTATTTTTCAATACCACTCTTCACTGTTTATTGAAAGCAATACTGTTCCAGTAGGCCTTTCCTGACGGAGAAGTGCCCAATTATAAAGAGATCAGTTATAAAACAAGTGGTCTTAGACATCTCCAGAAGGTGAAAAAACACAAGATAGACACATATATGCAAACATTCCTCCTATTTTCCACATATTTTAGAATATTACTTACTATTTCCATCAGAAGAAAACTCTTACTGTTAGCTGTGTCTTAAGGTTCTGAAAGGAAGTCAGATATGTGTATGTCATGTTTACTACTCATAATGTTAGATCAGTACTTGTTGGACTGTATCATGCCAAGCAATACTGAGATTTATTTTTAAACGTACTTCTCAATGGCAAGAAGGCAAAACCTTATATCCTCCAATTTAAGCTGAATACAGACATAATTTGTATATTTATAAAAATGTCAGAATAATAGTTTTAGTATATATTTAAAGAAGAGATCACATTGTTTTTCTAAAATTGTACAAAGAATGCAATACAATGGAAGAGCTTAGGCATCAGAAATATTTAAAATCCCTTCAGTCTTCTATAGCAATCACAATAAACCTCTATGAAACTTACATACAATAAAATGAAAAGTTTCATATGCAAAAATTGAATTCTCAAATAGAAATGTTGACAATGTATTTCTAGAGTACAGAATGCCCCTCTCTCCCTTCTACTCTCCATTGCTTGCATAAAAGATGCCATAGCGCTACGAAAACATGTTTAAAAAGTCCTAAGGGAAAAGTTTCCTAGGGTCTTTGAAATTTCCCCTTTTCTTATTTCTTTACAGATTTCTAACACCAACACTGTTCCTGTAGTTTCTCAAACAAGGCAAAAAAAATATCCTCTAGATATAATTTTTAGATTTCCTATTATACTTCTCAGGTTCCTTTTAGGTTTTGAAATAAATGCAAACTGAAATCTACAGTTATATTGCCAACTGTATTTTAATTTTAGTTAATCTTTCAGCACAAAGACGTAGGTGGTATTTGACTGCACTATTGCCCATACTTACAAGAATCATTAAAAAATGTGGTTTAATTAATTAAATAATCTGAAAATACTTTTTGGCTGGCCATTGTTTTGTCTACTTGTGTTTTCATTTAACTGTAGGCACAAAAAAAGCATTGCTTTAGGTTCTTATCTCTATGATAAAAAGCAGAGGGCAAAGATCTACCACCTATCCATATGAAAAATTTACTGCAACATAAACCATGCCTCCACTTCTCCCTTTTCAAGTAAATATTTGAATATAATTATTCCAAGCTAGTGATTCTATAATTTTCATAGCAAAATCAAGCTGGATTTTAGAACACTTTTTATGTGATAACTTTGATTAAGTTAAGACTTTAGGCCACGAATAGTCAAGCTGTTCAGAGATATAGGGTTATATTATTGGCAGGGTAGAAACTTAACTTTGAGTTAGTCTGTTTACGTTAACAGATCTAACTACAAAACCAAGTGTTGCTCCACCATCTGCTTTCTAAAGTAAGCGCTATGTAGCACAGAAGCATTTTCCACCACGCAAGTGATGAGGGATATCAGTTCAGATTGTGTCTCCTGCATACAGGCCTTTTCCTGTATTTTTGTTTCACTGTTATCCTTGTCTCTTTCTCCACCATCTCTAAGATCATTCTTGCTAGCTAGAATTATGGTAAGAAAACACCAAAACATTTCATGTAATCATAGCCAAGAGTCACTCTACAAATTACTATCTAGGATGCACTGAATATCAAGGCAAAGAATTGCCTGGCACCAGAATCTGAAAATCTACTCAGCACAACCACATCTGTTTTTTCTACAAACAGGAATCTTGGGGTTTTTCCTATAAATTTTAGACTGCTGCATGCAAGATATTAACAGTTATTGGATTGCTCTGCTGCATATTCACTGCTTAGAGCACACTGGAAAAATCAACACTTTCCAATGTACCCTCCCCAACCACCTTTGCTTACTAGTGATGGTTATGAAAGGTCATGGAACCTATGCCAGGAGTTTCTGTTGTGTGTAGTGTCCCTACACTGCTTGCACCAATTTGAATAAGCCTGTTTTGTATCTAAAATGAGCTTACAAATATTAAGTTTGGCAACTGGTACATACTATAGCCCTCTTTAACAATTAATATCCACAAAATGATGATAGATACCATACCTTATTCTTAAAAGTACTCGTATTCAGCACATGCACTATTATAGAGAACTTAAACTCAGAGGAAAAAGATTTGTGAAAAGGCATATGACCTTCTTCCCACTACAATGGCCATCCCCTAATTAAGCAATGCATCTGATAGTCATTAACAGGAATGAGATAATGAATCACTTTCTCTCTTCTTTGTTAATTTGCTGTAACCAAGCGGCTAATGGATGTCAGAGCTGAGTGATTGCACTGATTATAGTGATTTATAGTTGCAACAAAACAATTTAAAACCATTCTGATTATTCATGTTAAAGATGCTTTATGTTTTGTTTACTAAATGTTTTATGTTCCCCCTCATGCCCCTCTACACACAATGAGACAGGCCTTCCTGGAAAACTTAAAAGTACTAAGATTTTTTTTATTGTTTCAGAGTAAGGCATTTCATTTTGTTTATAAAAAAAAAAAGTTTACCCAGTAGAAATGAAAAGCCTTAGGGTGTAAAGAAAACTTCAGTGGTGCTTAGTTCAAAAGAAGACAGAAATAAGAGGAAATAAGGCAAACTTCAAGCCACTTACCTTAGGGCTCCCAGTCCCTTCCTCATTCTCTGCAGACACATCAGTAGCCAGTATCTCTGCTTTGATGATATCCAGAGCCCTAAGAATCCAGCTGTGTTGCCGTTTGATTTGCCTCTGTAGTTCCTTCCATTGACTTGCAATCATCTGCAGCATGTCCTTCAGTCCTTCTCCAAAATGAAGGGGAAAAAGTAAAAGCTGTAAACTCAATTGCATCTTTAAATATTATTCTTTATTCAAAGAATTAGCATTAAAAGAATAAATGCAACAAGAATTTTAATGTATTTTCTCAGCAATAAATCCAAGCACTATTATTGTTCATACTGCAAAATAATGCTATAAGGTCAAAACATTTCTTTTAGTCATCATGTTATATTTTGATTATGTTTCAGCTGAGAATTTCAAGAAAAGGAAAATCACACATAAACTGTGATTTCTGTGCAGTAGGGAATGCTATGGTAATCTCACCCTCTAATAGCTAGTCTTCATCTCAAAACATGTCATAATCTTCCAAATACATTTTTCTTGCCTCCAACTCCTGTAAATATTTTCTGTAGTTCACACACTACAATTTTCTAAGTATATGACGACATGCATTACCCTTCTCTGCTATGGCTTCTATACCTTTTTAGAACCATACACGGTCACTAATTTCCTATAGCTTTCACATTACACAGATCTGTCTGATGCTGTGAAACAATAGAGGCACAATGTATAACATGATCGGAAAATAGTAGATCAAAGGATACCTTCAACCTGAATGAAAAGCACGCTAAATAAGCCAAAATTAGGACGGCATTCTGCAGCAGTATACACTGATTAAAACACTATTATCATAGAAGTCACACAAACATCTAAAAATATAGGAGATGGTGGGGATAGAGAAAGGGAAATCTCTCCCTCTCTTCTTGTTTTAAGGCCGCTGCAGAAAAAGGCAAGCCTAACCAAAGGAAAAAGGTATTTTTAATTTTAATCTAGTCCTCATAAATATATTAGAATTGATGTAAGAATTAGTTTAAGTGGCAAAATAAAGCTTTACCAATGCAATTACCCATGTATGTAAAAATACATATATATTCGAAATCCTAATTCATTATCTTAATGTTATTTCCATAGCACCTACATCAAAGAATGTGTCAGTGTGAAGTTTTCAGTGATGTGATTTCAATTGAAACTCAGCTGAGAAGCAAGACCAAAATAAAATGAACAGACTATTTGCAGGCAGTATTTCATTTTATAAGTATCACTGCATTGTATGCAGTATATGAAACATTTATAAATCTTGAAGGTCAATCTGATAATGTAAATATTAATAATACATAAGGAAGTGAATATATGCAGTAATTTACAGCAATGCTTCTTCATTCTTTAATAGTCTGGAGACATAAAGACTTGCAATATTTCAGAAGGATTTACCTGATTTGTGAGATACAATAAGCTCAAGAAGTTGACGTCCTTCTTCTACCACTGCTTCTTTTAAAGCACAGTGGCTATCTACATTCAACTTAAAACTCTGAAAAAAAAAAAAGGAAAAAAAAAAGAGAAAAAACCTCAGTATCAGACGTTGGAGAGGCAGTTATCATAAAACACACGTACAAATTACTTGCTGCTTTTTATCAAGAACCACATCCCCAATTACCCAATAGCCAAACTAATTTGTGATACTAAAAGCTATTGATATTTTGGATCTGGGCTCAAAATGTTTCCATTAGATCAGCAAAGTGCATCTGTGTTGAAACAGCTGACAAATCTAGAAATTCATTAGGTTTTATGAAAAGTCACAACCCGTAGGCTATATCCGGAGTAACAGTGTTCTATAAAATACACTAAATTTATGCCACCACATACGAGCTCTGTTTTTTCAGATTTCTTTGAAATGTTGGTGATAGCACTATTTATGAAACCATAAAAATATTACAGCATTGAATATATTCGCCTTATGTGCACTCATACAAATCTATTAATATTGTGTTTCTGAGCTAACTCTCATATCCATTTTCAAAGAACTTCTTTAGATCTTTGCATTCTTAATTTGAAAAGCAAGTATTTTTCATCCTTTTTTTCACTAATATTTTTGTCAGATCACAAAGGATCTGTGCTTTAACAGTCATTAAAACATTTTCTTTCTTTTTTTCAATTTATTTTTTATTTTTACAAATGGCATTGAAATCTAGTAATAGAAACTGGAAATAAGACCTACTATACGTTGTGCCATTTTATACACCACTGATAACTTGGATAAATTTGTGAATTATTCGCCAGAGCTTCTCACTCATACTTGTGTGTAAGAAAGAGAAACAAAATACAATAAAGAAAGGGGTACTTGCTGTATTTAATCATAAATCATGTGCAGCCCTGAACACACACATGCAACTCTTGTTCTCTTTGAAATGTCTATGGAATGAATGAAAACAATATTTGACCCCCTGGAAGAAAAGAGTTTTGCCTTCTCTTGGGAATGAGTTAACTGGCACAGATGAAAGGAGACTTTGCAAGTGCACATTTGCAGCTTCTGGTTTTTATAAAATTTATTTATACTTCTCCAAATTCTAGTGACAATGCTAATACTGAACTAGCAGACACCACAAAATACTCAAAAGCCCTCATTTCTTAGAGAAGCAACCATTTCCTTTCTTTCCTAACTCCTGTAGTCAGACTGATTGGCGTAGCAGAAAATAAAATTGCCAGAACTGTAATAAAATGATGGTTTTTTACTGTATTTGTCATGGTTGAAAGAGGCATGTTGCTCAGACAGATTCTTAACAGTCTTTCAGGCAGCAGTGTACCTGACAGTTAGTGACAGAATGTTTCTGAGAATTCTCCATTCACATAAAGAGCAATAAACAGGAATTTTGCTACCTTCAGCATTTTGTCTAGCCCAATTTTCCTTGTTCAGGCATCTGAATATATTGTTTTGTACCAGCTGTTGAACAACTGGGTCAGCCAAAAGAAGTAGAAAAGGAAAAAGAATGCCTAGTTTATGTCTGGCCCTTTCTTAAATCTGGAGTTTTATGAACCCAAACCTAGAAGTTCTTTTTCCTTTGAAAGAGCATGTCTGAACAAGCACTGACAATATTTAATTTACTGTTTACTTAAAACAGGCTTGTACTGAATAGTTTGTAATCATGCACTTCACAGGAAATGCACTATGCGTGTGCCTCACACAGCAAAAGAGAACCTAAAGGACCTGAGAGTAGGTTGTGTAATTTCATATAATTGGAAGTTGAGTATAGATGCAGCTGGATGTGGCAGTGTCTTGAGATGATGTGGATGTGTTTGATAGGAAAATTGGAAAAGATGAGGTATTCTTTTTCATTAGGAAAAAAAAAAAGAGACTCGCTGTCCTAGAAAAGATTCATTTAACATAACGCACCAGATACTACAATACGGCTTGATTTTCAGGTGCACCTATTAACCAGTAATAATGTTAAACTGAAGAAGCAAAATATGATGAATAAAGACGGGGCCAAACTTTTGGGTTTTGACTAGCAATATTCTCCTTGTGCAAAATTCTGATTTTATGGATAAATTATGCACAGCACAAATATCGTGAACGTACATGAAATTTAGCAGAAATAAACTCTTATCAGCACAGAGGCATCAAAAGGAGGGAACCATTCATGTAAGCATAAATACAAACAGAAGTAAAGGAAACTGTCAGTTGACGAAGTATGAGTTCTGGCTTCAGTATCATATATGTATATATCATTGGCGGGAATTTCCTGAGAAAAAGGAACAAATGGACAAGGAACACTGGACAGAATAGCCCTCAGTCAGTGCATCAGTGCTCAGGGTCCCTCATACCTGCACAGCTGAAAATGTGACACATGAAAATGGCAGACAGAGTCGAAGATGTAACAAGTATTACATGTATATACAATGGAGAGATGCAGATTTGCACAGCTAAAGATAAAATCAGGCCAAATATTTGGAAGGGAGGAGGACTTTCAAACACAGAGGTCCTCTCCCTTCCTGGATATTTCCCATTCCCTACTGTTTACTTATGGCATTTGGAAAATTGTAACTCTAACAGCATGTGCCCCAGGTACTCTGCTCCCCTCCTCCTCTGATCTTCCCTGATAATGAATGGAGCCTTTGCATCTGAAGAGAGGAAAGAAGAAGAGGAGGGAAGTCAATTAATCAAAGCCATTTTTCCAGACATATTTGCAGCTATGGAGCAGTCTAAATATCACACATGAGCACATATACGTTATGGAAAATGCATGTGCACTGGCCTGAGAGCAGCTTTTTAAAGAACACATTAATGTCATCCCTAGCATTACACTGTATATAATGTAGTTTACAAGATGTAACAAGCAAAATTTCCTTATGAAGTTCTCTGCACTTTTCCCAGTCACCATGCACCTATATATAAATATCAATTGTTTTTATTTAGCGAGAAAGGAAAAGTGAAGCAGGAATCATGCAGTTTTATTAAAGCTACAGCACTGTAAATAAACAGGAATAAAGACTCCAAAGTGTAAGTACAAAGCCCCAGGAGTGCTATCCTCTGTTGACTGCATGGGGTAAAGGAGCCCAGCCATCACAAAATGAAGCTGTTTTAGGAAACTGATTGATCCATCAGACAACAATACTGCAGAACCTCCATGGGGAAAAAAGCAGCACCTCCTGATCTATACTGGGCTCTGAACACACTAAAAATAAGGGAGCGCTTTTCCAGCATATATTAATCTCTCCCTCTCAGCTTATTTGTTTGTACAACTGGGGACGAGAAAAAATATTTGAAAAAATATTTATTTGAAGTTCCCCTGAGGATTTATTTTATGGCTGTAGACACTTAAGGTTTAGGAAACTTCTACTGAGTAGGTATCCTACAGTATGTACATATCGAGCTCTGATACGCAATCTTGCGCTGTTTTGCAACCCTCTGTACTTAGCAAATCCTTGTAATTTGGTAAAACACAACCTGGGTCTTGATCTATTCATATCTACAGTAACAACAATCAACTATTAAATGTTTTTGTTTCCAGAGGCACACAGACTTTGTATAAGCATGTATTGTTTTAAGTCATGATGTGTCCAGCTAATTATTGCCAGCGTAGTATGTCTCTCTGAAACACAAATAAGCAACTTTAGGTACCACGTGAACCTACAATGTATACATAAATATAGATTAGTTTAAATGACACAGCAATTTACACCTATTGCCAGGTTAAGGTAATGTATTAAAAGAAATATTTTGATTTTCTCAGTCAATCACACTATTAGCATGTGTGGTGTACTGGGGTATCCCTGGGATGTAATTGTCTTGAGGTTCATTTTTGATGTGTTTAAACACCTTTGAGAAAAATATCACTGCTTCCAGGGCATTTATTTTTTAGAGCAATGGTACAGAGAATTAAAACTATCTCAGTGACTTACGATTTTAGAATTTGAAATAGAAAGCTTAATTTAAAATTTCCTAATAGTAATTTGCATTTTTTTGCAAAACCCACAATATTACTAAAATATGGACTTCTATACTTAGGTACAGTTGAATGTGTATTTTGGCTAAGAATGTAGCGCTTTTAATTATAACACTCACTGTGACAGATAGAATTCAACTGTGAATGTTTAGATTGATGGGAACAGTTTCTAGTATAAAAGAAATGGGATTCATTGACTGAGACAATCCTGAAAGGATAACCAAACTCCCACAAATATCAGCAGCATTATGTTTTGGATAGGGAAACAGTTTCAACACACAGTAAAGTTCTAAGAAAATGAAGCAATAAACACGTGTCACTTATTTATATATAGCATATATTATATGTGCTATATACTGATAATCTCCAAGAAAAAATAATGTTGAAAATTTAATTTTCTTTTTTTAAATAAATTACCACATTTCATTTGTCTTAAAGGGAATATGACTTAAAACAGTTCCCGAAAATTTATTCTTATATTCTTAATACACAGTTACTTTTGCAACTGTATTGGTCCTGGCACAGTTACCTCCCAATAGCTTGCCATGACAAAAAACCAAGATATCAAGTACTGAATTCAACTTTTGGAAAAGTAGGTATATATTTTTTCTTTTTCTTTTTTTTTTTCTCTCTTTTTTTTTTTCTTGAGTTCGGACCACACAGAAAATTTCTGCTTGGTCACTGTCTAGCATTTACGTACTCGAGTTAATCACCTAATAAGCCATGTAATAATGTAGTGGTATTTTCATACTCCTGAACGCTACCTGACAATGACATTCAGTAATCAATCAGTAATCAAAAAAATAACTACCATGTAAGCTGCGCTCATATTAACATAGAAATGGTCATATATCTAGCATTCTAATGAAACAATACTAAATATGTAATTGGACAACGGTTATATGAAACGGATATTCATATGCAATTTCTACATAGAAAAGATCCTATCTTCTATTAAATAGCGCATTTCACACATTACATCTCCAAATATATCATCAAACTACCTGACTTTTTAACAATTGGGAAATAACTTATTTTGGAATGCCTCACATTTTTCATCAGGGATATAAAGCCTACTTAGTATTAGAAGACACTAGGATATGTTTTCCTGGGAACTGAACATTACATGTGAAATGGTACCAGTCAACATCTCCTTTGTTCATGTTTTCCATAAAACCCAGATGACTATAAACAAATTTTTATTTTCTTCTTTTCTTTTAAGCTGTATTTGTATCTGAGTGACATCACCTGTTAAACAGAACACAAGCACTATGGAAATGGTTTATGCAGCGCCATAGTCAAGGTTTATTTTTACCACAATAGCAGGGATTCTACATCCACATTTTAAGCAGAACATGGTGAATTCTCCTCTGAAGCTACGGCACCCACTAAGGGTTGTCTTCTTTCCCCAACACTGAGAACATACCCTCCCTACAGCAATGATGGCCAAAGGGCCAATTACCACCAACTGCTAAGCCAGTCCCTAATGCCTAATACAATATGACCATCATTTTCCTTAGATGAACCACGTATTATTTCCTTCTGTAACCAATGGCAGCTGGTAGATATTTTTTAAGATTGAATAGCTCGTGGAAAGAAGATGTGGTCTTCTTCCCTCTGCAACAGTAAGAAAGCTTTAAAAGACAATAATTTCTCGGGTTTCTCTGGGGGTAATTCCTTCCACTGGTATCTGTAGGCAGATAAAAATAAGCAAAATAACAGTACCACTATGCTGATTCACAGTATCAGATTATAATCTAAAATGCCTTTAAAATTCACATAAAACTGATTTGGGGACCTCACTACTGAAATCCCATAATCATCATCTCATGCTGGCATTGTGCCACCATAGATGGAGACCAGATGCAAGAGAGTTTGACTGCTCAGACAATTTCTTTGTGTAAGTTTATCAGTCATTTAAACATAGCATTAACAGAACATTCTGAGTTCAAAACGTTTAGTAATGAGATAATTATAGAAACCCTGGGAATGATTTTACCTTCTGATCACTGATACGCACGCTCCACCTTTCACTTGATCTGAGTGTACTTTTTGCCTGGGAGGACCAAGCACATTTATGAAGAGACAAACAGGTGGGAGTTTAGCGAAGAGCAAACGAAATACGTTTAAAGGTGGAAATGGTGGAAGATTATAAAAAATAGACAAGACTGACTAAACAATGATTAAGAGAAAAGGCCATTATTATCTACTTATATTCCATGAATCTGAACACCCAGCAGAAAGAAGACTTATAGTACAGTATCAGAGACTACAGCAGATGGGACTAATGGAATTAAATTAAGAAAGAGAAAATTTGAGATAAATACCAATGAAATTGCCCCCGAAAGACAGATCTATTAGATTGTGTAATAATCTCCTAAGGGAAACACAAAAGCCCTTGAGATCCCTTTAAACCTAGACTGGAGAAAAATATAGGAGTAAGGACTGCAATGAATTGGGCTGACAGAGCAGTAGCCTAGGTCCTTCACATGCCAGAGAATTTGATGGGACAGCAAAACTAAATACAAAGGGGCAGGCTCTACCCCAGTAGTCCTACAGTAATTCACACTTTTGTAAAACCACCTTACCCCTTTCTGCTCTGTCACAGCTTCTGCCATTCCGGTAACAGGCAATCAATGTTTTTGCCCTTTGTTACCTCTTAAACATGAATGGCACAATCTTCCTCACATTAAATACATTAGGTCTCCAATTTCTGTTTCTTATTCCTTGTTGTGTTTGTCACCTCTTAGGTAACTTAGCCAAGTTTTGAATGCATAATTTTAGATGTGGAGAAAAACGATAGTTAGCCCAATCCTCCAGGAAGCCTATTTTGCTGATTTAGTTTAGAAGGCATAGAGGCTATTTTTGCACATATTTTGTATTTCAAACTCACGCGAATTCTGCTGCTGCCAACTGTAATTTCCTTTTTGTGTTTCACTACATAAATTTCTCTTTGCTTTTGTCTGTCTAAACTTTTTATATTGTTAAAAAAATAAGTTAACGTAAGACTTCCTAAATTGAATCTCAGTTTATTATCAAGAGACAAGGGATGGAAGAACAGAGGCAGGAAAGCACACAGGCAAAGTGGCTATACAATGAAATAATTGCTAAGTTGCCATAAGCACGGTGAACTGCACATCCAGTCCATCATATATAACTATCCTTGATCGTTTCTTGTATTCTTGAGATACTCAGGAAATAATCTGCAGAAGTCACAGTCTTCTGAATCCTTCTTCTATCAAGACATTTGTCTGGCTGATCTTAACACATTTCTAGGTACATTTCCTCCTCCTGAAGACGCACCACACCCAAAAGCTATTTCATCAAAATTTGCCTAAGTTGTACAGTCCTACCAACATGCAGAAAAAAGCCAACCAAGAAAAAAGGGCTTTCAAACCCAAAGAAAAATTCATGGGGCATAGCAGCCTTGGCAAATATAGAGTTGTTAAGGAAGAAAAAAACCCATATATTCTTCAAATAAAAATTTACTAACTTACAGACCAAAAAGCACTTGCTGGCACTAAATAACACTATGTAGTTTTAGAACAATCCTTGAAGGATTTTAGTTCTATTAAAATGTCAGAGGAATATGAGGTAGATGTAATTTGCTTTTTATATATTTACAGATAGAAGGTTTTATGCAATTTAAAGGTGAACAAAAATACCTTCTTAGCAAAATATATCTAATAAACTGAGATCCCAAGTTATTAACCCAATTCATCTGTAGAATTAAGAAATTTTTAAAAAACAAATATGATAGGAGATATAAAGTAAAACATTTACCAATCAAGACCTCCATTCGTGCCCTGAATTTTCTATATTTCTGCTGAAAGCTTTGGCGTTGCAAACACCAAAACACAGACAATTGTATTACTTCTAGTAGTTAAAGTGTAGAATGATATTATGCCTCTGAGACACATAGCACAGAACCCATGGGAGTGGACCATAGCTCCTGGCAGGTAAGTAAAAGCAAATATAGTACAAATATAGTTTAAATATTGTTAAAAGTGTGCTTTTTGCCCTTTGAGATCTTGGCATTCTATTCTTTTAAAGACTTCTAATCTCAGAATTTTTTTTTTTAATAAATTTCATTTCACTTTCCAAAACAAATTACAGACTACATCTATATTGGTCATACCAGCATACTAAAATTTCAGGCAATAGCAAACATTTTAATAGACATAAAAATACAATTAACAGAGTCCCTACACAAGCATTATGCAATTTATTAATAAAATAAATATTACTTTCAAACCAAATTCTTAAAGGTGTTTCAAAAGTTGTCACAGTGTTAAATTCGTGTAAAGAGCATGACTAAGTTGTCATTCAAAGAACGACTATTCTGCAATTGCTATAAAGCTTCTAAGTCAGAACTTATGTGAAATATTTTTTCACTGAAATTTCCTGATCAAGTTCGTTCCAAAAGTTTTCATTTTATATGGCAATTTGATTTCATTATATTTTCATAGGCACTGAAACCCTGGCATGTAAACAACTTCTTCTGCAGGCCAGGCACACAATGGACCCCGTAGAATCTCTAACTTTCACCACTTAAACTTACAGTATCTGTGGTTTGGGATACCTCAGCACCCAAGAGTTTTACAGTTTTGGGTGGTGAGATTTGAGAGGGGATGAACATTTGTAACACTGCCAAATCAAGTTACCCTGCCTTGTTCAGCTTCACCCACAAGTGCAAATTAATTTAAACATTTCCCAAAGTCTGAACAATCTGGGGTGCAACGTGCTCTATGACAGCATTTGGCCTTGTTTTCTAAGCAAACTACATCAGGTATTTAATACATGCTCTGAGGAATATACCAGTCTATTCTTGCATGTAAAACACTGTGTTTTAAGGATCTCATCACTCCCTCCTCCAAAGCAATAAATATTAGCTTAAAAGCATCCTGGATATAAGCGAAAATAAAACACTAATTTTTTTAAACCTCAAACGTCATGAATTGGGGAAAAAAACCCCAACACAGCAATACAGTTGTTCTTGAGACATAGATCAAACTTGTTCATACACTGTATTTCCATACACCTAGATCAAAAGACTTCAAAATCCTCACAAGCAATAGAGTTTAGATTTTGGACATTACAATTTTCCCTTCTCCTTCAGTAGAAGAAACAGAGCTACTTCAGGATGACGTCTTAATATGATTTGCCTCTGGTTTAATGTGTCCTCTCTCCAGAGACAGCTGCAGCTCTCAGAACTAGAAAAGCTGGGATGGCCTCCTGTGGAGTTAGTCAACAACTAATATGTTACAGGCAGGCCCAACAGTGCTGACTTTTATTATGGGGTCCTATCCCCTTTCGACACACTACTATGTAAATTTGGGGTGGTAGCACAGAGAAGAAAAGGAGTCCTAGGACTCAAGTAAATGCAACATCTTTTTTTTCTTCACAACTGTACAAAGTACCTACACAAGGTTAGGTATCTGCATATTTGGAAGACGGATTTAGAAAAATGTAGTGCTCTTAACAGTATTCAAACTATTCAGTCTCTGGAAAAATTATTAAGAAATTATTGCTTGTTCTACAGGCTTGCACAAAATAAACCTCCTGAGTGGGACTGTGTGGTAATATCTGGTAGCAATAGTATGCGAGGACAGTAAACGGACAGTCCCTTCCCTCATTAAAAACACACATAGTAATAACAGATCTCCATCACAACAGATCTCATACTTCTGTGATTCTGGGAGCATAAACACAGCCCACTCTTTCTCCTTTCAAAGAAAAGATATGTGTCAGCAATTCTTCATTACATGACCTTATGGGAAACAATTTCAGATCAAGTGCAGTATTTCTGTATTGGTCAGGACAATGGTACTGTGATTAGACAGAAAGATACCTGGATTTTCTCTTATATACCTGATTTTTTCTCTTATTTAGTCACCAAAAAAGGTCACTGAAACTCAAAAGAACAGTCCAAATAGTTTAGAAACCTCTGTTTTTCCCACTGCCAGCAACCATACACTCTCTGGCTCCAGACTATAACACAGGTACAGCCAAATGTATTAAACAACAGCAACATTTCCTTTTGATGTTCTTGGGCACTTTAACTCAAGAAACAGAAAAACTTACATAAAGGTTATTTGGTTTACAGATTTTAAAAGCTGAGTAATAGTCACAACTGACAATATACATGCATTCCCTTTGTTTAAGGATGATGTCTTACTTCCTATTAAGTCCTTTTATTTGCCTGTGTTATTTGAAATCTGCTGGGTTTAGTCTGTATCTCCAATTAGTATGTTCTGCAGACTGCTTCCTATATAAAAGCACATACATTCAGGAACCCCTGAATACCCAAAATACCTTTCAAGATAACAGCATAAAATTCAGAAATTCAAACTAACAATAGGCTAAATAGACTCAAACCAAAGTCCTTAGAGAAGCAATAGATCAGTCCACTCATGGTGCTTAGACTTTTTAGCACCATCATCCTGTGGATACTAGTGTGTATTTTGAGGAAAAAAAATCTAAATTGGCTGCCATGGACATTGGAAGTGCTCATCTAGCAAAAGCACAGTACATAACCTAGCCATTTCAGAGGCTTTAATACCTTTAATAAAATTACTGTTACTACTGCTACCACAAAGACAGCCAGTAGATTAGCCCAAGGCACGTGTATTTAACCTTATTTTCAATGAGAACAGGTATTTAACACTTCTCTAAACTGACATTTTTCAGAAAATGAGATTTTCCAGGGAGATGAGAATGATTTTTTTTTTTCAGACATAGCAAACTTGTTACAAACAGACAAACAGTTATCATGAGATATCACAGAGGCATCTTTACTTCACCAATACAATTTCTTAAATGTGAAAATACAATATATTTTCTGAATGAAAGCATTTGCTGTTTACAGCTAAGAAAGTGCTGAGCCATGATGCGGCCAGAGGAAAACTGGACACAGGTAAATTCTTATTTCCTTTCTCTTTAGATAATAAAACTCTCCTATATCTTAAGAAGAATTTGGTTTTGGAATGGAGATGACATCTAAACATCCTATACAGAAGAGAAGAAAATGCTACTGTGAATCAACTTACGTAGTTTGTTTTCAAATACTAGTGATACTTTCTCTGTGACATTTTTAAGGCTGTAGCACGTAAAGTAAATTTAGCGACTGAGAAGGTTAATATAATAGACAATTGTGGGCTAAAAAGCACTTTAATGTGGCACAAAGCTGGTGACTACATCAAGGTAAAAATTACAGACAGGGATCACAATTCATTAGAAAAGAAAACCAAGACCTAATTCGTGGAAATGAGCATTTAGCATTTGTACTGCACTAACTCCATGCAATCCTAGT
This sequence comes from Leptosomus discolor, assembly GCF_034619465.1. Lineage (NCBI taxonomy): Eukaryota > Metazoa > Chordata > Aves > Leptosomiformes > Leptosomidae > Leptosomus > Leptosomus discolor. Next base: position 30,480,690 of record NC_141393.1, read on the forward strand.
CACTTGTACTTCACTTGTACTTTCTACAGAACAGTATCTGCTATTCTAGTTTCAACTAAACAGAACATATATTTTTGCCTAAAAAACCCACCAAATAACCCTGGTGTGAATAATTCATTATTTTCAAGGAGGCCATCCTCCTCCACTCTTTCCACAAGTGACAAACAATTCCTCTGTGCTATCTGGAGAAACAGGAAACCACTAGCTGCCAACTTTTCTAAGGATATCTTATATCCACAGTTACAGTGACAGTGAAGTGAAACATTGAGAGCAGCCCTGCAGAGAAGGGCTTGGGTATAATGGCGAATGAAAAGCTGGACATGACCCAGCAATGTGCACTTGAAGCCCAGAAGGCCAACTGTATCCTGGGCTGCATCAAAAGAAACATGGCCAGCAGGATGAGGGAGGCAATTCTACCCCTCTACTCCACACTGGTGAGACCCCACCTGCAGCACTGCATCCAGCTCTGTGGCCTCCAGTGTAAGAAGGATATGGACCTGTTAGTGCAGGTCCAAGAGGAGGGCCACAAAAATGACCAGGGGACTGGAGCACCTCCCCTATAAGGTACAGGCTGAGAGAGTTGGTGTTGTTCAACCTGGAGAAGAGAAGGCTCTGGAGAGACCTTCTAGCGGCCTTCCAGTGCTTAAAGGGGGCCTACAGGAAAGGCAGGGAGGGACTCTTGATCAGGGAGTGTAGTGATAGGATGAGGGGTAATGGTTTCAAACTGAAAGAGGGGAGATTTAGATTAGATATTAGGAGGAAATTCTGTACTCTGAAGGAGGTGAGACACTGGAACAGGCTGCCCAGAGAGGTAGCAGAAGCCCCATCCCTGGAAACATTCAAGGTCAGGTTGGATGGGGCTCTGAGCAACCTGATCTAGTTGAAGATGTCCCTGCTTGTTGCAGGACGGATTGGACTAGATGAAATTTAAAGGTCCCTTCCAACCCAAACTATTCTAGTATTCTATGATTTGCTTTCCTCCAAATCACGAACTTAAATGTAGACAGTCACGGTCTTACTCAAAAGGGCAAAAATCAAACGCCACTTTGAAAGAAGGTACATCATCATGGGAACCTCTGACCTTTCTTTAGCTGGTTTTGAAGAAAAAATGCAAAATCTATCATACTCGTTCTATCTCTCTCCCCTCCTCTCTCTATATCTATCTATATTCTACGTTCCCTGTACTCAAGATTTCAGAATTTTAATCTTACAGAAATTCTGAAGAGTAAGATTGTTAGGACAAAAATGCCTGACTACTAGTTCCAAATCTCTAAGAAGACCTTTCCTTAACTAATTTTATCTCCACTGAAAAATATTGTTTGTCAACATCTACTTATAATGCAAGAAGATTAAGAAAGTTCCATCAACTAAGTTTAAAGTAAGATATTTTTCATTTGTATGTTTCCATTTCAAAGTATTGTATTATCTAGCTCTAAGTATGGCACTAGACAAAGAAATGGCTTTGACCAAAAGACCTAAGAGCACACCGCAGTGACATGCACAACTAGAAGTTGTGCAGCAACAAGAAAACAAAGTACTGTGTTAACAACAACAGCAAAAGTTAAAACTACAGAATTAAAATTCCCAGGCCTCAGCATATATATATATATAATGCCTTTTGTCTAAACTTTTTCCTCAGTGGTTTTTCACATTTCCTTATTTGCTAGCTCACTTCTTTACCATGCTAAAACAATGTGTCTTTCCAGGTCAGGGATAAAGAGCAGTAAAATGTCTGTTTTAGCAAACTAGAATGGTCAAGAGCAACAAGGTGAGTTCTTATTTGTTGAGCTGGTAAGAAAGTCAGTTTGGTTTCACAAGCACAGCAGTACCATCTAGACAGATGCTTTTAGCTCATAAGCTGCCTTCAGGATACTGTTTTTGATGAGAACTGATTTGCATACCACCAAGTGTATGCTTAGAGTCTGCTAGTAGCTGATTTTGATCAGGGTGCCAATGGGCAAGAATCACCATAACAGAAAAGAAGAGCTACAAAAGATCAGAAATCATTTTCAGAAGTTCCTGTCTGGTAAGGTCAATGAAGCTACCTTTTCACTAGGAAGTGATTCGAGTTCACAAAATTCAAAACCTGCCTCACTTTTTTCTCCAGAAGGGCTGACTGAGTCCTTTGTGCTGAAGTAGATTTCTGCTGAAAAACACCCTGTTTTATGGAAACATATTAATGTTTTCAACATCTACCGGCTTGGGTGGCTACCTGCATGGATGCCAGAAGTTCAAGTGATGGCAGCTCCATGTCAGCCCTCCCATATGAATTGGAGGCACACAGCTCCTAAATCAGTTTCACCGATGTAAATCAGTCATGAAGACCTATAAAATTGAAAGAGTCACTATTCCAGGGGTCTCTGAGAGCATTTTCATCGATAGCTTCGTGCTCTGGTGTTATCTAAAATGAAGCATATAGCAACTTCTGTTCTGCAGAAAATCAGGGAATTGGGTTTTAAAGTTTGCAAGAAAACTGTTCTCCAAGCTGAAGATTGTCCATTTTGGCACACATTTCAGATGCAGACTAACTTTCAATTTGGAGAAAAAATTCGTACTGTTTACCAAACCGTATGGTCACTCATCACAGCAAAATCCATGGAGTATAAGTTGTAACTGTGATTTAAGAATGAAATTGCAATTTGTCCTACAGTTAATAATTATAATTGTGGTGTATTTGGGTATCCAGGCTGTGTCTGTGTGCACACACAGTCCACTTAGTCATGAATTCCCTGGGTGGCCCAGGAACTCCCCAGCTAGTCTCTGCACAGATGAAGTGGGCTAATTGGGAACAACAGACCAACTTGAGGAGAGGCTGCCTTCCACCAGCACAACTAAGTACTTCACTAATTATTTCAGAAGCCACCTGGGTGGGACCTTCATCCCGTCATAGAGATGCCTGCAGGTAGCTCTTGCTGGGCCAAGAGCAATAGACATACACTACTTGAATGCTTCGAAGTGCTGATTAACATCCTGGGTGGACAATCTTGCCAGACCAGGTACAAAAATTAACTACAACAATAGTTTGGGAAGTTCTGCCAATTTAAGCTGACGATGCCATGCAAGGATGCTTGTAATGGAGACTTGCACTGCCATCCTGTTCAAAAGATTTGACTCCTCATATGAGCACTACCTCATGAAAAGATTCTAAGTAGATGTTGCAGGTTTCTTGAAGTAGATGTTGCAGGTTTCTTGTGGTGGATTTTTTTTTTAACAAACACACTCTCTTTAAGTGTGTGTGCCACACCATTTCTTGAAATGCCAAAAATGTAGAAAAGCAAGGATGAGTGAGGAGAATTTTTAAAATTCAATCCTTTATCAACAATTTACATTGGGAGCCTAAAATGACAGTCAAGAATTTTACATACTGAAAAATTTGGAGGTTGTTCACAACCTTGTCCCTGTGTCCTCTGCAACTTTTCCAAACCAACAATGAGAAAGTGAACATTTTTTTCTGTTTTCCTGCTCCCATATTTTCTTTTCTTAGATTTTGACAGCAGAGATTTAACTCATGAATGTAAAATATTCTCTCTTTATGGCACTAATTTTGTTATTGCAACAAACACATTTCCAAGAAAACAATATCACAGGTGGTGAAATTGATAAATTGTGCCAAAGGCTAAGGCCTTGTCTCTACTAATAAAAATAAAAATACTAATCTACACCGAGTTTTCACTCCTTCTACGACCAGAAAATCTGCATCAGTGAGAAATCAGAGTTATGAGGTTTGCTAGTGCAGATGCGGTATAAAGAAAAGAATTAACACTTTTTCTTTGTTTTCCATGTTAGTTTGCTACCAGTGCCTGTACAACGATCCCGTAAGTCTGGAACCTAAACTTAAAAAGTACTAAGCCCCCTTTACTTCACAAATCTTAGATGAATCTGACAGCGTGTATAACCTGACTGGCGAAAGAAGAAAATGAGCAGTGTAAGTACCCTCACAAAGACCTTGATCATCATTGTCTTACAATGCTCAATCAAGGGAAATTTTAGCATTGAGCTTAACATGAATTGAAGTTCCTATACTCCTGTTTAAACAGGATTAGGATTTTTGACAAATGCCACTGAAAAGCTGACAATCTAATTAATACAAATAACTATCTTCCCCACTATAAAAATGCTCTGTATTTTAATAGTTCAATTCTGCTGTGTAGAAACTAATATGATAGCATACATTTTCTGAAATCCAAAAAAGAAAAGTCATGGTTACTTTTTTCAGGTTGTGTAATCATTTTTTCACTGAGTATATGTGCCACAAAAATATATATAGTATCATCAAATTGGAACTGAACTGTTCTTTAAACATTTTACTTCCTCACAGAAGTAAAGAAAAAAGCCACCTTGTTACATAACATAGCCATCCTGAAACATATAAAGATTTTCTTACCCCAAAGATGTGCAGATACAGAGTGCAGATGGGAGCCTAAGTACTTACAGAGGAAACTGAAGTTGTACAGGGGCCCACATACTCACTTATTCTGACTACCTCTAGCAATGAAGGTGTTGCCTCTGAGTTACTACTTCACATTGCAGTCTGATAGTTGGTTTTGGCCTCATCTCCCACAGAACCACAAGGCAAAGTTAGAAGTCATTTGCCTGCAAAAGAGATACTGTGCTCCTCCCCATGGAAGAAGGGGAAAAAGAAATTGACTGTGACAGACTCAGACTGGTGACTGCCCCGTTCCTGGAATATGTTTCTTTTTATCCAGTCAAGAGTGAAAATTGCAATTCTCCTCAAAAAAACCTCATCTCTCCAAAAGTTTCATGTTGCAGAGTAAGAGGAAAGCAAATTGAAATGACCAATGCCTTTTCTGAGGTCTGATCTCACGATGTGCTCTGTGTCTTCAGAGCACCTGTAAACATAATGGGAATCATGGGACTGAGCGTGTGCAGTACAAGGCAAAAATACGAACTCTGCCACAAAATCCAAAATCTGCAACATAAGGCGAAAATGCAGTGTCTTCGTACTGCATTTGATTGACCAACACAATAGGCACTTAATCAAGTGACTGCCCATAGGCGCTAATAAAACAGAAATGTTTAAGAACAGAAGACACGAAAGAGTTTTCTGTAGAGCTGAAATTCTGAAGACAGCTTTCAGTTCGGTTCTAATTGTATATGTGGTTAATACATACTTAATTAATTTAATAACAGTCTCTCCAATATTACAGTAGGGTTTAGGATGACATTTTTTCCTGTAACGCATCATGTGACTTGCTGGGACTGTCAAATAATTTTTCACCATCAGATGATCAGAGACTGGAAATGAGACTGAGCTTCGGGGGTTGATGCTCTGATGTGGGTTCAGCTGATGCACCGTTTTAGCTACCTGGGGTGTCTAACTCATTGACTCAGAATAGTGCTATCACCAGGTTTTCTTCCAATTCATAATGGCAAGAACCTAAGTTTTTGGGCAGAGGGAGAGGGAATTTCTTAGCTTAATTTTGCATTTTATTTTTTTTTCCTCTTTTTACCAGGTAGTTTACCTATTAAGATGCCTACCCATTGAACAGCATGCATTGAACTCTATTCTCTGCACACAGCATAAAATTTTGCTTTTGAGAACTTAATATCTGGTCTTTGTTTCACCTCCTCATAACCAGAAACAGCTCTTGAAATAATTCAGTGAAAGTCTCATGAGGTTTATTAAATACTTCTCAATCTATAATTCTAACCTGTAATATATTCAGATTATTCATCCAAGTGTTTTCCACTTCCACCCAGTGTTTTAGCTTTTTGCACAAGAACAAGGCTAGTTGACAGTTGTATTAATTACACGACAGAAATGCACATCAAGTAAAATGATTGAAATAATTATTTCAAATATTTTCTTTAAATGACTCTGTACTATGTTAAAACTGTGGGAGAGAGTATAGAATAATAAGAGCGTAGAAGAACAAAAGTTCCTTACTAGTAAGAGTTTTGTTAATCTTACAGTGTAGTAAAAACCCTAGAATGATCAGCAGAAAAAAACATTATCCTTTCTCCTTTTACTATTGCCATTTTCTTTCTGCTTTGGAGATAATTTCTGAATTGTAGTGTAATTCTAGCTTTTAACTTAATTTTTAGAAAGCTGTTAGTACATATTTCTATATGTACAGAATATGTACAGATATAGGTACAGTACAGAATATATTTATATATGAATACAGAAAATAATGTTGGCATTTTCATTAAAATAAACTGCAATGCTGCAAATCTTACATTTAAATACTGATACACACTAGTAATTAAAAAGTAATAATCAAATAAAAAGCACAGCAGAACACTTCAATTACTGATAGTAATCATAGTATAATCTTGTCCTACCAAGTGTGTCTCCAGGTACAGTTTAAGGCTGTCTGTCTCTGCTTTAGGAGGAGTCCAATTCTCTGTTGTTTCCATGGCTTCATTTAACCAGTGAATGAATTCATCCAGCTTGCTTACAAACCCCTTACCAGATAAGAAAAAAAGAGAGAACAAGAAAAGCATATTTGTTAGTAAAACGGCAATTTGAAAAACGTATGCTCAATATTTTTTTATGCCAGGAGAGTATTGTACAGTAAAATTTTGCCTTTTACAAACATGCAAAGAAAAAAACAATTACAAAGTGCCCTTCTAGTAAACGAGAAGCAGAACAGTATTTCTGGGGACAAGCTAAGGTGATATTTTGGAACAGGACAATGTGAGATCCATATGACACTGATGAAATGGGGAAAACAGCAAAGTTTTAGAAGATATGAGGGGGATATATAAAAAGCTGCATATAGATTACAATGACAATCGAGCTGAAGACCTTGCGCTGGGCAGACTGGGTGTAGTATGAGCACTGTTGGTTGAAAAAAGTGCTGAACAAAGATGCATTAACAAGGTATATATCAGGAGACTGAGGAAAGAAGCTACTTGTCAGAACTTGGGTCTTGTGATTCCTGTTTTGGTTCATAGGATGAGACTCAGAAGAAATCAAACAGTAGGTGAGGCAGAATATATAGCATTTAATATAAATATTGCTGATTGCATATGAGCCACACAGATGGTGCTTCTGAAAAGACAGAAGCACCATTTATTTCAAGATTAGTACCAATTACTTTGTCTGATTAAAAATAGTGCCCCTGCATTTACATGATTGGATGATACTATAGGCACATACTGAGTACAGATAATTTTACCGAAGTCTTATCCACCACAAAGCACGACAGCAAATGGAATAAACTGACCATGATGTTTATAAGCACCCTGAAAATTAACTCTGAAGGGGAATGTCCATCTATTACAAGCATCATAAGACTAGATAAAGTTAGGTCTGATACTGGTTATATTATTAGTTATTAACTATAAATTTTGCAGCACAGTGAGAATTTTAATTTCCAGTTGGATAACAACTCAGTATACACACTCAGTATCTCACTCTCACCACTTTACTTATGGAATGATTTATGACAATTATTAGCCCATTCAGATAGCTAAAAGCAAGCTAAGCATAAAACTTTTAAAGATTCCTGAGTGACTCAGAAGCCCAAATCCCCTTCTCCAAAGTGGTACATGAAATTGGAATTCTAATGGAGACAGAAACAGGAGTTTGAGCAGTTGGCGCGCAGCTGTGTTACGCAAAAAAGTGCAACGGTAATAACCCAGACCAAGCAGAACCATACTTCCTTCAAAATTCATGGTAACAGAGTCGTTTTGGCCCAATGCTGGGCCAAGAAGCAGGGCCCAATAATCAACTCCTGGCCTCCAGCTGAAGTGGCAGTGCTTCTGAACCGAAGCTCACCTCCAGCAGGACAGTCCAGTGCATACTGCAGGCATGATAGCACCCACTGAGGCACTCTGAAGACTTTGTTTTAATTATTATTACTTTTTATATGAGTGCCTACAAGTCCTCAGCCTGAGAAGGCTATTGTCATCTCTATTCGTGGAATCCACTGTATCTCAAAGCATTATATGGAAGAAAATTGATATTCTGTGAGTTTTGTTGTAAGCTGTTGATCAGGACATTCCAGAAAGGTGGAAGGAAGACAGGGAAAACAACCCAGTGGACATGGTGCCTTCACTCTGGGGCAAGTACTAAAGGTAGCTTCATCTCCTCTCTCCCACAGCAGGCCATGTTCCTCACATCAAGCCATGGGACAGAGCGGGGCAAGATGTTCCCCTGGCTCTGTCGCTTGCTTTCTTTCATCTTGCAGTGGAGCATAAGAGATGCCAGGCGAGCAGAAGAGTGGGAGATGAGAGCTGAGAGGGAGAGGAGCAGAAAGAGTGAAGTCCTTCTAGTCCCTCCAATAAATCTCTGCCTGCCTTTTAGCAATGTGCTGTCCTTGAAAGACAAGATGATATGGTAAGCACAAAAAAATGAAGAAAGGCTCTCTCCTGTATATGTGTCATGTATTTTACAGAGACAGACACGTGTAACATCTGCCTGCAGTACTCAATGTCTGTATGCCTTCAAAAGCGCACTCAGAAACATGCATCAGTATAAAAAGCAACTACTAGTGACCGAGTTAGTTCTGCGCTCTCACAAAACGGGCCCGCGTTTAACTGCTCGCTGCTTCACCTCGGTGCTTGGAAACTCGCAGCAGCGGGCTCTGGCAGCCAGGCATGCACCCCCTCACCGTACAGCTGAGGTGGGCTGCGGGGCTAGATTGGGGGCCTCGGAAAAACCCCATAGATACAGTCTCCTACAGAGCCACAATGAGCCAAGTTACCCGAGAAAAAAGCGGAAAGGCCGCCAGCACCCCGTCCCCTGGGGCGGGAGGGCCGTGCTGCGGACACAGGGCCCGAGGGCAGCCCGGCCGCGGCCAGCCCCGCGGGCTGTGCTTCTGCCAGGCAGCACACATTACAGTCAGCTGACTGTTTTTCAAATGACGGCGACAGAATTTTATTGAAACCGTTCAAAAGCGGACAGCTGCGGAAACCGGGGACAGCGCAGGGACGGCGAAGGGGAGGGAAGGGACGGGAAGGGAAGCTAAGGCCGGGCAGCGCGAGGCCGCCGGCGAAGGGAGCGCCGCCCTCCCACCCGCGCGCCGTGCCTGGGCCCACAGCGCCACCTGCCGCCGCCGCGCAGCCCCGCGCCCGGCCCCGGCGGCGCCCGGCCGCTGCCCGCGGGGCGCGCGGCCGCCCCGCCCCGCCCCGCCCCGCCGCGCGGGAGGGCTGATGGCGGCCCCGGGCGGTGCCGGCCGGGCGGGAGCGGCGGGGCAGAGAAGGGAGGCGGGAGGTGGGTCGCAGGTGACAGGCAGCGGGGTTAAGCCGTTAGAAGGCGCGCAAAGGAGAAACCCGCGTTTATCTCCAATGGCGTGTGAGATTAAATCGCAGCGATGCGGTTCCTGCTGCCCTCCGCACGGCTCGCTGGCCCAAGCAGGGCGCCGTTGGGCTTTTCCTAGCAGAGCCTCTGGTTCCCATCCTGCTTATCTTAATCGCTTGAGAGCACCGAGCAAGGAAGGAGCCGCCTTTGCCCTCCAGCCACCAGCTCGGTGGCTCACCCCTGCCTGGGAGGGAGGTGGAAACCACTGCAAACATCGCCCACCGCAGCAGCTCCGGGGTTACCGGGCGGCAGTTTGCCGCGGATACCGAACTTCTCCTTCGCGCCTTTGACTTTTTGTCAAGGCGTCGTTATCGACAGGCTTCAACAACTATGGCAGTTCTTGCCATCAGCTGTAGCCCAGATCTGGGACAAAGGATCCTGCTGTGCTGGCCCAAACAGTCAAAGACAGGAGGCTGCCTGCTTCCTCCTGGTTAGAGAAGGAGCACCCACAGTATCAGTGGTCCGTGTAGCCCTGTCACAAGTATAAATACGGGTCCTTAATCTCCGCAAGTCTCATGACAGAGGGGGGAAGTCCAAAACGTAACTTATCCCTCTCTGAAGGGCTGCTATCCTTCCACAGATTGACCAACAGAGTTATTCCTGCGTAATCAAGATGGCCTGGCTAGCTGGAACAGAATGCAATTAACGATGTACATGCACTCAGGGACACAAACTGCATTACAATAGTTGCTTTTCTCATCGTTTAGTGTATTTCCCAGAATGCACTTCTTAAAAGATTTAGACAAAATAAATTCTAAAAATAATAGGAGGAAAAAAGATCTCCTTCAATATAGAAAATCTATTGCAAGACTCTGTCAGAGCATGAAACTACGCTTTGAAAAAACAGATTACAACATAAATTATGTCAAAACAAAGGATGTGGCTTAATATACAATCCTAAATCCCTATCAAGGACTACTCGGTGAAAGAAATAAATTCACAGAACGACAACTTTTAAGCAATACCTTTCTGCTTTTTCTGTTTGAACTTATGTTTTCCTTTCTCTAGATTTTTTTTTCTTCGTCAGTCTTAAGGTGGGAGAGAGTTTCAACAGTTAGAAACTTCAGTTTCTGCCTATGCTGATCTATACTAGTTAAGGGTCTGATCTAGACAGTAGCACATTTACAATGAAAATACTGTAAAATCTACCCCAGTCGTGCTTTGATAATGGGAAATTACTACTGTTTTTTCCATCAAAACTTCTTGGAAGTTGAAAGCCCATAGGCAGCCACATTGAAGCTAAAAATTACTGTACAAGAACTCCTCAGGGAGAAAAGAGGGGAACAGAACAGAAAGGAAGGAGCACCAGTATAATCCAGGCTCTGCCTTTTGACCAGATGGTTCAGTTTTGCAAATGTAATAGTTTTGTACTGTGCTAGCAAGCTAGATGTTACTAAAAAAACCTCAAGGCCCTACATGACACAGCATAAAGCTCTTCTTATTCCATGCTGCTTAGTACAGAAACAAATGTTTTTGGGTTGTTATTAGGTGATTTGTAGCAACTTGTATAGTAAAGTTTGAAAATAACGATAAAGCTCTTCCCATACCCCATGCAGAAAATTTTTAAATGTTCTCCTTTAAAACATTCATCTTTTGGTTTATGACAATTTTACAGATTTTCCTAGGGAGAGGAAGAAAGTTCTAATCACATATCCCTGAACAAAGCTAGAGCAAAAATGGCTTCATTTGAAATTTGGCATGTAGAAAGTTATTTTTTGTGGTCTAATACCATTTGCTCTGGATGGATAAGAACGAAAAAGGCAGACAATTGTAAGTAAGTACTGGGGGCACAAAAAGCTGTAACTCAGTGTGCCTGCTTTGGTGTCTTACAGAATGAAAATATACTTTATGCAATTGTTCTATATAATGAAGGAATTAATTAATTAACTGAAGAATTAAAAATAAATTTGTTGGGGTTTAACTAAATATAGTGAGACTTTCTCATTAATGACCAGAACACTCAAGTTTTTTGAGTCATAAGGCATGAGAATTCACTTGCTGAGTTACCCAAAAAGGTCAGGGATGGACCAGCTCGGAGGCCAAAGGCGTGAATGGACATGAGGCTGAGGAAGGATGTCCCTGGAAGTGTGCCTCCCACCCTTGTTCTGTTAGACAGAAGGGCATACAAAAGATACAGACCCCCCAGCTGCCGCACAGGGCTGCAGGGCGCCCTACGCCCCGTACAGCTGGTCAAAGGATCTTGGGTTAGGCAGACTGGTTGCGTCTGGCATGTGGGATAACAGAGCGGGAGAGCAGCTGTGGTGGTGTGCTGCCAGTACAAGAAGCCCTGGAGCATGGCAGCAGGGCCTACAGAGGTGGTCAGATGAACAAGTCTCACATGCAATTCATTACATTTAATAGGACTGTGTGTGTTCTGGCTATCCCAAGTGTGTGTCAGAACAATTAAATCCTTAAAATGAACACGGAAATAGGCAGTCTTTGGCATCCCAAGCAGTTCATGCTTGACTCCATTCCGTCTTCCTCTTTTGCTGGATCCAGTTTGCATATTCTTCCCTGCTCAGGATGACTGTTCAGCACGCCTCACTGCTCACTGCCTGCACCCTGCTGCTGTTTCTTTGCATGGCCCAGGATGCCCTTGTTCCCTGTGTCTCTCCAGCTTCCACAGTCCCCTCCTACTCTTTCCCACTGAACTTCAGAAGCTCATCCCATCCCTGGCCAGAGACCGGCCTCCTTTAGAAACAGATATCCATTAACTTCCCACTTCCTAGTTTGCAGCAGCAGACCCGAGGCTGATGCTTACTGCCATCAAATGAGTCAAGCAAAGAAGTTTTTGTACCCACTGACCCTAGCTACATGCTCCCTCAGAGCTGGTGGCACAGCCAATGCTCATGGTTCAAAAAGGACAAAATAGAGCCCAGGAGAAATGTTAGGGGCTGTCAGCAAAATAATGAGCAGCTGACCAACTTAAAAACTTCTGATAACAACTAAAAACTAGTGATAACAACGTAAGTGCTTGTGATACTGTAGAAAGGCTCCAGTCCCTGATGACATCCGTGCACATTCTCTTAGCTTGTCAGGGGTGTGGCTCAGACATACCCTCATTGGATTGCAATTTTCTGAACAGCACAAAACTAAGACCTCCCAGAAAAGCTTTTACTGTCATAGTCATGAAAAAAATGCGTGACTACCAAGCAAGTCACTTAAAATTACTCAGAAATGCCCCTTAACTAAGGTAACGCCATTTCTTGCACTAAAACTTTTAAAGTTTCCTAACTTCATTTCAGTGGTTTAATTTTACTTTTACATTACAAGCTCTTTTTTTTTTTTTTTTTTTGGTCAGATAGGAAAGTAAACAGTCCTAGTGTTCAATAATTTTAGCACTTCAAATGATCTGATTTACACTTTGAAGTTCAGCTTTCATTAATTGAATGGAATGGGAAAGGAGGAAGTTTCCATCCCAGCTGCAGCTATCACTTTATAAATCCAGCTTTTATTAGACCACATTTAGAATGGAAATAGACTAAAGCCCAGTTCTGTAATTTTGAGTTTAATCTAAGAGACAGCACATTTGTGGTTACTAAAAAAAAATAATGTGAAAACATGGAACTTTTATTATATTTAAAAATGCAACTTTTTTTTTTTTTTTTAACACTAAAAGCAGCAGTATTTTAGATGTTTTCAGTGGATTTCTGATGTGAGATTCCTTTAGATGGGGAATTTGGATATGTACAGTTAAGGAAACTAGCATTAACAGTGCCAAAACTATGCCATAAAACACAGAGGATGCAACTGCATCCAGTTAACACCATTATGAAAAGTTTTATGGCCCTCATCCTAGACCAAATTTTGGATTTGATTTTTATGGGAAAAAAAAATCCCAATTTTGGTGTGCCTACATGGCACAGGTAGCAAAATTATTACAGTACCTTTTGGCTTGTAATTTTAAGCTATGCAGTGTTAACACCACTCAGTTTATTAGTCTAACATTTTCATGCATGCTGGCTTATAATTAAGGCACTTCTGGTCATTGCATTTGAAAAAGTACAAAGCCCTTCTAATGACTTGGACAAAGATTAAAATCAGAGTAAAAGAGGTGCAGCAAACTATTAAATGCAAACATACTAAAATCATCTGCCATGGTAGTTAACAGTGACAGTGGAAAGTCTACTGTATTCCACAAACCTGAGTGTGGAAGCACCAGGCAACAGTGCTTGTTAAATCACTACCCCAGACCTTTTTTCTCTCCGCCTTCCCTTTTATTACACAAAGGGAGTTCTCTTCTTAAAAGAATTGGTTATGAGGCTGTGTGCTTAAAAATGAATGTCCAATTTTGTTGCAAGCAGACAGTGCTGTAGAGTTTGTTCCCAATTTACAGAAAGACTGAGCTCACAGAGGGGTCTGTGTACAAGGATGGGCTGGCTCTAAGGGCACTTCTATCACAGAATGCATTAAGAAAACCCTTTGTCTAACCACAAAAGGACTTGCATATTAGTCTCAGGAGGAACACACTCCTGCCCATGGACTTTATTTTCAAAAGGATAAAAGTGCATTTTCTTCATAGGCAAAGGTAAGTCAAAGAAATCCAGGTACTCAAGAGAACGAGGCTGCAACAAACTGCCATGGTCAATTTAATTGGAGTTAGGCCCAGAGGCAACAATAAATCCATTAGCAGTACAGATGTTAGGGATCCCCAAGGAACCAGGATGCCACATGGAAAATGTTCTTTGTGTGGTATTGTCAAGGTTCTGTGGCAGACAGTGACCTCACAGAAACATGCAACTGACCAAACACATCAGTAGGGTAGCAATAGTTAATACACAGTTCAGGATACATTAATTCACAAACACTACAGCAATAGAACTTAGCAGCTTTCTGCTAAAGAAGTGCTACATTTACTCAGTAATAACCCCAGCCCATGAGAATGAGCAACTTAAATGTTCCCTCCAAATAGGGAAAAGATAAAGACTTTTCTTAGTGGGCATCTGTGTAAAGACCCATCTTGGTCTACTACTATATACTGTCTAATTAAGCATTTTTAAGACTGACTTAAATCACGCAGATCTTTCACAAGTGCCACCTTTAGGCTTTGTGCCTACCACAAACTACCAACTACCACACAGAAAATTAGAAATTACTATTAAATGTATTTTCCCTGACAGACACATATCTAATTGGTCATGATTTATATGGTTACAGAATGTAAAGTGGTAGCACAGGACGGTCACTGGCTCATGACTGTTCCTGGTTTTAGAGTCCAGGACGCATTCTATAAAACAAGAAGGATTAATATATAAAAATACAGAGTTATATCAAGCAGAGCCAGTTAGACCTATCTCAGCTTTTCAGGGAGATTTCACTGGAAAGCTGAGAGTACTTCTAGTCTTTAAACAGCGAGGACAACAAAGCAGAGTTCTTACAAGCCTAGGAAAACACTACAAATTAGCTGAGTTCTAGTTTTGTGCCTAGATGTTGATGACAGGGTACTCTTCATTTTTGCAGACCTTTTGGTCCACTACTAAATCAACAGATTTTGCTAACTTTTCTGAGCTATTTCTCCATACTGTATTCTCACTAGAGCAGGAATAGCAGACAAGATTTTTAAGAAGTTCTTGGTTTCCTAGAGCCTTCTAGGTAAAAGAGCCAGAACCATAAAGGTGGGATAGGCTTAACAAGCATGATACAGAGAAACATGCAAAGTGTTACTTTTCGATCCATTGAAATCGACTATATTTGAAGACCTAATTCTGCAATAAAAAGTTCACTGCACCCATAGGACTGTTGACTTTATATCTGCTTCTAGACAAAGAGCAGGTTACGCTAATCTGAATATTAAGAATCATTCCTAAATATATCTCTGTAGATTACTTAAACCTTTCCATGATGCCACAAACATATTTTTTTCTTTACCCTATACCTTATCTTACCTTTTGCTCAAGGTGAAGATCTACTTTCTGTTTAAAAGAACTACAACAAGGCCTCCACTGCTGTTTGAAACTTAGAAGCTCTAAAAAGGAATATTCTTAGTATCAGCAGATTGGCTGTGGGGTGAAAATAGATACAGAAGTAAGCCAAATGCTCCCTAAACGCTGTTCCTGAGAGGTATATTCTTAGATAGCAGACAAGCTCCCAACACCACTAGTAACATTCCCCCCAGCCTTTTGAAGGATCAGTGAACACCTAGAACCACAGAAACAAAATCTATGGGCTGGAAGGACACTGCTGGGGAGCAGAGATCCCTATAGCCCTGAGGACAAGACAGCTACACATATGAGTGTCATATAGCAGGGTAGGATAGGACAGCGTCATTGTGACTTTGCAGGTGTTCAAGAATAGAAAAGACTAGTGGAAAGAAGGGAGGGGAAAGAGGACTGTCTGATTCATCCATCATTTAAAGAATCATCTGGTATGAACTTAACGGCAATATGGATTAGTTATAAACGTCCAGAGATGCCATCTGCTCAGATGGCAATAATGCCAGGCATAGAAAATGGCTGCTGATCTCGTCTCATACTGACGTGGCCATGCTTTCTACCTGAGATGTAATGTTAACAGGCACAAAGCCAGATAAAGTTTTAGGCCTTCTACATGCATTCAGGTGAGGATGGAGTTCATACTGAGAAAACATGGGAGGCCAATGCTGTATCTCTAAAGTGGTGTTAGATTCAAAGCACCCCTGGGAATCAAGTAAATAAGTAAATTAGCATATCCTTCTTTGTGTGGAAAAATTTTACATATGCTTTCACATTCTAGAGGACAGAAAATAATGTTGCTTAGCTGCCTCCTAAGTTAGCATGCGTACTAATCTGAATCTTAGTTATTTTCGAGGCAGTATTTCAAATTGTTCAAGTTCCACGTCAGGCCACAGTGCCGGATGGCAGCAGCAAAGCCCAAGCTGCAGCCTGGCCTTGGAGAAAAAGTGCTTGCTGGAGCGCAGCCTGCGCAAGCCCTCTCGTGGAGACAATTTATACCGCCTGGAAACCACTGTGGTGCAAGCTAGCTAAAGCATCCTCTCAAACAGATGACAGTAATATTGACAAAAACCCCACCGCTTTTACAGGAACAAGTTTTGTCACCACTGGGTTATGCAGAGACAGATACATTGACTAAAGTAAATATTTTCCACTGTTCTAATCAGTACTGGCTTTTGTCAGAAAACTTCTCTAGTGTAAATCTGTATTCGTGTATTTCTAGCTCTCATTCAGCATCTCTAGTCTGTGTGAAATTTTGAGGTTGACTGGGAAAAGGTTCCTGAGGAAACAATATTGAAACTATGGAATGAATGGTATAAGCAGCAGAAAGGAGAAACATGGGAGTTAAAGGATACCAAAAGCCCTGAAAATGAGCCAGAAACGGGAAGGAAGAACAGACAATAAGGAAGTGGAGCATAAACAGGGAGGAAAATGGAGGAGGAAGAAATATAAGCGAAGAACTTTTATTTTTATTTAATATAAAAGAAAGTGTGATGTTCATTGGGTCATTGGGAATAAAACAGGCAGGCAAAAGCTCTTCAAGTTAAAAGCGGAACAGTCAGCAACCATGATGTTGTGAGTGAGCTAAGTAATGTACAAACTTGAATGATCATCCAAATCTGGTCTTCAGAGTTCATCACGCTACCAGGATTGAATATGTTGTTTCTGAAAATATATTTATTCACAAAGAACAATGTCTGTTATTGGTCATGTCTCACAGAAACTCTTACTACTCTTAACTTTTTTCTGGGTCATATCTTCTCTACATGAAACCCAAGAGGCCTAAGCAGTAGCTAGGTAATAAAGATAGATGTGCAAAACATCTTCTAGTATAGGACAAGTTTTAAGTTTCTCTTATGTATCACAGCAAATATCCCAAACCGAGGCCTTTTAAGACTATATCCTCGTGTGACCCTATGTAAGTCAAAGACTTGCGACTTGCCATATCTAGAGATCAGCTAAGAGATGTGAATGTTTCTAGGTCACATTCTCTTGTTTCACTCAGCTGGTAAACCAGGGAGCAGGTTATGAACATAATGTCTCCAGAAATTTGTAGCCAGTGATGTATCAAGGGAAGGACAAGAACAGCAAATAAATCTGCCAGAGCCACAAAAGACGATTGTAAGTCCCAGAAAGGGGGACTTCAATTCTGCAGTAGCAGCTGGAAGGAGCATGTGGATTCTGGAGGGACTCTGAGCACAGCATGGGAGTGGGGCCTGTCTGTGGTAAAAATACCAGGCACCAAAATGAAGTGCTATGTCCAGTTTAAAGGATAGTGGCACAATGCTGCAGTATGTTCACATCTATTCCTCAGCCCCAGATTTCTTTTTTTTGTCCCCTCTGAGCAACTCTAAACTAGAACAGAAAATGTAGAAGTTAATTCAGGAACTGTTGTTCGTAATCGCAAATTTATTATTTGTTCTACAGATAAACCTAAAATCAAATCTCCTGATCAGAACTGTCCCCTTTCTTTCAGTATGAAATGTTTGTATGCGGCAATCTTTATCTAAACTCTATAGATCCTGTCAGTCTATAATCAGTATCTTCATTTTCAGTGAAGCTAGTTGTCTGATGTGCTTTTTCTAAAAATGCTGCCAATATAACTATTGAAGTTGAAGCAACTTACAGTGATGTAAAGGTACTTGGAAGTACTGCATTGCTTCTTCATAAAATTATTTTAAATGTTGTGTTGGCAACATACCTTATTTTCAGATTGTTTTACAGTTAACGTATGTATCGATTGTGAGCTGAACTGCATCCAAAAGACGAACTAATCTTCATTTGCAATTTTGCCATATAATGGCCTCTGTAATATATTAGTGTACAGCTTTATTCTGCTCTGAAAAATAGACAATTATGGATGACCATCATTCTTTGGTTTGCATATCCTGAGTATTTGGGCTTCAGGCAGTGGACTGGGGGTGGAACGCCCTTGTGCAGCTGTTCCTTCTGCCGATGGCGATGGTCAGCTGCTACCTGGCAGGCGGACTGGGCAGCACTGGAGGCTACTCAGTTGGACCTATGCTGGCAGCTCCCCCAACTGGTCCCAACCTTTCTTTACTCTTTGATCTCACAGTTGCTAGAAATGAACCTCATTCCCCAGCATTTAATTCCTTGAAATGTGCACGTGATATACACACACCATGGTTGCTCCCGTAGCCTGAAATCAGAGCAGCCTTAAGGCATGATATCATTTAAACCAAGATTTGTGCACTTCCAAAAATTTTACCTTTTCCCAAACAAAGAACAAATCATGTTAAAAGAATGAATTAAGCCAATCTGTGTACCTTTCCCAATCACACAAATTTAATTCCAGGGGATTTTCAATGCCTTTTAAATAAAAACCTAATTATTTTTTACATAACATTTTCAGTAAGTTAACCAGTGAGTGACAGATAAAGGAAGAAAGCTACTATATTCTTGGCCTGATGGTCACAAAGCAGGATTAAACACTGCTTATTTAAATAATATAACTGTATTTCTCTACATAATAACAAAAATGACTGTTATAGTTGCAGGGAGAGAACACCTCTGAAGTTTTTGCAGAGGATAGGGGTTTTTTTAATATATTTTACAAAATCTTTGGAAGTGCACGTGCAGGTTAAATTTTTTAAAAGTTTAATAATTGACATACACGTGCTATTTTTAAAATCAGAACAAGATTTCAACATTAAATTTGTTGGAATAAAATACATAGCAAAAAAAATTGTTGAAGACTACACTAAAGCAAAAAAGATGTTCATAAGGAGGAAATATACTAGTTTATTATTTATTTAATCTCTGAATTTCTAACAAGTACGTTTTACAAGTTATGTCTCATTCATTCGAGAACGAAATTAAAGAAAGCATCTTTAACATAGGTGCAGTAACATGTTCTGGCCTCAAGAGGGCCATATATGACCACGTCTAAACGTTTTCCAAAATGAAGGAAAACCCCACTTATTACTAAAATAGAACAGATGCTGTTTGCTTGTGGGTGACTGCTAAATATATTGACCTCTGCTGTATCATTGACAAGGCTTAACATATAATGGCCACGATTTCCCTTCAAACTCAGAACATTTAATTCAGCATTTCCTCTTATTCAAGGCTAGTTGCTTAGAAGAGGTTAAGTCTATCACCTCAGTAGAGACATTATATTTCTTTGACCCACAAACTTGCTTTTTAGTTAAGATTTCTGAGTTTAAGAACAGGGAAAATTGTGATTACTACTATTTGCTAAACACAGCAGCAGCAAGGAGAGATTAAGATTCACCACCTCTTTTCTTTACTCCATTATTATTTCTCTAGTTTCTTAATTTAGCTTCCTGTTACACACTTGGTTCTTGTTTGCCTGCAGTTTCCAAAGAAATGCCGTTACTACTAGTTCCTCTATTAATTGCTCTTGTTTCGCTTCCTAATTCATCTACCTTCCCTTTTAGATAGTTACTTTTTTTCAGTGGTCTCTAGCAGGCATTCATTTGCATCCTCTTTAGACCCTAAGTCTGACTTACTTTTTTCATCCCAAAATTTTGATGTGTTTACAGAATAAAATAAAACCAGTCTCTGGTGTGTTTTCTTTTGTCGTCTTACTCTGTTTTTAACTACAGAGGCTTTGCTGTTTCTAACAAATTTACTATTTTTTTCTGGTTTTCTGTACCTCAGCAGAGCTGTAGGAGATTTGCACCGCAAAGCATAGATGACGTTGACCCTAGTTTGGACCTACCTGAGCCAATTTTATGCTAGCTGCTATAGGTCAGTTGCTGCTAATAGTCCAGAGGTATTTACATTTTAAATCACCCTGTGTGTCTTTAGTCTTATACAACACAGTGAAGAAACATTCATGTAGTCAGATGCTGGCACCAGTAGGGAAAAAGCAATTAGTAATATTAAGTTACTGTGACTTGAACATCTACACTGTCTACTACCAAAACTCTGTTTGCTTGTTAGTTTTCCCTCTGTCAGCCTGGAGAGATTCCAAACATTATCCAAGGGGAACCAGAGGCAAATCTAGCCCTCATTCAGGTAACCTTACTTGACCTGTGTGAGAATCAGTGTTCAGAGTAAGTCTTTACTAACAGTAAAGGAATATTCAGATAAGATTCCAGTTTGATTTGCTAAGGACAGCTCAGCTGTCTGTGAAGATTATCATCTGTGCTCCAAAACTTAAAGCAAGGACGAAAAACAATTTTCTGCCTTTCTGGGTCCTTGCAAGATAACATTCAGATACCTGTGAAAGCATACAGACAGTCTGAAACAAGCTTCTGAGGGACAGTTTCCTGTCCATATTTGCCACAAATTATATTCACTCTGATGCCTAAGGATGACAACTATGATTTATGAGTCAGCATGATTTATTGTTTCATTCCTGATCATAATATACTGGAAATGATGAAGGAATGAAAACCAGTTGCTGCCAAAATATATAAAGATACACAAGAAGAAAAAGATATGAACATATTTTGAGGAGTTATGCAATAATCTTACATAAGTAGACTTGATCTTTCTTCTCAGGTTAATCCTCTCTGGACCCTTGAACATTTCTCTTGCTCTGACTCATCTCCAACATGTACACATTTTAAGGCAATGATGCGTTAACAACAGTAGATAGACTGGAATTTGATTTAGGTGGAAGTTAGTAGCAATGTATTATTTAAATAATTAAATATTTAAAATAAAGCATAGTGATTTTGGTGTACTGTATCTTCCTGGAATATCCTGTACTTCCTCACAGAAGATACATAAAACATAAGTATCCAAGAGCCTAAGTATATTATGTAACAGAACAGCTAGACCTTAAAGCATTGGGAAAGGCATATCACTGTGAAAATATAAAGCAATGAGCATTCTCTCCCACCACTCCATATTTGCCATATTTAAGGAAATATTAAACCCCACAATTTTAAATTCAATAGTTTCCTGCTTAATAATGGTGGCACTTCAAGGAGCCCTAAAATCAATACAGTAACTAATTAATAGGTTAGCTCAGAAGTTATCTCAAATTCTTCACAACCAACCAACCCTTGCCCCAGTACCTGCCCCCTATAAGACAGCAGTTATACAGGATTCAGTCCTGAACACAAGATTAAACCATCATACATAGCCTGAAGTAAATTCCCAATAGCAATTTGGCTCTTTCTGTCCGTGTTTTGAAAGCTAGTGCCATCACCGAAAGCTTCCAAACCTACTTCAATGGTTTCTGAGTGCCTTTCTCTACCTCCATGAGAGAACTGAAAGCACTGCATGATCCCAGACAATAGACTCTCTGCACTGATAGAAAGGAGTAGATCATAAGATCATCTTAAAGTCAATACTGATTAGTTCTCCAACTTATTGCTGTGTCCCTTTTAAATCTGGAGCCCCTATTGGCTTTCCAGGCAGGTCACCTGGCAGCCACTGCTCACCTTCAAGCCTGTCCTTTGCTACAGTGAGAGCAGGAAGTCCACCTCTTGCAGTCTTACTCTTCCCTCTCTCCATCTTCAGCTCTGCTGCACCCTTTTGCCTATTAGCAGAGATCCAGAAGGTAAGTAATGATCCTTGACCAATTTCTAGAAAGTTTCCAGTTCAGAAATAAATGTGGATGAGTCTGGTGCAGGCTGGTGGCTAGGCTAAGACAGGACTCTGGGTTGTAAAGCCAATTGTCACTTAAAGCTGCTCTGAGTGACTGCATTAGAATAGAAGAGGAGGGCTTACAGAATCATGTATGCAAAAGCATTTGTTCCTCGGTTCATCTAAGCTGTTAGTAGCCATCTCTGATAGTAGCTCCCTATCTAAGCTGGTAGCAGCCAGCATGTACACAACAAGAGACAATCAGGAGGCTTTTTGCAGCCAAAGGTCTCACATCAGATGCGAGTCAAACATTGTGTGTAGTCATATCCCTTACAATCAATTCTAAATACTGGTAAAGACATACCCTCAAATTGATGCTACTAAAATTATTCATGAACAGATTTTTTCTATTTCTGTCTCTGCCTCTGTCTTTTTTTTCCCCAAAAATTATTTGCAATGACTTGCCAAACACTGAATGTAAAAAATCCCTGATCTAAAACTGCTTACTGCCAAATCGTTCTGAGGTCTTTACATTGGAAATTCAAACAGTTCTGAGCAAGCATATGCTTCACAATAGATGTGTTTCATTAAGGAAGCATAATTCCTGCAGTCAGTTTTAGATGTAAAGTTACAAATTCAGAATTTGCACAGATTACATAGAAGTGCTGGTTTTGCAAAGATTGCTGGTGACAAACTTGCTCGGACTATTTGTGGTAAAGCAAATGCCAAAGAAAAGTGAATGTACTTGGAGAAGCTGTTTAAAATTCAAGCAAACTGTTAGGAACTAAGTGTTTTGGAGGAACAGAGGGTTCACTGTATTTCAATATTGTCTTCTAGTAAAAGTATTTACCCGAGTAAAAGTGAGAGTTCCATATGTATATTACATTACTGCTTAATAATAATTTAACCAGCCTGAAAACTGAGGGATGGGCTTTCAAAGCAGGGTAGTATCATCAGACTCCAAACAACAAAGCACAAACTTGACTCTCAGTACAAAATGTGATATGACATTTTCAATTATGCTGCACAAAGCAGCAAAACTGCTGAAAAAACTACAGAGTTGCCAAGGAATTTCTGGATCTGATACCTCTTTCACTTACTGTTTTTTATAAACTGGTCAACAACCAAGAGCAGTATTTCAATCTAAATTATATGAAACAGTATAAGTAAGGTTCAGAGATGAAGAAATTTTGGCAAGCACTCTGTTAGGAAAAATATATAATCGATTTATTTTAAGAGTCAGTATTAGAAGCACTATTACTAAGTTACTGAAAAAAGAGGGCTGAGAGGAGCACTACAACACTTTGAAAATCCTTTATCTGATAATTCAGAATAAGACAGTCTTGTTCCCTGTAGACTTCCTATGCTTTTTCCACCTGTTCTGTCATTACTGATTTCAGTTCTATGTTTTTTCTTTGTTACCAAGCCCCATCAGCTTTATCAGTTCCTATTAGTTTTTCACTACCTTAGCCCCACAGCCCAAACTTCATTTGTGCTCTATGCATGCTTTTGTGTCTAATACTGAAAATCACCTCCAAACACAAATAAACTTTGCTTCCCCTAAAGCAATCCAGCTCCTGCCTTAACTGTGCTGGTATGTTTTCAGTCCATTCTCTGCTCAAAAGCAACTCTGTCCCCTTTCAATCTAAACAACACAAATTCTTTCCCCTTTGTGTCAGTTCTCCAAATGTTTTCTAACCAACTGGCTCTCGCTGCCCAAATGGACTCCCAGCTGTATCTCCAATACAAACTTGCTCTAGCAAGTCCATTAACCATTTGCATCCACCTACTGTTTAGTCACCTTTTGTGACTACCTTCTAAAAATGCAAATCTTTCCCACCTAGACACACAGCTATTTGTCACACTAACAAGTTTAGCTCTGGTATTACACTCTCCTTTGTAGACTGCACTGATCTTCAGTTCCTCCTAGATAGGAAAATTATTCCCATTACTCCAATGATTTGGAGAACGGGTTTTTAATCACTGCTCCACTAGGTCATCTTGGGTTCACAGGGGATAAATGGTTGCATGAGGGTGAGGGGGTCCCTGACTGGCTCCTGGAAGGCAGCAAAATCTTTTATCTAGCTCTTTGCTGGAGGATCCCTGGAGCATTCTCTAACACACCACAGAAAAACATGCAGAGCAATGTTATTTTGTTCCTTTAACACGTCAAGAAGGTGGGTAACCAGTGCAGAGGCTGACTGAGCTCCCCAGACAAAATACAGAGCCAATGGAGTTGAGGGCAAATTCATGAAATGTGATGAGTTAAAAAGATGGGATCAATAGAAATCAAATTGCTTCTTGCAGAGGAAATTCAGCTGCCTCTCACAGAAATGGAGCCTGTGATAAAACAAGCTATAAGTCTGTATAACGGGAAAAAATTGGCAATTTGCTCCATGCAATTAACCCTGAGGCCTGCAAAGCAAACATACCTTCATTTAAATAGAGTGTCTTGCAAATGGTTACATTCCTACCCTTTGTAATAGTGCCATCAAAAATCAAGTAGGCAGGATGATCAGTGATCACAGATTACAGCACAAGGATGTCAGTATAGTCAATCTACTATTGCTTTCTAGAGGAGATAAAAGTGCCTGAAGAAGGTGTTATTATTGTTACTATTATTTTATTTACATAAGATGATAGAAAATGCATTGCCATTAGGTCAGCCCAAGATCATTTTTTTCTTCCAATTTTTCAATTTGCACATAAAAATGGGGGGAAAAATCAATTAATAATATGATTTTAAGGAAAACTTAGTTTTCTTGCAGAAAGTAAACCTTAAAGCGTTCTGAAGCTGATATTATGGTGTGCTAGTGTTACATATGAGAAGTGGCAATCTTCCATCTTCCTACAGCAAAGAACTCTGTTGACTTTACCTGTGAGAATGATGTTATATCTTTTTCCCTCCCGTTAGTATAACAGAAACTGCAGAGCTTAATCTGCATTCTAATAATTCATTTGGGGTACCTACTAAAAGCTGAACTGTACGTTAACAATAAGAGGAACATTCAGAATATTGTATTACTTGTTCTCACATTTAACTCCAAAAAGTAATTTCTGAAACATAGAAGGAACTGCCACAGAAATTGTTACATACCCCAGAATGGAGGTACCCAGTACTAAAAGCATAATACCCATGTGAGGACATTTGCATAATTTGCAAGTATGAAAAACTACATTTTATCAGTTTCTGCATATGACTATCCTTTATATAACTGAGAAATGGATAAGGCTTCCAATAAATGGTTTAGCATATGTTCAAGAAATTGCTTACTACAAGATATTGCCAGATTTATACTAATTAAAAATTATTCCCATCATAATAAAATACTGAGACTTCCTTTTTTTGCCCTATTACCTAGCTAAAATAAGACTTTCAATGATTTTGAATCTGCCAGTCATTTCTAAGATGCTCTTATCCCAAAATGAGAGGTTGAGTTATTTTAGTTTTGTTTTAGTCACAATAAATAAAATATATTATGTTAGACATTTGCAGCAGTATAACTGGGTTACTAATGGGTATGAGCATGCTTCTTCTGTCTTTAATTAAGTTCCCATTTCAGTTCTGACTTCTTTAGCACAAAACTACCTCTAACAAAAGTAGTATTTAATTATTGTTAAGACACGTATTCATGCAGTTAGGAAACTCCTTTCTGAGATGAAGACTTCTTATTAAATAACAGAGTTAGTGTAAATGCTAGATGACAATAATTAAAAAAGCAATGGCACACTTTTGATACTCTGCTAAGGGAATTGTGAAACAGGAGATCTAGCAAAAGGACAGACTCAACTGTGATGCAGATATGGTATATTTAGTTAGGTTTTGTTTACAATGCTTCGTAATATCACATAAGGGAGGAATTTTCTATTTTTCTGTTACTTATGTCAAATTATTAAAGTACCTCAGCAAGGCACCACAGTGTAACTGAGGCAGGATTTACCTTGGTGAGAGCTCTTGCACTGAAAAATGGGTTCTTTACTAGCCTTACAAGCAGAAGATATAATTACTAACCACAATGGAAAAACTCAGATAAATAATCAGCCTAGGAAAACCTTATATTGCTTTAAAATTTTGGAAAATTGTAATTGCTTTGCAAAACATTTCAAAACTTTTCTCTTAATTATTTTTATTCACTCTTCAGGAAGTACATTTTCCAGCCGTTTAGCTAGCATACATCTTTCTGCATGAAATAAATATGAAATATTCTTGTGTGCTGCTTTTAAGGCGTGGATCACTGAGCTATCTCTCTTCCTAGCAGTGCTCTTTGCCTCTGGTCTTCTTTCTGTTTAAAGCTGTTCTTCTACCCTAAGCCACTTCCCACAACATACTACATTATTTTCAAACTGCATGATGAACATTTCCCAAACATTCATCACAACAAGGAACACTGAGAAACTGTAGAAAAAGCAGCATCAGCAGTAGCAAAGTTCCTCAAGGACAAGAGCAGCATCTGTAAACACTAGCTAGAAGGGTTTACTCTGGCCAGAGAACAGCTAACTACCTTTAATTGCTGTCAGGAACTCAGTCCACTCTCCAGAGGTGAGGAGAGGATGGGTATGGAGAGGAAGAGGGTGTTTACAGCTGCAGCCAGTTCTTACAGCTGGTTTTTATTCCTCCATCCTGGCAGGACTGAATTGCAGCTGCATGGAATCACACAGAGACAGATGACCCCCAAAAATAGAATTACCTTTTCAAAAAGTTTGAGAAAAATAAACATGATGGTGTGAGAGGGTGATGCAAAAAATTTCTCTGCCACCTGCTTCTTGCCAAAAGGATGCCAGTCAGCTTCTAGTGGAGGGAGCTGGTCCCTAAAGACTCAATAATTCCATTCCTTTAACAGGCTTTTGTAGTATGATTTGAAAGACAGCGTCTTCCGTATTCACAAGCAGCTTTGATGGGATTTGTTGCTTGCATGGAATGAAGAGCTCTGTATGTGTCAGCTTCATCTGGACTAATTTTCAACACTACACAAACTTAAGCACAGAAACAGCTTGCACTTATGAAGACGGTTCTTTCATCAGAGTCCAGAAGATGAACCCCAGCTATCAGGATGGATGGAACAACTTGAATCATTAAGTGCTGCCCTTTAGAGCTGACTGTTTGAAGGCTGACAGCTGCTGCTCCCTCCTTTGTTTAAGAAGAAATTTTTCTTTCTGTGTTTTCTACCCTGAATTTATACTCAAACATCTTTAGCTCAGCTACTTTTCTACTTGTCATAGTACTTCCAATGTCTTCAAAAGTTATAGAAATCATGCATCATAAGAAACATTTACTGAAGTTATGAAACCAAGTCCTTTTTTCTTAGCTGTTACGAGCTTGATATCACTGAAGATAATGCAGATAGCATTATCTTAGCATTTAGATGCTAAGATCACTCTTTAATGCATATGTCAGAATTTTAAAAGATTTTGAAATCTAATAGAGATGGAGCTTCATTTTCAGAACGCATTTTACTAAACTGTATTGAGGATGGACTTGAAATGTTATGAATAAGAGAGTTCTCCTCTACAATGGCCAGGAAGACAAACCTGTCAGAAACAGAAACAGAAAATTTGCTATAAACGTAAGCTAATAGTTATATTACTGAGATGGCTAGGTCCTTGTTTGATTATTCATTCAAATTCACCTCCCTTTCCAAATTTCATCTTTTTTTCTTGAAAAGATCTCACAGTGTTAACCACTGCAAACATTTCCACTTTATAAAGAACTTACTTCTGAAGAAGTGCTGCCAGAAGCCAAGATTGAAATCCTATCTCATCTGAACTTTAATAGGATAGTATATTGCCATTACTGCTCTGGCATATTGCACTATTAAATTGCCATTATTTAGGAAGGATTTTTTAAGTAAAAAAAAGAAAAAAAAAGAAAAAAAGATGCTGTGCTTTGTTCCACCAACACTGGAGGGAAAATAATCATTGCAAGGGAAGAGAACAGATTAAAAAGTGTGGTTATTATACATGATATGATAGGAATCAAGAAAATGATTCCTCTATTCTTGGACTAAAGCAATTCCTTTTTTGTAAAGAAAAGCAGATGGTATTAAGTAAGACTTCATTCAAATACAACAAAGATCCCTGATTTTCCAATGTTTTATTTTTTCCCTTCATCCAAAAAATAACTCATCAAGTACCTGATCTTGGCAAAGAGAAGCTCTATTGATAAAATAGTGTTTTGCAGAGTTTAAAGGCATTGGTATGAGTAAAATAATGTAGGCAAATTCTGTATAGTTCGCTAAAGTGAACTGCAGTCTATTATAATTGCAATGATCACTGCTGTTCTCTACTTCTAGCAGTCAGTAGATGAGACTATTTTCATGAAAAGAAAACAAGAAAGCAACTCCACCCCTGCCCACAGCTCCATCTCCATGTACAGGCTTATCAGGAACACAGCAGAACATGATAGGATTATTGCCTTACCTCAATTTTTTCCCATATGGTTTCATAATTCTCTTGATGTTGTATATCTTGCATCAGTTGATGAATTAGAGCTGATTTATTTGAGGCAGAAGTCTCATTCTCAGTGGGCTGAGTGACAGCAGTCCTTTCTGACTTTTCTTCAATGTATTTTTTAATGCAAGATACAGGCATACAAAGATCTTCATCAGACAGAATATCACTGAGAGGTCCAGATTCAATACTGTCACCCAAGGAGGATACTATATCACTTGAAGAGCTTGGTGAAATTCTACCCATTTTTTTGTGCTTTTTTGTCTGGTATGTTGGATACATTTCTGAATCTGAGTTCATTTCTGACAGCTCCCAGTCATCAATGTTTTGAATAGTTTCTCTTCTGGGCTTTTGGGGCAGCAACTTTGTCAAGTTTTCTAGTTTTAAAGCTAATACTTCAGTCTGTTTGAGATGTGAAGGAAGTGCTAAATATTCATCAGATCCATACCAGACCTCACCATCTTTACTGGTTTTTTGAGTATAGCTTGGTGTTGAGGAGAAGATTTTATTATTCTTTCTTCTCAGTAGAGGAGGTGATGAGTTGGTAAGATCAGAACCAGTTGAGGAAGCACTCTTTTGGCTACGTGTTGGTGAACTAAAAGGCTCAGTTTTACCTTGTGATTGCAGATTTGGGTCTCTCTGGTTACAAGAATTTGATGATGCAGATGAATCCGTTTCTGTCTCCTCCAGAGACTGAGAGTTATGAGAAGTAATTCCATTCTGTAGAGGACGTCCTCTTTTTTTGACTTGTATTGGTGGAGCCATTTTACACATACCTCCAGGTGTTCTGCCAGCTTTCACTTTCTCTGGAGCGTCATGAGACTTCTTATGTTTTGATTTTTCTTTACAAGTGTAGAAAGCAGACTTTCCTAGACTTATGGAACTGTCCTTAAAGTGATTATTTATTGTATACTCAAGATTTGTATCATCTATTGTATTTAAGCAATCATATGACTGACTAACTGCAGATGGACTGTTGGTGTAGGGTGACTGTAAAGCTAGGCAAAGCTTGGACCTGTCTGGTGGATCTAACAATGAAGGTGTACTTCTACTCATTTCATTTTTAACTATCTGAGAGATTTGCCTTTTTAAATCATTGGCTTCCATATAATCTTTAAACACATCATCTTTCAGAAATAGACCTCTTTTTGGCAATGTAGGCTGTGTAGGGGAGTCTTCATTATAGTTAAAGCAATCTCTTATGGACCTCTTAGGAGTTGCATTTTCACAGTGAGAATGTTTGATTTTTTCACCCGTGTGCTGTGGAAGATTGCATTCTGGTTTCTTTAATGTGGAAACTGCTTTGCTGTCAGTAGGTAAAGCACC
Organism: Leptosomus discolor; assembly: GCF_034619465.1. Classification (NCBI taxonomy): domain Eukaryota; kingdom Metazoa; phylum Chordata; class Aves; order Leptosomiformes; family Leptosomidae; genus Leptosomus; species Leptosomus discolor. Next base: position 30,510,192 of record NC_141393.1, read on the forward strand.
ATCTTCAGAGCAAAGTCCTTTAGAAAGAGAGGAGTTTGCAGAAGGAGATACTAGCGAGAGCTCATGTGGTGCTTTCCTGTCTTTGTTTTCTTCTTCATCTTCTGCTGAAAGAGGTACGTGGGTTTCTTTCTCATTTAATGCTTCATTGCACTGGGAAGCAATGGAATCAGTTGCTACTGCAAGTAAACCCACACTTCTGATAAGTCCTGGAAAGTCCTTATCCATCTCACTGTAGTTCCAGGATTCAAATGATTTTGCTTTCCCTTGGCTGGAGGTCATATCATCCAGAGCACCAAGCAAATCCTCACTAGGACTGTAGTCAGATAGTTCAAATGCAGTAATACCACAATCCAGTGACAAGTAATTTTGGGAACATTTGATGGTTAACTGTCCAGAATCATCAACTTCGGTTAAAGAGTCAAGACGGTCCTGAAACAGACAAAGAAATGATACTTTTTTAGAATTATTTTCATATACAGCACACACAAAGTAACGATCTACCAGCTTCTATGTTTCACTGCCTAACATCTAGAAAAGCATTTGTCACTAATCTGCCTGTTTTTGCAGTACCCTGTAGATGAGCAAACCATCCTAAAGTATTTGGGAATGAAAAATGGCAGTAAACTGAAAAATGCTTAGTTTCTGTCTGGTGCAGCAAGTTACCTAAAAATAGCAACTCACTTTTGTATTGGTATTCCCCTCCTTAAATTCTGCTCTCAGTTCTACTTACTCTGTAGGGGGGACTCAGAAATTCCATAGAGCAGGCTCGTACTGTTTCCTGTGTTAACTGCCTCAAACAGGAGGGAGGGGATCCTGGGGACTCCCGAGTATATCTGCCACCTTGTTAATCTTGTGTTCTCAGAAAAAATCCATGCTGCTCTACAATCTTACAGTTGGTTGCCAGAATGTTTTTCCCAAGCATCATCTAGCAATGACAGACATTTCTTCCCATATTTGTGAGACAGAGGTTGCTAATTACATTTCACTTTTTTGTAACATTATCAACTGAGGATTTACCTGCTGCATATTTGGAACAAAAATGAAGAACAGCTCAAGGAAAAGAAACTATAGCTGGGAATCCTAAACCTCTGGCCTGCTGTGTCCCCTTGTCATCATCTTCTCAAGTGAAGTCCTTCAATCTCAAAAACAGGGACATAGCCAGGGGAGACCACCTCAGGTGGCAAATGAGATTTTAAGATCAAAGTCAAATTAACGTTTATAAACATTTTGGTAACTTATTTGAAGGACACTAAAAAAATCTGACTACATTAAGATCCAAAAGCAGCCTGATATATAACAACCACAGCGAAATTATGTTTAGTCAACAGTTTATAAGCATATTTTTAGTAGATGATTTAATGTTCTAACACCTAGGCAGGCCTCAACTATTAACAGATCCTAGCACACGATTGGAAGCCTGAACATAGGATCAAATAATTCTGAAACAATTTCTGTTCTTATTTACACTGGTATGTATCTTCAGTAATTCCATGAAACCACCTAGAACAAGAGAAATTGCTGGAGCACATCAACTGGACAAAAGAAACTGAAAAGCAGAATTTTTTTTAAAAAAAAAAAAAAAAACAACAAAAGACCAAACAAACAGAAAAACCAAACCAAAACAAAAAAAAACAAAAAAAAAAACAAAAAAAAAAAAAACAAAACCCAACCGACCAAACAAAAAACCCTCACAACATTAGCCCAAGTGCTTACTGAAACTACTTAAAAAACATCATGAAGGGCAGAAGGGCAGAAACTCATGTTTTAGTATTCTAAATTTAGGTGCCTTAATCAGTGCACTGGTCTATCTTCCCCGGTTTTGTTCTCACAAGAGAGTTTTTAAAAGCAGAGTCTTGAGTATCCACAATAGGTTCCTCTCTGAATTATTCTCTGGAACAGCTTGTCTCACTACGCTGCCTAAAACCATAGTTTAAGGACCTTAGGCATCATGCCTGAAGAAGGTGCAATAACCCCATAATCTCTTCATCTCACAATAAACCGCTAAGATTTTGGTCTGAACAAGAATAGTCTCAATAAAGAAGGCTATTGTTTGCTCTCTTCTATAAACTGTTTTATATAATAAACTATTCTATATAATGTTTGAGCCCTGTACTCTGTCTACCTCCCACTGACGTTACTCAAAGTAAAAATATAAAAAATCCTCCAGCTAAAAATATCATTTATAGAAAAGACTGATTAGAGAGTTATTTATCAACCATAATCTTGGGCACAGCAAATACCTTTTATTTAGCACATCCTATCCAGATGCAGAACCTATGCCACAAATTGTACATTGCCAATAGTCCAGAATTAAAAGGGGAAGTTTCTATAAATCTGTCAAATTTGTATTTTGCAGCTGCATTTATTAAGCAAAATAATGACTAAACAATGATCAGTATTACAGCTGCATTTTCCCTCTAATCTCAGGAAGAGATTAGAAACTGTAAAACCATATATAACTCAAAACCCTTTCCAAGACCCTAAGGGCCTTCCTTTCTCCTGAGTAATGAGCTCCATTCCTTCGTCTCCTAAAAATGTGTTTATTAACATTAATATAATTCACAATCAAATGCACTAAAGCACCTTGCGTGATCATTTTCCAAGCAGCTTCTTAAACATGTGCTTCAGATGAACATTATTTAGTGCCAGTATTACCGTGTTTTATTATTGTTTTGATTTCAGAAAAATACTACATTTAGTTATCTGCATGGCTATCAATAGGAATACCTTAGTTGAAAAAATGTGTCCCTTTTCACATAGTGATGTTTTCTGTAAAGCTCTGTAGGCTGTTCCCAATATCTTCTTGTATTTACATTTAAACCAGCACAATTCTGCATTTTTTTTACTCTTTCCAATGAAATAATTTTATTTGTCAGATACTCCTTTTGTGACTTTACCGACTGTTTGAGAACATCAAGATTTACTGTGTTTTAACATAGCTTTAAACTGATCCTTTCCCTAGTTTCTGGCTATATCAGTTGTGAAATAATTCACATAACTCACAGGTTAGGTTCAGCTGGACACAACTCAGGCTGCACAGAACTCATATTTCTTCCTTCTTACCTATCTGTGGGTAATTCCGGATGGAGAAATGGTCCTTCAAAACCTTAACTCTCTTAAGTCTTTTATTTAAAAAAGTATTTTCTTAATTTGGCATCTCCATCATGGCAGGCACCTTGCCTCACTGGTTTCCCTATTTCTTCCAAGCTGTAAAACTTTTTGTGCCCTTTCCTGCTGGCATCTTATTCAGTACGGCACTGCTGAGATAGCCAAAAGCGCAGTTACTGACTACCCAGTCAGTATGCTGTGTCCCTGTCCTCTTTTCAAGTGGGAAAGAGTTAGTTTTCTTCCTAGTAGCTGGTCCAGTGCTGTCTTTGGGATTTAGCATGAGAACACTGCTGATAGCACACTGATGTTTTAGTTGTTGCAAAGTAGCGCTTACCCTAGGTTCAGGATTTTTCAGTTTCCCCTGCTCTGCCAACGAGGAGGTGCACAAGAAGCTGCGAGGGAGCATGGCCAGGACAGCTGACCTGAACTAGCCAAGGGATATTCCATACCCTAGGACGTCATACCCAGTATGTAAACTGGGAGGAGTTGGCCAGGGTGGTGGATCGCTGCTCAGGCATTGGTCAGTGGATGGTAAGCAACTGCATTGTGCATCACTTGTCTTTTCTTGGGTTTTATTTCTCCCTTTTTTTGTTATATTCCTTTTCATTACTATAATTATGTTATTAGTTTAGTTTAGTTATTAAACTGTTCTTATCTCAATTCACTAGTGGTTTTTTTTTCTGATTCTCCTCCCCTTCCCACTGGGAGGAGGGAGGAGTGAGTGAGTGGCTGTGTGGTGCTTAGTTGCTGGGTGGAGTTAAACCACAAGAGTTCCTAACCAAGCCAGTAGAGCCTGTGGTGTACACTCATGTTTTGGTAGCTACTCTACCAATGTTATCCCTGTTCATGATGTTGAGGCTAGCTTGCACACATTTCTGTGTGATTCAGCTACAGCGTAAATATAGCCCAGGCAGGACTGTTGCGCTGTGATTGACTGTGCAGTCTATGAACTAAGAGAGTAGTGAATATCAACAAGATGAGACTGTCTTGCTGAACACGAAAGAAACCTTGGCAGGTCACTTCTTCCATGGAGCTCCTCAGTTAACATTGGCAGCCAAAGGCACTCTTCACCATTACACAGAAGACAGCTGACTTAAGGAGTGAGCCAAACATTTTGTGAAATGACAGGTTCGTGGACTACAGAAAAGCTTAACATTTGCTCTACTGATTCAGCTCAGATTTCCGTCTAGCCCAGTATCCTGTCTCTGCATCAGTTCTAACCATTTTCTACTAGCTGAACTCTAAGACATGGGTACATATACGTGGCCCTTCCACAAACAACGTTTCTGCCTGCACTCCCACCTTCTACCAATGAGCAGCATAGGGACTTCCTCATTTGGAAGTTATACTTCCTCCTATCTTTGCTTAGTTTTCACATTTATTTTTTGAACTTCTTTCCACTTTTACGTGTCCTACGGTAGTGAATTCCAAAATAGAACTCTTTGTTGAGTGTGAAAGTTTCCTTCTATTCATTTCAAACCAGATGGCTTTCAGTCTTTGGAGAAAAATATAAGCTGTCATTCCCAGTTCATAATCCCCAAGGAGTACTGAAAATTAGGAGAATGGTTCTCCAAGGAACGGTTATTATCTGTGTGGCCAAAGGTTTCTAGGTTTGCTCAAACAGTCTCACTATTCACATATGCATGAAGATCCCTAATAGATAATGCTCCTATCATGAGGCACTTCCTAGTGTCGCAATGTAGTCCTGTCTGGGAAAGGATATGGGGGAAACATCCAAGAAAAAGATAGATAAGAATAGATACAATTGTCTCTACATTACATTTTTATTTATTTATTTATTTTCATCAAATAAAGCTGCTACCATTATACCTGATGAGAGCTTGAATAAATACCAGAAGGTTAAAAACTGCAGAGCAATTTCTGGGAACCTATTTAAGCATTGGAGCAGAAACTTAGTATTAATATTGTGTGCCTGCTATTGCTAGTCATTAATTTTATCAAATATTATTTATGCTTTAGTCGGTGTGGAAAAAAAGAATCGTGTCAGGATATTTTGTCTTTTTTCTTACCGGATAAGCTTATCTGGCAACATGGGTTTTCCCCACTGAAAAATAATCTATACTTCCCCAGTCAGTCCTCCCCTGTACTGGAGGGATGATTCTTACAGCAGTGGTGATCAGATCCAGATGGGACATTTCCTGTTTCTTAGTATCTGAATCTGCCCCTTCTTTATGCCTTGAAATCACCACACTCATGTCATAAAATAATGACTTCACCCTCATTCACCACTCTGGATATTTAGACAAGTGTGGATTGCCTTCAGACTTGCCAGAGAAGGTTTACCAGCTACAGCAAAGCAGAAACTGAATCTGAAGCACCAGGTATGTATACATCAGGAAGAGGGGGTGTGGAAGGTGGGCCTGGGCATATCTGAGCATTGATTTCAGGACCACCCACTCTGTTGTGTCAAAGACAAATATAAAACCCAACAGGGAGCACAGAAATACGCACATTTGCTTTTAAACTTGAGTGATCTGAAATTCAGGACATGTTTAGTGGACCTCTGGCTTCCTCTGTAACACAGGTTGCAGAATCTCACTGCATTGATCTAGAGATATCTTTCTGTAAATGTATCTAATCCTAACAAAAGCATTTTATCCTAATCTTAAGACTTTCAGCAAATGAAGAATCCTCTACATGTTAAGGTATCTTCTGTTAACCATTAATTACCCTCATTATTAAAAACGTGCATCTTCTTTCAGTTTTAAAAATTAGCCCAGTAACATCCTTCTAACTAAGCTAATTTAGTAATGATGAATTCAAAGGAAAAGGCGTTTTAGTTAAATGAATCCAGATTTACAAACCACTTACATGTGTGTGAATTTGACACCTCATTACCGTAAAAAAAATGTGTGATTCATGCATCGTTGTTTCTCACACAAAATGCGTGACTGTTTAGAGACATATTGCAGAATTGCCACTGAAACAAATTAAAGTCCATCCTCTCTGCTTTAAAGCAATATTGACCTAGTCTGGAAGTTTTGGAAAACGTTGTGTAAGCTTCAGGTTTGTGTATGTAAGAAGGGAAATGTCTAAGCTTTTCATTAAAGAATTCATTGCACATGAAAATTGAGGTTTGAATTTGGTATGAACCTTACATTCACAAGTGACCAGACCAAGGTACTTTTAACCAGATGCACCTCTGTAAGTGTTTCCAGTCCATTATGAAAAATATTTCAATCAGGAGAAGGCACTGCCAGCCACTAGCATGACACTTCTGAAAGCTAACCTTAAAGTATTTGTTTTAATTTGATCCATGAGAACAGATACCAACTGAAGACACATAAAACACAAAATTAGCAAAATATCTGGAAGACAAGTAAGTCGTCCTTAAAATTGTCATCCTAGCAATTTTAAATGTTCAACAGGGATAAGATGCTTCAAATACAATTCTCAAAATTGAATTTAGTTACTCTACCTCCTTAGTCTCTTCAGAAAATGCTTGCAGAATATCAGTCTGCCTGGTGTAATTTCCATTGGCGTCTTGTAGTCCCTGGAGAATACGCTCCCTTAGAACCAGAACAGAAACACGTAGCTGGTGCCAGAGTAGTTGCACTGTATGGATATCGACTATCACATTGACAGAGTAAGACAGAAGCTTCAGGGAAAACTCAGTCTCTAGTAGAGCATGAATTTGTTCAACGTGATCAGATATATCTTCACAAATATCCTGTAATGGAAAAATAAAGTAGATATTTAGCTATAGGCATGGATCTTCCATGGATCAGCTCTACTTTACATCTACATTTTATAAATGCAGAATAGATTATTTCAAAGAGGAAAGATAAAGTAATTAATACATCCAGGGTTCTCTCTCTCTCTCTCTTTTTTTTTTTTTTATTATTTATGGCAATGCTACAGCAACTGAACCAGCAGCTGTCCTGTTTGGCAGGACTGCTCAGTAAGTGCAGAGACAGCATACAATAAAGAAGGATGGCACAACAAGATCACACGAATCAGAAACAGAAAACTAACACTGTACAGTGACATCCTAGAAGACAGCAATAGGAACAAAAGTGAGAAGATTGCCACAAGCAGTCTCTCTCTCTGCTTCCCCCCGCCCCCCTCCCCAGTTAAAATGCAAAGAATCTGATCTGTGCCATCATCAACGAAATTCTTTTGGACAGAATTTACGTTTAAGTCTAGCCTCTGTAGGCAAGTAGGGCAAAAGTCTGGGATAGACTCAATGTGAATAAACTATTTCTGAGATCCATTGCTGACTGCTGTGACGAGAGGGCGCTAACTGTCGCATAGTCCTGTTCTGGACTCAAACCTGAACTGAAGATGGGTGAAGAAAGAGAAGGAGGGAAAGCAGAGTGTGAACAGTTGTGTTGAGAAAGCAGAAAGGAACATATAAATTACCAGATTATAAAACTAATCCTCTAAATTTAACAATTAATGTTCCAAATTTCTAAACTGTGCTGCATACAGTGTAAAATCTTTACAATCGAGTCTTTGTGAAAGGATAAGTCACAAGACTAAAGAATATTTAGGCATATACTATTAAGCAAACAACACTGCTTTGTAACAATTCTGTTTGAAAACTATGTAAAAAGCATGTTGTAAACAAGTAAGGAAATGTGATTAAAATACTGGAAAAAAAATTATCACCAGATCTTAGTAGGGTTTTTTTCCACATTTGTGGCATGTATTTAAAAGTGGCTTAGTAGCATATTTTAAAGACAACACATTTCTTTTTTTAAAAAATAAAGAAATTTTTTTAAATGCAAACCTTCAGACATGTCCTTTTTAGGTAAAGTTTAGAATATGCATAACATCAATAAAAATGAGAGTAAACAACATAATTTTGATTAATTTCAAATCTGCTATTAAAACAATTGTATCAGACAGTTACAAAGAAACCTTATGTCTCTGATGATACTCTTGTGATTTTGTACAGCAGTAGTAGAGCAAGAAAATCGGTAAACATGATTCTTTCTGAATTGATAATATAGTACAGTAATTTTTATCAGTTTAGATTTGACATCATCAGTCTGAAAGTAAAGCCAAATTATTGAATATGTAATTGTATGTATGTAACAAATTAAATAAAAATCAAATCCCTAGATAATATTAAATAATTTTATTACCACAAATAGCACAATATTAGCCCTTGAGAGCTATTATGGTTGAGTACTATCAGTAGTTATTCATTTTAATAAAGCACTGACAGCTAAATCAAGTCCCCTGCAGGAGTAGCTCTCAGAAATGTCGGAGATGAGCACAAAACGTTAGAGTTTCAATGAACAGAGTTTTGGGACTGCCTTGACAGAGAGGCGGTATCTCTTCCCCTCTATCCTCAGTCCCCTTGTTATGACAACCAGCATCTATATTTGCAAGTACAAAACATAGCCTCGCCTGGCAACATGTAGGGCTGCAAGCACTCAGGGCTTCAAATATCCACACACTTCCAGGTGAGCAAACGGACTCTCTTGTTGCCAGATTAGTGTGCTAACATATTTCTACGGACGCACAGACAAAGATAAAATTCTCAGCAAAATCTTTTCTAAGCTTTGGAAAAGTTATTATTATCCATTTATTTAACTACAACTAAAACTTGACTGAAAAGCACAGCTGTATTTCTATGTTGTTTCAAATGTTTTAAAGAATATTTTTAGTGTATTAGTTTGACTGAATTTGCATTCGCTTCTCCAGTGCTATTCATGTCTTTTTCCTCTTGGCCATAAAGAAGTTTCATTTCAATTTCAGGGATTAAAAAATAGGTGGTTGCCCAATAACTGCAACTTTGTAAGTTAGACTAAATCTATAGAAAACTACATAATATATATTCAGTTAGGTTACTCATGTGAATGAGTTTAAGCTTATGTCAACATGCAAAACAAGTTTTCATTATTTTCCAGCTTCACACGCACAGTTACATGCTGAATTAACTGCCATAACAACACTCAGGGAGGTTGAAGACATGAAGCTATAAGAAGAAAGTATTAACAATGAGGAAGTGTCTCCTGACAATTGTTAGGTAATGTACTGAAAATATTCGCTAATTAATCTAGCTAGTACTCTAAATCAAGAGTTCAGACCCACACTTTAAACCAATTTTCTCTTGAGCTACCATTACGCTAGCTACCAAAGCATCTTAAATTTCTGAAGTAGACAAACTTTCCACAATAACACATAAAATTTTTCACTGGAATGCAAATCCCAGCACAACTAGGGGTTTGAAAGAAGCACACATTCAAGGACATATGCTGGTAATTTTTACATGGCTTGTTATAAGTTACTCATTTTCCTTAAAAAACAAACTCTAAAGTACTTACAGACTACTGTAAGCATAGCAGCAGCAAAATTCTTGACGTACTAACAAGATAATTAGCCGCCCTTGATGGTGTCAGTAACATGGAGAGAACCTAAGGCCAACCTCGTCCATATTCAAGTAAAGGTCACATACTCTGATCTTAACATAGAAGACTACCGTCTCAATCAGAGATGAAGTACCAGCTCTTAAAGAGTTTAGGTTTTAGAAAGAGTGGGTGGCCAAAAGACAGAAAGCTATTTTCTGAGTGGCTGAATAAGCCAAGAAGGAAATCAAGTCCCTACATACCTTTTTATAATATATAAACTCTGAGCTCCATTTTCTGACTTTTTCATCAGTGCGCTTTCCCTTCTGGCCTGGAATTAATATAGCATTGAACTATCAGTGTAGTTTTGACTTTACTTGTGTGAGAGAATAGAAAGGACTTTTTCCTTCGCTGATAAGTGTGTTGACATGACGTGATCTTTTGGGCTGCTGGTTTGTTTTTTTTTTTTTTCCTTCTCTTCCTATTGGATGAAAATTTGATTGAATCATTCAGCAAGTCTGATTTAATTTGCAACAGGACCAGGCATAGATTTGAAGTGATTTAAGTCCCCTATTAATAGCTTCCAGCTATTCAACGTCCAGAAGTCCTGGCATGCACAAGTTCAGTATATCCTGTTCAATATTACATATATGCTGTGCAGTCCACCTGCACATGCACTCTTAAGTCTGAAGACAGTAGGCTGGATTCACTGTGTGCTTACAGAGCAGTAGCATCAATGCAGTGATCTTGATGAACATGCACTAACTGCTTGGGTGGTAGCGAGTAGCTGATCAGCAGTCCCTAATATGTCAGACTCTGCATGCATGGCACACGGTCATACATCAGTCTATTGGGTATTTCTTGAAAAAAAAAATCTTAGGACCCATAAGTTGACATTCCTGCATCACGTAATGTTGTTTTGGTGGGTGACTTCCAATTCAGCTGAGGCTGGAGCCGTTGTCAGAAAAACTGGATTTCATTTACCACAGGCCACATTCCTGGATAAAATGGATTAGACTTGGGTTTATGGGAAGTCCATCTTACCTAAAGTTTGGAAGAAAGAATTTAGGCCCCGATTGATATACCCTTCCTTGTTTTTTAACTGCCATACGATGATGAGAAGGTAAAGGCTGCACAAAGGACAGAATAGCTGTGTAAAGGCTAATGCCAGCCCTTTATGAAGAGATCATGATTGTGAAGAAAGGGTCACTTTTGTCATATAAGTTAATTCTGATTAGTCCTCAGCAGAAGAATATAAGTAAAGCTGCAGCCTATCTGTTTGCATCTTTTCTTTACATTTGCCTGGCATAAAAGAGCTTATTGAGAGGAAAAAATACAATGTCAAATCCAGTTTGCATTACCTAGTACAACATTTTCTTACAGCTGTCTAGATCTATGTATAACTTAGCAAAATCTGGCACAGCTGTGAATTTAATAATTTTCTGTAATAATTCATGCAGTTCAAATACAGCACAAAAATGTTGTGTTATATAAGTTCCCAATATTACTGGCGCTCAATATCAAGACCTGGTGCAACATGGCCTCATTGTCCTCATTCTTCCTAACTCCTTGTAGGTGATTTAGCATTAGATAGAGTAAAACCAACAAAACATTGTCATGTGCCCTTTTCACACTTTGTATTTATAAATAAAGAAAAGCAGTATCATAAGAGAGTACCTAAACGCTGTCATGAGTGCCAGTTGCTCTTACCAGAAGTGGCAGGTAGATAAAATAAACCATGTACTTTTAAGTAATAAGAAAAGAGCATTTATCTATTGGCATTTATTTCTAAATATGCATAGTTCCAGGTCAATGGCAACAATATACAGCCTAGAAATAAGCATGGAAATCCTTCCCCATTGTATCAGTATGTAGTTTCGTACCAGAAGCTATTATAGCCTGATTTTTAGAAAGCACCATTTCCAAAAACCTTTTTGTAATCATTAAACTTGTACATCCACTAGGCATTTTTTATTTTTACACATTTTCATAGTGGTGCTAAGGTAAAGATTTTATCATCCTCTCATGGGCCATCCTGAAGCACTGACTGTGGAATTTCTTGGGCTACAGGGGTTGTACCCACTTGGCTGCCAACTGCCCACTTCACTCAGTCTTCCAGACAGCTGATCCTGTAATTTGCAGCTGCTGTATCCATCATCCTGCTCATAGCCCTCCACATCAACTAAAATAGCCTGAACTGCAAACACTGCAGTAGACAAAGAAAAAGTGCATAAACAAACTCTCAAGAGTCAATGGAAACTAAGCTTTGATGTTGACTTTAAAAAATATTTTTTCTTTGCTCTTCAAGGAGTTCTATTAAGATGTACATGAAACTACAGAAAGATGAAAGGTTGCAGTATGTTCCTCTAAAGTTGATATCAGTGACAGAGAAGCTATGCTGCAGATTTCTGTTCTTTGATCTTGCAGTAAAACCTCCGTAGGAAAAACAGATTGCTGTTCAGTCTTACGAATACTGTACATGCAAAACAAAATGTATGATTTAAGAAAATGTCTATCTATTTCATGTTTCCTTTTAAGTGCATTTAAATTCCTCAGAAGACAGAGTTTCCATTCAGAATGTACGGATTCTCTTCATTAAAAAAAAAAAAACAAACCAGAATACCTGCCAAAAAAATTTCAGATTCATTTTTTTTTAATTTACTTGAAAAGTATGAATTAAACGCACTCTGCACTGCCCTTTTATGCTTATATATAGAGAAAGATTACAAAACAGAGGGGGTTTAATTGCTAAACAAATGAAGATTTGCAGCTTTCAGAAGGGTATTTTCCCTTTAAAATGCACTCTGACTTCTCAAAGAGAAATAGTTTTTCATCTCTACCAGCATGTACGTCCAAGTAGTGTTGTAATAAGTATAAAATTGTTCTCTTCTATTTTGCATTATTGGTGGAACCTTAAGAGCAAATGCCACTCACTTTTTTTTCACAGCTGTTTTTAAGTAACCAATTAAGTCAAAGAAAACTGTACATGAAAAATGTGGATTTTGACAAAGCAAAATCAGCTGCCATGGAAAGCTGTAGGCCCACTGCCAGTCACAAGTTTGTCAGAAAGTGAGTTGAAATGCTGAAGTGCTGCAGCTGGTATTGCTGTGGCATTCCGTGGCTGGGGAAAAAGTACAATCTACCCGGTGAAGAATGCCAAGTGCACCAGGAAAACAGCTACCAGGAGGACTCTAAGGTAAGTGACCCTGGCTTTCTCTGACACCGACAGCTTGGAAACACAGTGGTCCTCAAAGTAAGCTTCTCCGCTCTTCCCTCATGATAATACATATACTACTGATAGTAATTTTTTCTGGTACATCATCCTTTTCTGCACATTATTCTCTTTCCCAGCTTTGTTTTTATTTTGATTAATTTATTGTGAGTGACATTTTCATAATTGCAAAATTCCAGTAAGTAATCTTCATTTTACCTTTTGCTAAAATTCTCAGAAACTTGTTGGAATATGGGAAAGCTGTTAATTTGACAGAAATGTTTTCCCTGTAGAAAAATATTTTGTGTTTTTTCTTTTATCTTTTTTTTTTTTTTGTCTTTAGGAGAGCCCTGTTTTCAAACAGATTTCTTCAATGGAAATTTTCAGGTGTTACAGGAGCCTAGCTGTCTTGACGCTCTTGCAAGAAAAGATGATCCACTTTCTATTAGGCAAACATTGCTATTACAAAATTCTCAAACAAGTTTAGAAAATAAATGTCCAGTTTGATGAACTATTAAAAGGCATGTTTCTGCTGTATTCTGTTCTCTCCAGAATCAGTGAGTTATGTTCTTATACCCCTGTACTTCAAAATAATGTGAAATAGATGTCAAATTACCAGTTCTTTGACAGAGTTGCTAAAATAGCAATGGTTTGTCTGGGATTGCAACAGACACAGAGCTGCTCTGTAATAATCTATTAGTAGTGTATGTGATCTGTTTTGTTAGGATATTTCTTGTGCAAGTATATTGGTTAAGTCTCAGTCTTCAAGGAAAACAAGCAAGAAAGGAAGAAGGGAGTAAGATACGATACCACTCAGTAAGCACTTCAGGCTAAATAACAATGCCTGAAACGTTAATTGTGAAGCTCATGCCTCAGGAGTGCAGCAACTTGCATTTGTTTTGCCATATGGGCCACTGCTGGGGCCAAAGGATGAAACATACTGGAAAGAAGCAAAAGGATCCTTTTGTCCAGAAGTAGGACAGTTGCTGCTGGAAGCTATTCCAGCTCCCTTCCAGAACCAGCTGCAGTGCCTTACAAGCCTAGGCCAGCCTGTACCTTTTCTGCAGGAGGGGATGGCTGCAGAGAAGACAGACTGCTTTCAAATGTTTGTTTCCCCTATGAAATTCAATTGGTACTTTAATGTAAAAAGACTTTCTGGTCACAGCATTCACCACAGGGCATATTGTTGAATGCAAGGAAGTATTTGGTCCACCCAGGAAGATTCAGTCAGCTGACGCACAAAAACACTCTATTGTAAGGCCTGGGATGGGATGGAACTGGAGAACCACAGGAGAAGTTATGGCAGTAAAGTGAGGCACCTCAGAACTGTACTGAAAGAGTGTCATGTAAACATGTCTGGGCTAGCCATTTCTGGGATATTCCTGACATCAGCAAAATTGATGCATGAATTTTGTTTGTGTAAGCAACCACATATATGAACTGAATATGGCAATTAATTTGGTGGGGGAAGCAATGTGACACCTGCAGCTTAATGTTGTTTTCATATTCATGAACTTCCATTGGTTCCACTGTGTAATGTGCCTAAAGTTACAACCTTAAACCCCTTTGAAATAAGAAATATATTCTTGTACACCCCATAATCAGCCAAGGCCACAATGTTCAGAGACTGCTCATTAAAGTTACCACTGTTCAACATTTCTCCAATAAAATAACCATACAAACTTTCGTTTATCTTACTTTAGGCATGTTAAAGCATACTGATTTTTATAAAGGCCTAACTTTCTAAATTTTAACAGATAGTGTGTAAAAAAATTTAAAACTTGAGCGAAAATAATCACATTTGTTCTAACTGAAATCTGGTTTTGTACTGCACCCTGAAAGACTGTTGCACAGACACTCTAGAGCAGTTTTTCATGCAAGATAGATGGTGCTGAACTGTGCAATATAGTAGCAGGTTTTGATTCTAGCGACAAAAAAAGGAAAAATTCCTAAAGCCAAACCCATATGAAAAACAAGTCAAGCAACTGGTAGTAGAGGCAAGTTTTAAAAAGCAAAAAGGATTTTTCAAATCCCTCTTCACTGGATGATGATAATTTTATATATATATAAATATTTATCTTGCACTGATCGTTTAAGATCACAAAGAAACAAGAAAAAACTATGAGGTAGCTTTATACTAAGCATACTCATCATGTATCATTTATTCATATCTACTGAAACGGAAGAGTGAAGGCTTATTAAAACATCCTCCAAATATGTTGTAGATCTCTTCACATTACTCTATACTTTTTATGCAATAATGGAAGTATGTATGACATATGCAAAAATCTAGGTATTTAGGTAACTACCTTTGCTTCTTTTTTTTTTTTTAATCTTTTTACTGAGTACTTATTTGCATTCTGCAAGCCACATATGCTAAATGAAAGTTAAAGGCAGTTCCAACAAGTTTGAATTACCACATGCAAATAAGAATTGAGGATGCAAATGGAAGGATGTTTCACTCACGATGAGCATAGACACTGTGCTATAGCTAAATCAATTAGTTCTTAGTAGCATGTCCAAGTCTAGGCAGGTTTTGACCTCAGTGTAGAGAGTAGTCAATTGGCTATGAGGAAACCCCTACTATCATTTCATGCAAGACATACAAAAATTGAATGTGGTAAAAAATCACGTCAGCTACATGAGAAAGCAGAAAGAAGACCACTCCTATTATTTGATCAGAACTTTCATAATTTGCTCTATAATATAAAATAACCAGCAGAATTCGATGCTAGTGCACCAATATTTCAGTAATTTTCCAGGAAAATGGTTATCCTTTTGAAAACAGTGTTTTCAAAGCTTTATGTAGCCAAACTGTTACTCTGGCAGCTCAGCTTTGAATATGTCCCGCTCTTGTTCTCTCCTCATTTTTACTCTTGACATGGAACAAGAAAATGTCAAGAATTCTTTAAGCCTTCTGCAGGGCCATAGGATCTTCATTGTCTGAGCTCTGTTTACTGATAAGCCAATCTCTTTTTATTTATACAAGAAAGTAGGTGCATTTCTCTTAAACGATTTTTCAATGTATAGACTTCTTCAGAATGACTCTTGTTCTTATTAAACTCAGTAGACTTAATTAGGGTCTTTGGTAGAGATCAGCTGCTGCTGAAGGGAAGAGTTTAGATGAAAGAGAAAACTTTCTTGGGGAAGAAGAAGTCTCATTCTTGAAATAATGATGTTTCACGTAAACAGAATGTAACCCCACATAAACAGCACAAAGTATTTTAGGCAGCAACAAACTACTGAAATGTAAGACATCAAAATAAACAAATAAAAGGAACTGCAAGTTCACACAGGAGAAGAATTCAGTCCTTCTGCATAGACATGCAGAACACAAGAGAAAAATTTTAATCAAAATCTTTTGACTTGCTAAAGCCAAAGAATGTTAACCTCATTCACACTCTTTGACTAAAGCTTAGTGGCTGTAACAGAATTTGATGAAGGATAGTGAGACTCTTTACTCTCGTGTCAAGTTTTTAATATGGTGACCGTGCTCTCCTTCCTTTTCTGGAACAGGTCAGAAGTGAACTACCATCTGTTCCAAGATTTCTAGAATGAAAATATGATAACATGACAGGAAGTTTTCAAGATAAGTGGCTGGTTTATATCAGTGCAGCTAAGCCTCCAAGAGCTTATGTGACAGTTTTTGAAGTTACTTTCCATCACTCATTGCTGAGGACAGCAAAAAGGACAAACTCTCTTGTTCTTTATTAGCAGACTTTGCTTTATTAGCACTGTTATTCCCTTTCAGGTTGTTCGTTGAAAGCTAATATTTAATCCATGAACCCTTATGGGGATCACTGAGGGTTTTTTTTTTGTTTGGTTCAGAAATATGGAAAAGAAGCCTTGTAGTCTATCTTGCATGCTGCTTGCTATTCATGACCTTCCTGCCCTCTCTCCAGAATGACAAACGTTCAAGTCAGCTGGAAAGCTCTGGAAGATCCTCCAATATGTTAGTAAGAATTATAAAGCACTCCAAGCATGTTGAGGCACTTCCAGTAGTCTGAAACAACTACCACCTACCCAGTATACCAGAAGGCCTGTTCCACACTGGCTATCACTCATTCTCTTGTAAGAGTCAGAGTATACATCAGCGCTAGTTAAAAAAACCCCTACCAAACAGAAACCAACACCTAAGTTTGCCAAATCCAGGAAGAACAATTTGAAAGATTGGCAGAAAGCTTAAATTACTATTTTACAAACTCAGTATTAAGTGAATGAAGGAATAAAAGAGCAAATTTTAGAAAAAAAAATTAAAAGTGAGAAGGTTGACTCTTAAAGACGTCCAAAATGTACAAGATTTTTATTCTAATTTAATTTCTGAAAGCGCATATGGAATTTCTTGATTTACTTATGACAAGAACTCTTCTAGCAGGCAAATCAAACCCCGTATTATGATTCCTGATTTTCTTGATTAGACAATATGTTAGAAATCATTCCTAATTAGTTTGTGACAGGTACAACATAGGTCACAGAGAATGTTCCTGTGGTTTTTTGGCCTCAAATGTAATAAAGACAAAACTAAAACAAAAGGTTTAATTTACCTCTACAGAAGGAAGAATACGATATGTTTTTTGCAGGCTTCTTTGAGAAGCAATATAACGGAGACTAAATTTGAAACCTGGAATTATGGGACTGGCATGACACCCAAAGCTAGCTGAACAATCCAAACTACTTTAATTGATTTTGGCAAGTATCAAAATGCTTACATGACACTTCACATATTAAAACAATTAACATAGTAGTTTGTACTGTCTGATTATTTCCAAATCTCACTGTCATAGAATCATAGAACAGTTCTGGTTGGAAGATAGAATCATAGAATCGCCTGTCATCCCATAGGTGGCTCTTGGTTAGTACAGATGTATTCTTGAAGGTTTGTGTATGGTATCTTCTTTCCAAGCAAAATTATGTCCATAATATCCTTGGTTTTTCATTTAGATGTAAAGAGGATATTGTATAAAGAGCAAATGATCAAAACTCAGATTGCAGTTCTTTAATTACAAATACTGCTAACATAATCTAGTAAAAGTTGCCATATTCAATAGACACAATGAAGGACTTATTTCCAATTAAATTGGCTCTAAGGAACCTAAAATTCAGTGTCATTAATAGTAGATGCTTGTTCTGGCTCCTAATAAGATTGAGTGCCAGACATTTACATTTTAATACTGTATTTAGAACTGAATATTTAATTTTAAAATTAGACTTAATATAGATAGCACTACTTGAATACACTGTAATTTTAATTTAGAAATGTGTTACAAGACTATAGAGCATATTCCAACAGCATATTCATATATAGCATATTCCAACGCGACAGTTCTGAGAAGTCAGCCTGTGCTCTTGCAAGATAATTCTCCTAATAGTGCTGGTTTTTGCTTTACAAGATAACTTTCCAGTGTAAAGCACTGACAGACTTAATGGCTGTTAAGATGTTGATGCTGCTTGAGAAAGTACTCGTGCACTACACAGTAGGACTGAAGTGCCTTGAAAGAAGCAGGAAATGAGCAGTGCTTATTTAAATATTTATTCATTTATATATACACATGTGTAATATAGGCAAATATATTTATTACATATTGCTAACTGGAATTAGCTCCTTGATTTATAAAGCACTTCATAGTCAGTGTTGTTCACATCTTTAAGAAAGCAAGACAGCACAACCTGTGGTTTTGGTTGAGAGAAATTGCTTCTTATGCTGACATAAAGAGAAAAGAACAGTTTATCTATGAACAGCCTTGTAGTTCTTTCTATGCTGTTTTATTTTCTAGCTATACGGAGATAAGTTATAAATTATCTTTGTCTAGAGTGTAGCTTTCAGTGATGAGTATAACTCTTACCACTGTGCAGGCACAATGAGAGAAAGCAGGGTTGTTGCCATGCCTGGGCTTGCAAACTAACACCTTGAAATTCAATAGCTGAACTTGTCTGTGTGGAAGTTAATGAACCTAAGCGACTTTAAGCTTCAACTGCATATTTGTGTATTTTATTTGCTTGTATAATTTTTATTTGCTGCAAAAATAGTCATCATCAATTTAGCCTTGAATTGAATCCTGAATTCACACAAAGTCAAATCTTTCATCTTTCTCAGATAATAAGATTCACAAGATATGGCATAGGATCCCTGGATTGTGGTAGCCTGAAGTATAGGCAGGGAAGAAGGAAAGGTAAGAAGCACACCGAGTTGCAAGCGTTCCTATTTCCATACTCTACTTGGAACGACTGAGCTGGGTCTGCAGAGACCTAGCTTTGCTCACAAGCTTTCTTCTCCAATAAAGTGACTGTACTGCTGCTGGACTGGATGTGACCCTGGAAATACAGTAACTGTACTCTCATGTTGCCACACTTGAGCTAATATCCCTGCCAAAGCCTGACTCACTCTGGTTAGCAGAGGTAGCTGGACTAAGTCTCCGTCTCTTGCTCAGGTAATATAAAATGCCCATGGACAATGAGGAACTGACTAACTCTGGCAGGCTAAAACCAGCATTACTGTATGACAATCTTGGAAAGAAAAACACTTGCAGCAACCCTGACCGCAAAACTGTGATTTCCAGTCTGGAACTGATAACAAGAAGCTCCCCCCGCCCTGCCCCGCAGTATGCCCCTAAAGCCTACATTCTTAGGGGATTCTGTAGTTTTTATATTCTCAATGCATTTCAACTGTACAATATATTTCTATGCAGGTCATCTTCTACCAAAACAGGAAAAGCATTATGCTGTAGGAAAAGTAAAAACTGCAGCTGTTTTCTCTTTCTTGACAAGCCACAATAGGATGTCAGCCACTCCTGGTATAATAACTGCCAATTTTGAGTAAAATGGAAGGAGTATCGGTATTTTTAAATAATCTTTTTATTTTTATTACACTCTTAAATATTTAGGTCTGTTCGTAGAGAATTTTTCAGCACTTCATCAAGAGTTTTGAGAGAAACTGAGTGATGCTGTGCCAATAGGAAGCTTGGTCAGCTGAGAAATTCTTGAAATAGCATTGATAACAGCAAGTCTGTCAAACCTAATATATATATATATATATACCCTATACATCCATTCTCTTAAAATTCTAGCACTGCCTATAATTCAATATCCTGCCCTCCAAAAATACACCAAACACTAATAGATTAAGTAGAGCATTATGACTCCTCTTACCCATTACTGTAGATTAACTTCCAGCAAGACCTCCTAAAACCCATAACTGTTTAGCTCTCTTAATAAAGGCCTGGGGGAGGCCATAGTTTGTAACAAATAGAGCAGTCTCTCGCTCTGAGACTGAAGCATGAGCACAAAGAATGACAAAATTGCTCATTGTAATAAACTTTTCCCAAAACATTAGCCATACCTTCTTCTGAAGCTCCCAGTGTAAAGAATTTCTAAAATCTACCATTACTGTTTATATTTCATTACGTCTTTTACAATTTCAAATGGGATTAGGACCATTAAAATAATTTAAAAATCTCTCCTGAAGATATTTTCAGCTTGAATTTGTAGAAAATACAGTGTAAAACCTCTGCTTTGTAGACTTAAAATAAAATTCAGGTAATAATCAAAACTGAACTTGACTCTACATTGTTTGATTTTGTCTCTGAGGTAAGCATGCTGCAAAACCAAAGTAAACCTGGAAAAATACTAATTTCTGAGAAAGTTTCTTCACTTCTCAGTACAGGGAATAGATATGAAAAAGGCAAATATTATACTAGCTAAGTTTATCTCTAATTTATTCAAGGCAATCACATATACATTAAATGCAAAACCTACTCATACAAGAAACTATCAAAAACTATGCAAAAGAAAAAGTCACTACAGATGTGACAACAAATGAAACATAAACAGAGACAAAGGAAATGAGAAAATAAATAGAAAAAAAAGAAACCAGTAGTTGGCAAAGACTGTGAACAAGTTTGCACACAGGGAGACTGCTCTCCAGCATGAACTCAAGAGTGCTGAATGGGGATACACAGCAGAGTCACTTCAAAATCACACTCTCAACCCAAAATGCAATGGTAATACAGACGTACCCACAGAACAGCAAAAAGATCTTTCTAGTTCTTATATAGAGCACAAAGAATTCAGACTTCTACTTTACTGATACATTTCAATATCTGAAAGAGCATTCAGAAAAGGATAAGAAATGGAGCAATAATATTTATGCAATCAGCACCTACTACACTTAGTCTAGTGCCAGGCGTGTATACCTGTAGAAGAATTTTCCACTCCTTGATGCTCCTGAGCTTTAAATGAAACTTTCACGAATGGCACTTTGGAGAAGAGTATGGCAACAGCTGCCATTATAGAGATGAAGGTCCTAACTTGCTTAGCCAGCAAAGTCTAAACAAGAGCAATTGGCCACTGATGCATGGGCAGCTGAAGAACAAAAGTAAAAATCTTTTAAAAGTCAGTGAGAAATTCCTACCCAAATAGCAGATGTAACTGCTACTATAATCTATGGCTGATTTCCCATTCTTTGGCACCTTGCACAAATTATACATCAGTCAACAATTTTCCATCCAGTGTCAACTTTTGCTTCAGGGAAGTCAAAAGTCTTTATGGTCTTAATCCAATGCAAATCTTTGAAGAAACCAGTCTTGGCTAACCAAAAATTCCTGAACTTTTCCTGTAGATACTATTTCAAAAGAATGAATAATTTTGCAGAGAGAGCAGACACTTTTGAGCAGTCTGAGCATATTCCTCAGGACAGGGCACACACACAACTTTGTGAATTGAGAACAAAAATACAACAAAGGGCCTTTGGAAAGGCACGCAGAATATTTTTTAAATGGCCTCCAAAACTAATGCAACTGTGATAAGCATCAGGGTGTTCCTGTTACATTCAGTCTCACTATGAAAAGCTACAGAATTTATTAAGTTTCTAATAAAGGTAATAAAATCTAGATATAATGATGAAGACCTATGTTTTCTATTACATTATTTTCAGCCTGTTATTTTCCTGAGCCTTTACTAAACACACCTCTTCACAATATGGGTCAAAGTTTTGGCCAAAGTAATGTAATTACAATCTTACAGTGTCTATTTCTAATTATACTGTGACCTATAAAAAGTTAGCTGAGTAATGTCTCAGGGAATAGGGAAGACTGAGCATTAAATTTCACCTCAACACACAAAAAAAACTATAATCTCCCCAACGAAACATGGGACTAAAAGCTTTACACATGACAAACACTTTTCTTACGTTCAGAAGAGAAAGATTTAAATTGCTTAAGCCTGAGGTTGTGACTGCAGAAACCTCACATTATGTAGAACAAGGAGTGAAAACAAGCTTTTCTCAATATTCAGAAAAGTACATCCACAGGGAAAAATCTCTGTCAATTTTCCAAAGCAGCTTTACAGCGCACAGGAAATGCAATGTATTATTTCAAATCAAACACATTTATGTCATGCAATACTTCTAAAGAATTTGAAAACCAGCTGATTAAAAAAAAATATTTGTTTTTATTGATAAAAAAAATTGCAAACTGATAATTTATTGCTTTAGACATTTCTTGTGTTTTGTAAAATATTTCACTTTAATGGTGTCTTACCTCATTTGTACTATAAGGAGAGTTTTCAGGTATCAGCTTCACAAAAAAAAAGGCTGTCCCATTTCCTTTCCCAAAGCTGAAGGAGTTACATGCAACAAGCAATTCAGAAAATAAGTGTCTGTTTAAAAGACAGACATGAAAGCCATAGATGATCTGTAACCCAATCCATCTTCAGTGCAGAATCAACAGCTTTTGTTTTGCACGAAATGCAGCAAATAGTCTGCTGCCTCTACCTGTGTTATTGCGCAGATCAAGTTTAGGCCTGTCTGCTCTTCCCTTGCACGTTCAGCTACAGTACAGATTTCTCAGCATTCAGATCTGGTGTGTGGAGGCTAACTGAAATTTCAGCCGACACTTGTAGACTTGCAATTAGCAAGGTTATTTTAAGCGCTGACCTAAGTTCCAGCAGAATGTTTATGGCATTATGACAGGAAGGAATCTAGTATAATATCAGTTACCTGGTAACCCTGTAAAGCTAATCTCAGAGAGGAGAGACCCTCTAATTCACAGCGTAAAAGTAAATGTCTGACCCCAAATTTACTTTGGTTTTCATTTTTAAGCTTTGAATGGAATGGAAATATTTACTAGGTTAATATTAGGAAGCTTAGAATTTATTTTAGGACCTGGTAGATCATATGCTTGGAACAAATATATTAATAGGAAGTTATGACTTCCCCAATGGAGTGATTCATTGCTTGCAAAACAGAGGCTGTTACTTTTGTAATGTTCACATTTCTAATAATTACGTATCATAATCCTGAATCAGAAGAGAAAAACACTTAAGGAGTTTAACTTATTACAGCTGGACTCTGTAACAATACCTTTTAGTTTCTCCTTGCTTATCTTGAAAAGGGCTCCCTCTTCTGTACAGGCCTTTGGTAGCCCTCATTTGTCCTGGATTCCTTCTGCATTCTTTGGCTGTCTAACTATTTCAAAGTCATGTCGAAAGGCTCAGTCATACCTCCACACCCTCATTCGTTGCTCATTCTCATTCCTCCCCTCTCCTTTCTTCTTTTTTGTTCGTGGATCAGCTTTCTTGTTCCCACCCATCCTCATGCTTCCAATAGTGGCAGATCTAACCTCACAGATGGAACCATGACAAACAGCCCCTCTGACTGACCTAGATTAGAGCTATAATGGTCATCCAGCTCTTGTGTATGCACACACACACAAGACAAGCATTTCTGAAAGCACCACAATCAGAAACATTATTAAAAAAGAGAAATTTGTTTTAAAAGAGAGAGTAAATGATTAAAAAAAAAAAAAATCACAAAATCCACACCAAGTAAAGTTGTTGCTTTTGCAAATTATTTAGTAACTTCTACACATCACTAATCACAATGAAACTGCTCCCTTGATCTTGTAGCAAAATCTACCTGAGGCAAAACACACTTTTAAGAATTAAGAATATTGAGAAAACAATAATGAAAACAACATAAATTCATTTTGTCCTCATTTAAAAATGTCGGATGTATCCCAAGTTACATACAAACTTGAGATAGCATTCAAAACAGTTAGCAACAAGCTGACTGTTAGAGGTATACCAAATGGCAAAATTTAAAATACAATATAGGCACCAGACAATCTTCAAATATATCACAAGATCGAGAGCTAGAGATTTTGAGTGAACTAATGACTCATATACCTTTGAGATGGTCAACAGCCAGAAGGATACAGTCGTCACCGCAAATGGTACAGTACCTGAATGCATACACAATTCTGAACTTTGAGTGTAAGGATAGAAATGTTTCTGTCAGGGATACACAATTACCTTTTTTCAGAAGAATACCTTTACAAGAGAAGATTTCTTATGAAGTACCATAACCTAACTATTTGAAGACATCTTGAAAGCATTGACTTGCTAATGCAGGATAGCCTTAGCCGTCAGAAGCTCTAAGAAAGTTAATAAAAAAGATTTTTCCTCTTTCAGACACCTCTTTTTTAAAACCTGGGAATCACAAAGTTTGCATTTAAATAGATGTGTTTTCCATTTTAATTTAATTCCTGTACATATAAGTTAGTTAACGTTTATAACTGTAGGAATAAGCAGTAATTTTTTAAAAAAGAGGGTAACAGTATTTGATTTAAAAATGGCAGGAAAAATACCACTAAGACAAATGTTTTGTTTCAGTGCTTAGTAAAAAAGCAGATTAGGACTACTGTCTTCAGAGTAGAGGGGAGAAAAATTTGACTGAAGCAGCATTTCCAGGTTTGGCCACAGTGGCTTACCCTGTGCTGAAAGATTATATTTTACACTGCATTACCTGGTTTTCCTTAAGTCATTTAGAACAATGTTATATGAAGTTCTCTGGCCAAATTTTTAAGAAGTCATTGCTCAAAATTATTTCAAATTATTTCAGCTGCAATTTATTTCAGTTTCAGTTTCAAATCATTCCAGTTCAGAAATGTTATATCTTTCTTAGGAAAAATATCAGTTTTCATTAAGTGCTAGTACTTAAACAGGTAGATACATAGGCTACAGTAGGTTTATATCTTTTTTACAATATGAAATAGGTTTTCCGAGGTTAATTAAAGCCTTTATTTAATTTATATGCAACAGTGGCATGATACCTGGAGATGCTATGAAGCTGCAAGGGCTTCCTCTGTTTTGGGGCTTAACTTGTAAAATGCTGAGAAAGTATAACTGCAGAGCAGTGGCTCAGTTCTCTGAAACTTGATTCATACCTGCCTGATAGCAGGAAATCCATTTCTTGTTGAAGAACAGATAACTCCAAGAAACACATTTCAGCATGTCGTTTGCAGTACTAGCTAGTATTTTACTTGCTGATTGCACTCCCTGTTCCAGGAGCAGAGCGAGCTACAGATGAGTCAAGTTGTGTGAGCAAGGCCTGTAATCTGATGAGTTGGAAATGGACTACCACCTTAATCAGAAAAACTGTAAAGATCATAAATAAATCCATGGTGAAAGAAATATAAGCAGAATAATATACATGAGCTGCCTTTTTAATAAACAAACACTACATAGCAGGAGGATAATTCAGCAGAGCTGGTTGGTTTCATCATAAATGTTTCGAAAGATCTTTATTGCTAGTATCTCTGCACAATGAGGCACATTTTCAGCAAATTATTCTGGAAATGTGAAAGAGAGAAGGCAGTAAGGAAAACAACTCATGGGTAGAATTAATGAGTCACATGTTTTGCCTGAAATACAAATACTTTTAGAAGGGTGAGGTAAAATGCAAACATTCAATGAAGTGACACCAGTGATCAATTTCGTCACTCATGGTTTGATTTACACACTCTAAATAGAATGATTGGGTAAGGGTTGGGGGTTTTTATTTGTTAATAATGAGGGGTTTTTTGGGTTTAGCACACAAAAAAAAATCAGAAATAAGATATGAAAGCTTTCTTATTTCAAACTTATAACATCAGTGTAACTCTTTTCAGTTATATACTTTTGTTTGAGGTTTAATGTCTGTTTTTTCCCTTGTGCTATCTTTACCAACCAGACAGCCTACATTATTTATATTACAAACTCACATTTTTTTATATAATAGACTAAGAACGCAACCCTCATCTGCAACCAACCTGATCTTTTATGAGTTTGGCAAACAGAGCTTGATGACATGAGTTAAGCTAGTTTCAAGTTTTACAGATAAATAAATCTTCACTGGAAAAAATACCTATTAATTTAAACCAAAATTTTGCAAAGAAATTTGTGTACAATTTGACTGGAAAATTTTCTCAAAAGCAGAATAAGTTTTCTCTACATGATATCCAGTTTGTATAAGTGACCCAATATGCAAGATTAACAAAATTGGTTTACAGCCTATTATGTTTCTGTCATTCTCAAGTGGGATGCAAGAGATCAAAATTCAGATCTCTCCTCTACTTGGTATTTATTAATTCACACAAGTGTAGCTATGCATGGAGTACATCAAAGGCTTATGCACAATTCAAGAAGGGTATCAAGATAAGTGTCAGATGCACGATACTATGTTGTTCCACAACATTTTAGATAAAATTCAGTTTGGGGGTTTGAAGATACCAGGATAGAATGGTTTTATTATCTTACAGGTAATATAGAAGCATAGAATCATAAAGTGGTTTGGGTTGGAAGGGACCTCAAAGGTCATCTAGTTCCAACCCTTCTGCCATGGCAGGGACATCTCCCACTAGATCGACTTGCTCAAGGCTCCATCCAACCTGGTCTTGAACACTTCAGGGATGGAGCATAACACTTCCAGGGATCGAGTAAGTCTAAATACAAGAGTGAGAATGTTCAAACTTAATGAAGTTTCAATTAACTGATATTTTCATAATTTCCCCTAAAATTTTCTCTAAGCACCCCCCTAAGTCATTGTTTTCAAAAAAAAAAAAAAGGTAAAACACATCAGTTAGAAGCAACAAATAGACTGAAAACAAATCAGATTCATTCTAACATGGCAGTTCTTGCAGTCTGTGTATCACCGTAATTTAATTTAAAAACATAGTTTAACAACAAGTCTATCCCAAGTGCTGGTCCCACTGCATGTGTATTGCATTTATTTGATGTCTTGAGAAAAAATACATGAAGAAATGCAACTATGTGAGGCACAGAGAAGTAGTATAGACATTAACCTCTCCTTTTGATAAAGAAAACATCAGTGAATACTGCCTTTGGCATTTTCATTGCTGGCATTTAAACTGAGGATCACTGAGAATAATTTTTTTCACTGCATACCTATTACATATCCCTTTGTCGCAACATATCTTCCATTTGCACACAGCAGAGACTGAAGGTTTAATCTGTTCCTCCCTACATTTTCAAATTCTTTCTTTCAGAGACTAAGGAATTAAGTGGAGCTGCTTGGAGTGCACACATGTTGGCTTCCTATTTATTCTAGCAAACAAGCGCACCAAAAACAGATGAAGCTGCAGATTTCACTCACACTGTTCAAGCTGAGTATCCTATTAAAAAAATCCTTAATGCATTATCATTACAAAGTATGAGTTGACATATTCAGAGATATATATTGTAATTGAAAGACTCTAAGTGGAGCTAGCCTTCTCTGTTATACCATTTCATCATCCTCCAGAAAAACCAAAAGCTGAGTGAGACTACTGCAGAGAAACTCTTTTTCTAAATTGCGTTTCTAATATTTCATAGAGAATAAATAGCTAGACAAATGACAGTTTTAGCTTTTGCCCTGAAGGATTTAATCATGCAAAACTCTAAACATGGTCTTTCCTAGGAAATGAAAGGCTGGTTAAAACTGGTTTTCCTTCTCCTATTCCAAGTGACTGACTGTCACATTCCAGACATTTCCAGGCAATGGGATTACATCATTCAATTTTTTTTTTTTAATAGAAACAGCTGTTACATCCAATATTCATGACCTTTAAGTTTTCAATATCAAGTTATTCAGCTGTTCTTTCAGTCCATCTGAGTTGCAGTGAAATGAAACTGTGCAAAAGACCAAACAGTTTTATTCCGTAGTTAAATGAATGCACATATCGTTCCAAGGCAACAGAAAGAAAACAGAGCTTAGAGGAAACGCGGCATACAAAAATTCGGGTCTTATCACTGCTTCAATGGACTGTCAGCCCCTTATACATCCCACGCACAAAATCAGCTCAGTGTTTTTTTGCATATTTTACATTGCTTCTTACTAGGATTTTTTGTGCACAGCTGTATGTGTTATGTGTGAATAATTCTTATAGGACTTCATAGAAGGAAACAAAAGAAGGGAAAGCACACACAGAGATTTGTAAGACACAGCACAGATACTTTTGAGGATATGCACCAGCTCATATAATCAGTCTCTTTTTGAGCTTCAAGTTCAGCCTATGCTACATCTTTTTCACTGGTTTTGTTTTGTTTTTTTCAGTGAAGGAAAACATGAGTACATTTGGATAAAAGGAGTTTGTCATGTTTCTATTTAGAAACATATTTAGATGTTAGATATTTAGATGGTCACTAACTTATCAAAGTAAGTCTACTTAATGCATAAGGGCATTTCTCATGCTGAAATTTTGTCGTGCTGGATACATTGCATTTCCAGGATGTTGTTATGTTTATGTCTGCACCTCTTCCAGAAAATTTGTTTGTAATAATGCTTACTGCAAAATAAAAAGGCTCGTTTTGATTAAAATAAATTTGATTTAAAAAAAAAACCAAAACAAACAGTAAAAAGAACTGTGCTATTATAGAGAGAGAGCTTGCCTTAGGAGCTGCCTGAGAGAGTGAGAGGTTAGCAACAGCAGTGATCTCATGAATTGGTGGAACTGAAATAACTTGTTCTTACTCCTGATTTTGTTAGCAGTTTATTTTGGACTTCAATACAAGTCACATTGTCTCTGTCTGGTCTGCATTATATCAAGTATACAGTGGGTGTGATCATGCTAACTGCTGCTGTGTAAACAACATTAAAATAGTGGGTAAAAACAACTAAAATACTACTTTATCCAGTGACCCCTGCAGACCTGGAGAAGCTGTAATTTTGTATCCGATAAGAAACTTCTGGGGTTATAGGTATCTCCATCTTCAGGGATACCCTTAAGTTAAGAACTGTCTCCCACTAGCAGCATTGCCAAGCTGTTATTTTTCTCATATAAAGCACTGCAGAAATTGAATGTTTCAAGGGAGTATCAGTATAAATATTTATAAATATAAGTATATACATAAATGTACACTCGTTTCCCTAAGGGCTCTATATCAGCTTTACTATGGCAAGATCAAGCATTTTATTTTGTAAGTCTTATTATGCTAGATTTGACACATTAGTAACGATTTTTTTCAGATAAACGTTAAAACCCCCTTGCAAATTACTATTGATGCTCCAAAGCTCCGTGCATGTGATAACAAGTTCGTCCCCCGTCGTTCCCCCCGCTTTTTTTTTTTTTTTTTTTTTTTTCGCCGCAGCACAGCAGCTGCTAGGAAATCCCTTCCTCTCCCTGGAGGTGGTGCTGCAGCACAATCGCATCGAAACATGCCTGCCGGAAAGTAAACTGTAGCTGAAATGTCTCACTGCTTTCATTAATATTGAAGTTACTAAACAATATTACTGAAGACAATTGCACAGAGGCTCTAGGGTTTCGTGTTGGGCACACATTTTTAACATAAATTCTAGCTTTCTACGACACTATATCTAGCATGGTTTTCTCACAAATACTTTAGAAATAACGAACAAATGAAAATTAGTGTACATAATAAATGCAATTAATTACACACAAAGGCGATATTTTTAAAACTTATAATTTATCTCCTTTATCTTCTTAGACAGTGAACCAAGAAGATAAATTCCAAAGGTTTTTCTACAATACTACCTGATACAAAACTTGTACTTTGTGAAAGTAATTTCTCTAATAGGGGTAAAATGCAATAAAGATATTTTAATCCTTTATAAAAACAACTCAGCAAGGTACAACGTTATTAACATGTTATTCACATGTTAAAAAGTAACTCAAATATGTTATTAAACTCCACATTTGAGTGGTTTCACGCAGTTCAAGGGCTTCCCAGGAGCATAAAGTTGCCAACGTGCATGTTTGCGAAACTATGACCTAAATGTATATTAGTTCGCTGGCTTTCTGTATATTACTAAATGTAGAGGTTTTGACTTCATGTAGCTTTTTAAATTTTTGTTCATTTTTGCCCTGCTAAGTAGAGTTCTATGCACTGGTTAATTTCCCAATTGCAGCTGGTTCTGCAAGAGAGTAAAGCTGTCTTGCCTGGAACAATCTGGTGAAGTGAGACCTTCAAAGGAGACTTGAAACATTTAATAATTACAGTTTAATGGATAACTCTTGGAAATTCTTGATGAGGTCTAATTTATAGTTCTGTCTCAATTGCCATTTTTCATTACCAAAATTATGTTGCCTCCTTTCCATAAATGCTAATAGCTATATTTCTTATTCAAGGCCAAATTATTCAAACAGGAAGGCAACAAAACCAGTATCCGTTCAATTTTAACAACTGAACGTTGGTCTTTAATAAGGGAACATGCAAGACTAAGTACAAAAACTCAATTAAAGTCAGCCAGATCAGATTTTAGTAATGCAGGACCGTGTGTCAACACACACAACCAACTGTTGACTAGCTAATTTACTGCAGGAACATACCACAGCCATACTAGATACTCTTTGAAGCAGAAGCAAGTCCTACACCCTAAGAACCTAGGCATTCATTGTTTTGAGCATACTAGAAAAGGTATTACAGATTTTAAACTGAATTTTCTTTTTACTCTTCTAAAATTACACAAAGCCAGATTTTAAAATAGGCACTAGAATGAAATAAGGCCCGCTTGTAGAAAACGGCATTGTCCTCTACTTTCCTCCTTCACCGTTAACGCAGTATTTCTTAAACATGTGCTCTGGCAGGGTCCTGCCCTCTCCACAGAACATGGCATTAGTTCAGGTTAAGAAAAAAAGAATGGCTTTTTGAAGTAGCAATTCAGCATGATAGCAGATGACTCAGCAATGTGCTTTGGTGAAGGACAAAAAGGAAGAAGAAAATGCAAAAGGACAGGAATTAGATGGCAGTTTTGAGAGACAAGACTTGTGAGAGGGAGGACCTGAAAAGAGCAGAAAGGAAAAGATAACAGAGGAGAGAGACTGGAAAATAAAGCTAGAAGCTGATAGCTAGAAACTGGTTTGAAACCTAACACAATAAAACTCCTGAGCTGGTCCACACTGAAACATGTATTCTTTTGAATAGAGGAAAATCTCTTTTTCAGCCGTTTGTAAGATACCTATATAACATGGCTTTTTCCTTGGTAATTTTTCATGCAACCTTTGTAACAACTGACAGGTGTGGCCCTGTCATTCTGATTTGCTATCATTTTCAGATCTCACATATATGACAACACAGTAGCAAATAAAATCCAGCTAATGATTAAGAATGGTGCAAAATTCTCAAATCAATCCAAAATACTGTAACTACAAAACTGAGAACAGTAGTTTAAATTGCAGTGGAGATCACCATGTAATCTTTGCCACTCAAACACTTATTTTGATGCTGTATTTATTTATTCCCTAGAAATAAAGGTAAAACAGGGCAGGCATTGAAAGATATTATAAGTATTTCATTCATAATTAGGGTTAAGAAAGAATTTAGAATAGATTTGAGTCAGGGAAGATGTTCTTGCAGAACTCAGCTGAAAATCAAAAGCATGTAATTTAAATTGTAATGTAAAAAAGCATGTTTTCAGCATTCCTTACTTATTCTACCTGACATTTGAAAGGAATACAGCATTGTCAGTATTTTGTGTTGCTTTGAAAGAAAACAATACTGTTAGTACCCAGAGATGCAGTGTTCCTATGGAGAAAAAAGACTGGCTCCCTTCCCATGTACGCTTTTCCTATTTACCTCTGCCTTAATCCCTCATACTGAACTGCTGGCCTAGATTCATAAACAACGTCGATACTTAAACTACTCTTTGAAGAGAAGATTATATTTGTGTGCATCATATGCGAGAATCCATATGAGGTTACACACATTTATAGGTAACACACTGATTAACATTTGCTATTTTAATCCAATGTATCAAAATTGGCCACTTCAAGTTAAGAAGATATCCACAGATGAAAAATAGGTAAAGAAGGGATCCCATACCTGATAGTGGACAAACAAATGTGTAACTGTCCTGTCTTCACAGTTAAACTAGGCATCTGAACTTCCAGGAAGTCCCTGTAAACGCTGTATGAAAGAAGTCCAGATGACCTCATCAAAGAAAACACAGGATAGCTTAAATGATACCATGTCTGTACAAATCCTACTGTATTGCCCTTGGAAATATCCGTCTTCTCCTTTTTTTATTATCATGAGTCTCGCAATACCTGATAATATTCTAAAATGTCCAGATTGTGAAATTCATTTGTTACCTCAAAATCCTGGATTTAATTAGAAGGTTTCTAGCCTTGCATGCTTCTTAAAAATATAGCTTCAAAATAACTGCTGAAGAACAAATAAGAATATTCAGTTCAGTATTTCAGCTCTATGATTTTAGAGCATAGTTGGCTAATGATTTTGCAGACGATTTTGCCTTCTAGGGCTGGGATGTAGTGACAAATTCCAGTCATACCTTTCATACAAGCTGATTGAGTGGTGTATAAACCATTTTTCTCATCCCACACAGCTTCAGAGCTTTAAAAGTTCAATTCTGTTTCTATTATTCTGGAGATCTTTTGGATACTTTGCTATATCCAAAAGTCCAGATTCTTTGCACCGTTTACAACATAATATTGCTCCTTGAGTAAAATTTTTGCTTCCCAAAGGGCATTAGTAATATTCTGTTATGGGAGAAGTTTTTACTCTGTCAGTGTACTAAATAGACACGTAGACATAGAGTAGTCCTCAATAACTATGAAGAACAGGTGAGTTGCAAACACAGAGATCT
The DNA here is from genome assembly GCF_034619465.1 of Leptosomus discolor. NCBI lineage: Eukaryota > Metazoa > Chordata > Aves > Leptosomiformes > Leptosomidae > Leptosomus > Leptosomus discolor. The sequence continues at coordinate 30,542,704 of NC_141393.1, forward strand.
TACACAATTTAAATGCTGTACTACAGTGAATTGTAGTATAGTAACTCAAATATTTTAGGGCAGATAATTCAGAAGAATCTTGGAGGAAAAAACAGAAATGCATGATGAAGGAGTGGATAAACAAATACTGAGGTAGTTGTGGCACTGAATTTCTTTTACGATATTACAAACATAAAATATGCACATACAAATATATTTATGCACATATATGCCCCTATATATATGTGTCAGTTATTAAAAAGAACGTATTTCAGAATGTCAGATCACAATCACATTGGAAATGCATGTATAAAATCATTGGTTCCCTATACATTATGAGATAAATTATGATTAAATCTAGAGAACTTACTGTGCGTAAATGTTACTTGCTTTCTTCCTTCGGAATGGTTGCATAATTTGTGATCAGAAGCAAATGTATCATCAGAACTCAAAGAGATGAATGGCCACACCAAAAGATAAGACTGTGTATTGTAACTTGTTTCAAGTCCCTTTTGAAGTACATAACCACAGCTAAGGGCAGGTGCAGTTGCAGGGCCAACTGAAGAGAATAAAAGCAATATAACTGAAATGTATGAGATGCATTTTCTCAGCTAATACAAATTATGAAAAGTACACTGCTCAGTAGGAAAGGGAAATATCAATTCAGTACTAGATTCTGTAGATTCTAGAATCTAGAAATCTACTAGATTCAGTAGATTTTATATTTTGTGAAAACTTATGAAAGGTCTGACAGAACTTTGGAGTGATACAATTGCTAATGCAGCGCTTTATGCCATCTAAATTACATGTGTTTTCCAAAAAGAGATGGAAACATTTCCAAAAAAAGAGGTTCTCCGTCTTTTGAAATGCAAGGCCTAGAATCATAACTGACTCAACAAAAGCTATTATCTTCCTCCAGGGAATCATTCAGAGAGAGAAAAAGGTGAGAGCCTTCATAAAGCGCTAACAAATGGAACTGGAATTCTCCTTCTCCTCCCTGTTTCTGCACAGTCCATTGTAAATGGTTCAGCTCCTGTTCAAAGAGAAAGCTTTTTCATCTGTCTCTGATTCTGCACAATGTCGCTTGAGATAGCTACATGGAACATGCTAAGATCTTCAGATCAAATCTTTTGGATGTATGCAAGGTAATACTGCTAATCCTTCTTTACACACAATTCAAGGAAGCATAAGACAATCCAAGAAAAAAAAATCTAGTATGTATTTGTAACCTTTTCTGGAGAAGATGACATTACTACACCTGCAACGTCAGTCAGACATTAGCCTGAACTTAGGCTCCTGCCCAGACTTGCTACCTGGCTATATTTGTTAGATGCAAACAATGAGACTAAGCTCCAGAATAATCCTTAAGAAAAGTTCAGGGTCCTGCACAGTTTCCAGACTGCCCCAAGGCAGCAGATCAGGCTCGGGCAAGGCCACATGAACTTCATCTCAATGGTAAGAAGAAATCTCACTCACTTCAGTCACAGGATGGGTACTATGCATAGGCCAAAATGTCAATTAAAAGTATAAACATAGCTATACAGACATGTCATTGCATTCTCCACAGGAAAATACACAACACTGTTTTACTGTGCTTACTTGCTTGTTGTGAGATTTTAATTGATTTACGAAGGAATCACATCAATTCACAGAAGGCTTTTTAATGATTCAGCATAGAAAAAGGGATTTCGTTCTGAGGAATAAACCGCATAATTAGAGAGGCAAATATCCAAGGATATTTAAAAATCAAAAACTTGCGGAACTTGTTCGTACTAAAACTCAAGTGTGTTTTAGTTATGTTATTAAAATAGCCATTTTGTATTTCTGGCATTCAGACAGCAATCATCCTATAACCTGAAATTTCTTCTGTCAACTCTCTTACAATAAAATCCCATCAGGTCATTTTTACAACGATGAAACAAACTAAAAAATTCCTTATAGTTTGTGCAATTTTCTGTGCCTGTTCCCTTGTGTAATATTACAGTTTTTAGATACCTATTATAAGTGGCATGTAATTATAAATTGAAAAAGCAACAAACCATGCCAGTATAATGACTAATAAGAAATACGTCCACAAAGCCTACTGAAATATGCACAGCAAGAAAACATCTATAAACATAATAGTTCACAATGCAGATCAGAACTAGATCAAAACATAATAATATTCTACCTTCTAAACTACATATAGACTCCAACAAATCCTCAAGAAAAGATCACCAGGAGGATTTATGTGGCACTGCTTTTTGTATGTGTGCTTTTGTTTATATAAACACACATACATATTTACATATATAATATATATGTATAAAATAAATTCTTTCCACCAAGTCACATCTACCATAAAAAAATTCCCATTGGCATCCTTACTTTCAAATAAAAATAAAGATATAGTGTCAAAGACCTTTAATTTAAAAAGTTAACATTACTAAATCTTACTCATTGAAATAGTATTAATTAAATTAAATTTAAAAAAAGCTGGACATCAGTAGGTGTTTTTATCACAGATACATGTACTAAACAAAAAAAAAAAACACATTCCCATAGCAAATGTTTTGGTTAACTAATTTGCATGATGACTTAACATACCACATTTTTTCATCATACTGAAAAGTATTTATGTCATTACATCATTGTATCCAGTAAACACTTGTGTTGAGTCAGATTAGGATACAGACTAGAGAAGACTGTAATAAGTAACATCTGTGCTTGAATTTGATATTTACTTTAATATTTCTCCAGAGGCCACTGGTAGAGTACATTAGCTCATTTTCTAAAGCCTGTATTAGCATATTTAAATGTAGGAGCAATGTGAATTGAGAAGAGGGAGAAATAATCATAATATTGGGTCAAAGTGCACTTACATGCATTCATGTATTGCTGAGGTCTAAACCAGAAATTCTGGAATAAATACATATTTCAAAAGTATACATATCCAAATAAGAATGAGTTTTGCAGAATTTTTATTTTTAGAACTAGATGAAGAAACTGAGAGTGGTAAAACACCCACTTTTTTCCTCATCTTAGAGCTCCAATTCCCTTTTCACAGGCAAATGTCCACCTTTTTCTCCTGAGTCTCCTGACTGCTGAATAATCCAAAAGTCTATTTTAGGACAACCTTTAGACCTCCATAGAATTGTAGATACTTCTATACTCTTATATCTACACCACTCTGAATTACACATCACCCTTCTATATCCAAATAGATTGCCTAGAAACTAATGAATGCATCTCTACCCTTGCAAGAAGAGAACTCTCTTGGAGGGAATGTCACGGGTTGCTGTATTTTTGCTCAGTGTATCCTTACTGGCTTGCTTTGAAGAAACTTAAGCTGATTTAAGGAGCTGTTCAGATTGTACCCTTGGATTAAGCAGGGGGCTTAGATGTTCCACACATTGTTCACAATTCCTTTCCAAAGACCATGCATATGGACGCCAAATAAGTCAATTAGGTAACCTATGCCTCTTTTTTTCTTTTCTTTTTCTTTTTTTTAATTATTTTTTAAAAAATCTCTTTTGCCAAAGCCCAGAAGAGATATCCAGTTCTGACGTCTTCTACCACTTCAAGGAATATTCATGTCCCTTTGTCACAAGAGCATTAATTCCAATAATTTTTGTTGTATCCTTTCCCTGTTTTTCTAGAAAGAAAGTCCAAGCTTAAAAAGGGACCAGCATATTTTCTGCAACATTTATTATTTATTCATTTACCCTGATAAATTATGTAAGCCAGATCCCTCCATTTTCACTAGGTTTACCAATTAAGTCCTTTCCAGCTCTTACCTACTTTCATTCCCTTGATAGACAGCAGACTAACCAAGTAGTTCTCATTCTGCTCTGAAATGATATCACAACAGATAGGAATTTCTCGTTTTTTCTCCATTTTTTTTTCTTTTTATTCACTCCAAATTCTTTCATCCTCTTATTATAATCTAACCAGCAGCCTTCCATCTTAATTTGATCCCTCAAATAATGACCAGCTTTCTTTAGAAGGCAACTGATTCTCCAGTAAAGTATGTATGCTCTTTCTGTGTTCATGGTATGTCTCCTGTGGCACCCAAGTAGACAACTAAAGGACAGTGGATTTGCATAAATACGGGCTGTATCAATAGACTTGTTTGCTAAATTCTAACAGGAGAAAGAAAATCAACTTAACTTCATCGTATCTGCACAGACTGAAAATACTGGCAGGAGAGGCAGAAAGTTGTTTTCTGTTAGGCTGAACGACAGTTTAAATCCACCTAATTTTTAAAAAGTATTGTGTTAATCTGCCATTATTTGCTTTTTAAAAAAAAAAATTAGTTATGCGTGCATTAGCTAAACATTAAAGGTATAAAATTTCATTTTAAAATTGCAGTGTTATCTACAACTACACTAGATCATAATCGAAAATTAGATTACAAATGTGGGTATTATTGTTTTTTCTAAGGTTACTTTTTTAAAACAGACTGTCTGAATATTAATAAACCAATATAGTCGTTAGCCATACTTAGGTACTTGAAGTTAAAAAGCCGACATAGGCTTAACAGATAAAATATTAATATACTAGTAACATAAAATATTAGTATAAAATATTTGTAACACCAAAAATGGTTTCAGCACTAACAATACTATATAACGAGCTATAATCCAATGCATTCATGTATTTGTTGGGAATTGTTATAAGCAATCAGAACAGTATTGGTTTTTTCTGTTAGGAACTTAAGATTGGGCCTTCAGGAATGCATTCTTAACAGACTTTGATGACCAGAGCAGAATAAACATTAGGATAGAAGGTAGGCAACAATGCAGTCCTGAATCATCTTGCTCAGTTGCCATTTAGCTTGTAGGTGTAAAAATACCACAGGTACACCACTGTTCCTTATTCCATTAAAAGTATCCAGCTGCCTAAAATTTTGCATTTCTGAGCTCTGACTGCCATCAGTCCTGGCAAGTCTGAGCAACTTTGCACCTAATTTCTAAACCTAATTAGTAGCTAGAAAATTGACATTTACTTGATCATCATTTTCATCCTTGGAGGCACTGACCCGGTAGGTGAGCAAGCAGCATGCCTAACACCTCCAGGATTGCACTCTACATAGAATAGAGCATTAGCCTCTGTTTATGATTGATAACATATAGCCAAGGGATCAGGACAATTTTTGAGGGATGTGGGAAAAGTGGTTTTTCTTCCTTCAGTCTGAAGAGAATTTCATCCAAAACCTACAAAACGAAGATTACTTTTATAGGTGTGACATTATTGTAGTAAAGCATGTTAAGATGTGGTAAACAAGGCACATCTTTTTCCTTCAAAACATCAATCTGAGCAAGACTGTAGAAATGCCGTATGAGTTAGAAGGCTTCTAAACAATGTGGTGATTTGACCAGATAGTGTTTGAGAAACGGATTTGTTTCTAATACTCCATGTTTTCCATTCTGGCTTTTTTCCAAAACAGAGGAATATGTTCAAGGCACAGAAGAAAACTTACACGTTAAAAAATGTAGGCACGCTCAACTACTCAGAAAATAAGAAAAGCTAACACACCCACCTGTTTGATGTTCAAGCCTGGACTGTAAGTAAATGGCAGCCTCTGCAAAACCCGACTTTGGAACAGTTAGTCTGTTTACCGGCATTTACACTTGACTGCCCTACATGATGCTGTTCAGAGACAAACTAAATAAGAATACAACTTCTTAACCAACCAATTGCTTCCTTCAAATTGTGTATGAAATCTTGTGTTTGCAGAGCATAGAACTAGTACATATAGCAGATATGTTCTGCCAATATACAGACATATCAAGCTATCATTGTAGCATTGTAGATATATATTATTATGTATCATCTGCTCCTGCAGAGCTGCTTATGAGTGCCTAACATTTTTTGATATGCATAATATATTTGGTCTGAAAACCAACTTGAACATAAGAAATGTGATAGATCCTACAAACAGTTTAAAAAATACATCCAAATAAATCCTATTACTCACTGATTAAATGCTATGTGAATTAAGGAATATAAAGTTGCCCCACTGAGGTTGTTGGGTTGAGTGCGCAATAAATTTAGCATTTGACTAGAGTCTTACCTAGAATGTGCTCTTAAACCTAACCCTTCCCCTCCAAAAATAGTGTTTCAACAATATCAGTGTATTTTGTGTGTTTATATTCCATTGGCAATGTTCCATATAGATAAATATTTATTATCTAGTCTTTCACCATATTTCCATTTGAAGTCAGTCAGGTAGCATATTTCTGCCCATATTATATTGGTATTAAGCCCTCTGGCTAAAACAAACAAGCAAACAAACAAAAAAAAACAACAAAAAAAACACACCCATCTGCAGTTACTTAGATTTTAATCTACAAAGACTGTCAAATCTTTGGAATCGCTATGCACAAAAAGCAGTTTAAGACATTATATGTTTATAAAGAAATTACTATTTGTTTGGTGTTTAAGTGCTTCACAAAGATATGACCTGCCATCAGATGCGATTTTGGGTTGGTTTTGTAAAAAAAAAAAAAAAAAAGAAAAAAAAAAAGAAAAAAAGAAAGGATAAGAGCTAAGTGATTTTGCCTGTATATTCCTTGAAATAATTAATCTAACATAAAAATATCCCATATGTTACTTACAGAACCAAGAGCTCAAGTTTTCTTACCAAATCTGGGGTAAAGAAATTCTGGTACGCAGAACTGTGAGTCTCCAATACAGCTGCAGCTAGCATTTTCTTTTTTATATTTGCAGTTAATAAAGAGTTTGAAGATTCTGAATAATTTTTTTTTTGATTGCTTCAAATCTGCAGTGGACACCAAAACCTCAACTATTTCAAGAAAATGCTCTTTAAAACTTTCTTCAGTAAATTTGGTTTTACTTATGCTGTTGATAGCATAGAGTACATTTCCCTTTCCCCACAGCATTCAGCTGAAACATTCAAGCTCTTTCAAAATTTAAACTTTAGTTTTCTCAGAGAAGTTTACAGCTTTAACAGGATTAAGGAGACTGAAATTCATCAAGTGTCATTAGTTTAAGGCAGTCCTTTTGAGATGCACAGTTCTACACATTTAGGACACGTTAACTAGTTCAGTATGAAAGAAGTCACATTTTCCCTGTAGTTACAGTCCACTTTTATTTTAGGAGGTTTTGGTGTGCACATTCTCTCCTCTTGTCCACAGACAATCTAAAATAGTTCTCAAGAACTGAAAATCACATTTCAGAGTGGAGGTATCATATTGCACAGATAACCCCTAAATGTTGATTTTTGTTATCTGAATTCTATTTCAACTATGTTTAAACAATTTATTTCACATGCAAATTAAGGTGACTTCTTGATATAGAACTGTTAATAGTGTCAAAATCAATTACCATTTTACTGGCTCTCAACCTGTTTGCCAGACCTGAGACTCTCTGCAATAACAACAGTTCCACAAGTTTATGTGCAAGAAACTTGTTGATCCTTAGACCTAAATACAATAGTATGTCTATAAGTTGTCTCCATTGAGCTATAGCTCATAGTTTATAGTCAAATGTCTACTTTTATAGACACTCATAACTAACACCCACATGTGGAAGGCATAAAACTATTTGTCAGACAAATTTGTTTCATGAACAACTGTTGGACACACCCAGAAGTCTTCTGAGCAATACCTCTGTGAATTGAAGAGCCAACCTCTCCAATTAAGATATTCTTTTCACCTGTTGAGTATAACAGTTAGCTCTTGTGGCAAACTTCTGTCAAGATAAAGCAGTCCACACAGTGTTTCCATTAGAAGCTTCATCCATACAACCTTCTGTAAAGACTGTCACTAACAATTTCTTTGATCATTTGTAAAATACCATATATGTTATGGTAACATGGTGAGGCTTGATTCTTCTACAAGTTCTCTTATAATACACAGTTGTCTGTAGAGTCTAGAGATTCAGGCTCTAGGAAAACTTCACCTGTGCACTTTGTTAAAGGTGGTTTAGATAGCACAGCTGAAAAGCTGTACAGCTGCAGAAGCAAGGTATGTTGTCACAAGCCTCAGAATAACACAGCCATTGAGATTCAGCAAACCAAAGGTGAAAAGGAATAGCCCTGTTTCTGATGTTACAGAAAGCCTTGTGGTAGATGAGGTACTTCAGCAGTGCTGTTAGCATTGAATAAATCCTTTTACAGGTTATGATACGAACAGTTCTGACTTATTTTAACATCTGAAAAAAATTACTGGTTTTTGCTTTTTAAAGGAACTGATATAGGGAAAAAAACGTTGAAAAGTACTCAGAAAAGTAATTTGGTCCAGCCTTCAGTATTTATTCAGTAAAATCAGCAACATTTAATACTATTTATTCAATGAAAGCCTACTGAATTCAAGAGGAGGGGATGAGAGAGAAAGACAGCTACAGTACCCTGGTTTTACGTATTTTCAGAATGCTTGTAATGAAATGGAAAAACTGATAACCTGTATCTGACTGCAGATATATTAGAAACAAATGCCCTTTAACACAATTCCTTACAGCCTTCTCTTATCCAGCATGTAATTACAAGGAGAAAAGCAACTAAAAATTCTTTGGCCCCAAAAAAAGTGGAAACAGAGTTAGCAAAAGGATAAGGTTTATATGATATTTGACCTCTGTGCAAAGTTTATGAAAATTTTGTTGTAGGATCAGGAGGAAAGATGAAACATCCAGTCAAGAGATGTTTGAGGCTGACCCAGGTATCCTGGAAAAAGATGACTGAAGTCTCTCTACTTGGAAAGAGAGAAAAGATCAGTGGTCTGCAAAGATCCAAAGACACTATCATATTATAAAATGTGTTTATTTCTATGTCAATATATAACACATGGTTCAGACACTTAAGTCACAAAGTGGCATTGGAGTGCTTTACATCACAGTAAGTTAGAAGTTAACAGATGTCTCAAATACTGAAGATTGTACTAGATCATCCAAAATGACAGTTTTTTCAAAAAGATAGAAAGCAGTAATCAAAGGGTTGAAACACGAGACTCTTCCCTGAGAGGGTTAAGGGATATAAAGTAAAGCAGAAAAATGGGAGTTGGACCCAAGTTGGACCTCAGGAGCATTTCAAGAAAGAATTTGCTGTAAAAGCAAGCATATTATATTCAGAATAAAAAAGCTAAATGCATCATGAAAGCATCTCAGCAGGTTAACACAATACAAGGACAGAGAGAGCACTTTTAGATTTGCTTGTAGTAAAAATGTGATTTTTTTCATCTCTTTTACAAATACTTGCAATTGTTAACAGCTACACTGAGTGTGTTTGAGAGATGTAAATGTATCTTAGCACAGCTTGAGTTAAGGGTGATGACCAGATAAATTACTAATATAAGGCATTCCAGACCCTGGAGAGTTATGATTCATGCACTTGGGTGAGGCTGAGGTTTCCAGGAAATTACCCAAGGGACAGCATAAGACAAGCCTCCCACTCATGCTGCATGGCTAGTTCTGAGAAAGGGCATTGCAGAAGTGAGAGAAACAAGTATTTTCAGAGAATTGGTGGTGGCTAGTAAAGCCCTAAGTCATGTAGCATGAAAAGAGACTGGCAGCAAACACCAAAATCCCCAGGTAACAAGCCGCAAAAAAGGAAACAATGCTCTTGATTACAGAAAGAGCAGAAGCACGGACAGATCTGCGATGGGAATACAGAATAAATATTCACAAGAGAAAGAGATGATCTGTTTGCTGAGCAATTTTCCCAAGGAGTAACATAAAAAGTCTGCTATGGCCTAGATCTTCAAACCAGCCCCATCACCACGAGCCTACTGACAGACAGAAAAAGAAAATCAACTTTAAGCATCCAAAACTAATAGAAAGGTGCTTCAAAATGGAATTGGACCTCTCCTGGCTGAGGAAAACAAACTATGAGAAAATGAAAAATTGTTTGCCTTACTGCTACATTTGCAGTTTAAAAATTATATTCAGAAACTGTTATGTTACAAACTTTTATCCTGAGTCTGTATCACTCGTTTTTGTCATTATGATTTGGACAAGGAAGTAGCAAGAAGACTTCTTAAATTGCAGATGACAACAATATGTGTGCTTGGGGGAGATACTTCAAATATATCAGAAGGCAGATTTGGAACTGAAAAAGTCACAGACACAATTGAGAAATGCGAGACCAAAAAAAAAAAAAAATTCAGTAACAGACAAAGGTAAAGGCAAAATCCTACATGTAAAATTTCACAGATAATATGGATAAGAGAGAGGAGAAAAACCCATAGTGCAGCAAAAGAGTTTGGGTGTTACAGTGAATCACAAGCTGAACACGAATCAATGATCTGCTGTTGTGAAAAAAAAAGAAAATACTAAATTGGTATGTATTGTTTGAAAAATATGTGAAGTACTTTTTCCAGTCTACTATGCAATGGTGAAGCTTCACATTGAGCCCTGTGTCCAGCCTGGGCACAACAATTCCAGAAGGGCCCAGAGCAGTTGGAGGGAGCTCCTCAAGGAGAATTATCAAAGCACAGAAGAAATAAAAAAAAAAGAATCTATATGAAGTTATGCTTGGGTTTTTTTTGGCTTAGCTGATTTTCATTAAGTTGTATAATGCAAGAGGATACAAGAATAAACACTTTAAAATATATCTAAAGTCTGAATAAAAGCATTTCCACATTTCTTGCGTTTACAGCCTTATTTCTTTTTGCCTGTTTATGGCTTTAAAGGTAAGCAGTTTACAGAAGTTCTGTATTCCTAACGTGTTTCTTAAGAGTGCTGCATTTTTTACTACTACTTCAGATCTTTCTGAAAGCTTTTTCTTTTTATGTTCCTTTGTGAAAAGTTTAAAAATATATTAAATATTTTAAAAATATCTTCAAATACAAGTCGTTATCATGCGTGCACACAGATACATGTGTGTAAACACACAGGAAAAGAGCACTTCCCCCTGAGTCCAAGGTCTGTACATAGAATATTTGAGAGCCTCAGTGACAGGCCCTCCCAGGCTGACAAGCCAGATAATTGCAGATGATTGAGATTCTTTCATGTTATTCTTTTGTCCTTTTTTACAGTTCCATTAACCAGATTTCTTTCTAGTCCCAAACAATCCCTAGGTGCTACAGCAATTGCTGACGTGGAAAAAAAACATTAGGAAAGTATTTTATGAACTATAGTTGATTCTAGCAACCTCACAAATAAACTCTAAAAAGCAGAAAACCATGAGGAATGCTATTCTTCCACTGACCTCTATTTGGAAATAAAACTTTTTAGTGGATGTATAAGGGTGAGTTACACATACAGAATATTCTCATTTCACAAGCAGGCACAAATCAGTTCTGCTTGTGCTCTGAGCCAGCCCAAAGCTATGTACAAATACCATCCACAAGCTCCACAGCCCTTTAGTTTAGCTCAACACTGCACTAGTATGGCCACAAGCAATTCCAGATCAGAATGGGCACCAAGTCCAGCAAGATTTGTTGTGCCTGCCTGCAAAAATACCTTTTAGGCATATTTGCTAAAAACCTACTGCACGTTGTAGACATAGTCCTTTCCCTAATCAAAAGCCGAAAATGTCCACCCTAAATTTCTCAGAAAAATTGTGGGACCATAAAAACCTCAAGATCAGCTCTCTATTTAGCTAAGACTGGTTACAGTACAATTGCTCTATGGTTAGCGCTAGTACACAGAGCTGTATTTTAGGACAGCCTACAGCTTCAGTCCTAAATTAAACACAAATAAAATACCATCACACTGAGTATGAAGGAAGACTATGTTCACATAAACAGGCCTCCGAATCCAGCTCTGAAGACATCTCAGTCTGAAGAGATAACATTTGCCTGCTATTTTTGGAAACTGCTGCCTTCAAAAGCATGCCTGGTGCTGCAGCAAACCAAGCCATACAAACAAATATACATACACAGTCTTGGACATTATTTATTTGAATTTCACATTGAATTTTCTTGATATCTTTAAAGATTCAAAACTGAAATTTAAATCTGGAACCAGGACAGAGATAACTGTTTAAAGATACTTGTGTTCAGTTTTTGGATTGGGGGAAGGGAGATTGTTGTTCTTTTAGTTTACACAAAACACAGACTTTTGGGGGACAAAGTCCGGTCTTGCTAATGCATTTTCTTGCTGGGGAAAAAAAAAAAAAAAGGTTTGATTTACCGGCTGTGACTGTCTGAGCCTTATCACTTCATATTTCTTACTAATGCTCAGATCTGAAAAAAATTCTACACATTTACCATTTTGTATGTAGTCCCACCTGAGTTCAATCATCAACTTAACCTTTATGTGACTGAAAGGCCAGACATTAGACCGTCTTTTGACCTTATTGCCTCTGAAACTTGCTTGGTTTTCAAATGAGTGGCCATGGTTATCAGGACACAAATTTGGGAGCTATAGGTACTGAAGCCTATTAAAAACAATGGGAATTTTTCTGGGCACTTCTGACATATCCAGTCAGGCTACTGTTAGTGATAGTACTTAAAGCTGCTTTTGGAGTGTGAACATATTCATTAATGTGGTTATGACTGTTGAATTAAGTGATCAGTAAATAATGTTGCAAAAAATCTGAGAATAATACCATTTCTGTTATCTCCCTGAAAAGGATTTATTCACTTTTGAACACAGGCTGTCAGACATGCTACAGCAGTTACGAAAAGCCCTTTTGTTTCCTTTACTCGTAGCAGAGTTGAGTGAACCACCTTCACTGAAGAGTCTGCAATATAAAATTCATCCTACCTTCAGCTGTACTAGGTGCACATCCACATGCTTGCTCTCTGAGTCCTGCTGGACAGAGTAGGTCAGATCCCTGACTCTTTCAGACGTCATCCGAAGCCAGGTCTCAATTTCTGGCAAGTGTAGAACAATCTTCCAATCAGCCCCAGTGTGTAGAGGAGGAGGCTTTTCATACTGCTGTCCAGAATCAAGCTCCTTCATGACATCTTCTTCCCCATCTCGTTCCACTGTAGGAGCCATGTTTATAAGCATGGGAGATGTATCAGATGGCATGGGATCCAGTTCTTGTGTTCTCATGGGAGAAAGTGCTACATCCATGGCTAACATGGAAACGTCTAAACCATAATTCTTTCCAAAATAGCTGCAAAGATAAAAAGAAAAGAGACTTCTGTTATGAGACCAAAGTTTGCAACAAAAATGTTCACAAGACAAGGAGCAAATGGCAATGTCTGAGAGGTATTGAACTTCACCCTGAAAATTTACACTAGATATTCAAGAATAAATAAATTTTTCAGATTAACTTTGTTGATTTGAACAAACAAGTCTTTTGTTTGAGAAAAATAACAAATACTGCATTTCTCATTGTAGACAGTCACCTTGGAAATTATATTTTTCATTGATGGAAAACATGTGCTGATATTCTACAACTGCAACGTAAATAAACTGAGCATTGACAAAGCTGGCAGAACTTTACTGAAATCCACAAGTTAGTATAGGACTGGTATTTGTAAACTAGCATGTATTAGAACATATTCCTTGGCCTGAAATTTATGACTAAACACAAAATAGCTCAAGTTTTATTTAAATTTCACAGCTGTCCACTGGACTGTTGATCACATACCACAAAAATTTTGAAGGCAAATTTGAAGCAACTATTGAGGACCCTTGGTTGATTTACTGTAGGCAGATTTCACTTTTGAAGTTTAAATCCTTGTCATTTTGTTAAATCAAGAACTGTTGCAATAAGCAACAACTCTATCAAAAATTAGAGATAAGAATTCCAAATGTCAAAATATGTACCTACAATTAAAACATCATTTTAAGAGCATGCTTTATTAAAACCCAAAAGCTGTGTCACCAATATACACTTACAAAGTTCAGTGAAAAAAGAAAATAAGTAAACCATTTTACTTTGTGCCTCTTTCTCTGTACATTTTAGCTGTAGTAATACGGAAGGCTCCTGTAAAACCTATGCCCAAGAAAAAAAATACTCAACAGTATGCACCTCCTTTGGAGCTAAGTACCTAAAGCATTATGAAAACTTTCATTCAGTAGAAGATATATTGTTTTACGTAATTTTGGAGAGACTCAAATTTAAGACATGCCTGCCTTTGACATACAACCTCACTAAACCTTATACCAGCACTTACTTGCTTCTTCAATACTTTGCAACCCTAAGCTATATTCGTTCTACAGTAAGAGAATTAGGAAGATTAGGTCCTGTTAAAGCTGGTTTTGCCTTGTTTTAACCGGTGGATATTAGAAATACTTCAACTACATTTTAATAACTTCTGCTTGTATTCCTTTTCCATAGTGCTAAGACTGCAAATAACTCAGTTATGCAGCTATTAATTTGGGCAACATTCCAAGTTTTTACACTTTGACTCTCTATAAAGACTGCATTTTAGCTTTTAGCGTAGTAGCTATAAGATTGTACAAGAGAAACCAATGCCTTTCACTATTAAATCAACTGCACTGTGACTACTGAGTTATATTTCTAAGTATTTCCAGTGGAGTCTCAGCATCCAGAGACTACTCCTGCAGGCAGTGAGAATATCAAAGAAGTACCCAAACACCAGTCTACTTATCATAGCTTGGAAGGACAAAAGATTTACATTTAGTGTTAATTTGATTTTATTTCCTACCCTTACTACTTGGTAAATTGTCTTTTGCACATCTATCACCCCCACAAAACAATATTTAGAAGTGATATTAAGCTAGTAAATGCTAATTTGGCACTTCAGAACATAATTTTCTATCTCCTTTCAAGAAAGAGGAGTGAAAGAAAACTCTAATCATTCTCAGTGCCTGTTGTACAATTTCAACGCTTTTAGTTTGATTTTTGAAGAGTTCAGAATTAAATGGTGTCAAATAAAAAGCTCCACAGCAAGACTGTATGAAATTAACATTTCAGGATGCTGAGCATTTTTCAAGTCCATCTCTTGTCATTGCCCATTTTTCAACTTAAAGTCTGTTGCCATACGTACTCAAAATACATTGTTAGACAAATCACTCAATATGAAAACATTTTTGTCTTAGACACTGCTGATTGTAGCCCCAGTTTTGAAGCATATAAATCAACAGTACTAACAGCCAAAACTATCTTATTAATTTAAGCACATTCGTTACATTATTTCCTCCTGAAAATGAAATTTTGATGAAGCGCACATGGTCCTTATTTCTGCATGTTTATCGTTAACAAATTAAACATGCCTACCAGCAAAACAGTTGGTCTTGAATCACTAAACAATACAGAAATACAGGAAGTGCAGCACTTGCTTAGCAGTTTTTCCACAAAAAAAAACACTGGCAGTCTAAGAGCTTTTCAGCATGACTCAGCTGTAGTAAGGACATTAAAGCAATTAGCGAACAGAAATTAAAACATGCTCCTGCAGAAGCAAACAAGAGCTAGTCCATGCTGCATGCAGAGCGTAGCTCTAGCTTTGATACACCAAGTTTGCAATTAGCAACCATTAGGAACCTGCTGACCTGTTTTTTGTTACGATGTTCTTGACTCTATATACGGGCTCTCCAGCATTAAATCTAATGCCTCCTTAATCCTAGTTGCTCTTAAAGTCAAGTCCTTTGAATCCTTTTCTTTCTGCCAGATCACAACAAGTTGCAACATTTCAAGTAAGAATATGTGGAGAAACTTTAAAAGAGATCACCCTTTTCACATCCTTAAAAAAAAAATCCTATAAAGGTAATAAAACACACTATGGATGCTAATTAGCAAGGTCTGGGAAAGCTTTAAGAAGCTCACAAATGCTTGAAAGGAGAAACTGTTGCAGATAGAAATGACTGAATCTGAACACTAGGACACAGATTCATTAAACTGATTCTTGGCAGAATAAAAAGGTATCATCATCCAACTACACTGCGAGAAAACAGAAAGGTTCTCCTGAGCACTCCGAGAAAACTGGCACTGAAGCGGCGCGTTCACAGGAGTGCTCCTAAAATCACCGGAGAAACAGCAAGCTCCACCCCGCTGTCCCTCCCACAGCTCCCCTACAACTGTGGCAAAGCAACATAATTCCCCTGTCACGCCTGCACTGACCTATGAAATGCACTGGCAAGGCGCTGAAGAGCACAAGCTTCAGTCACCCCCATGCATTGTGTATCAAAGGAAAATAGGCAAATCTGTACCACAGAGGTGTTTTTACAAAGTCCTAATGTTGAACTAATAAACAACAGGGCCCAGCAACGACATCAAACCTCAGAGACATATCTACTTTAAGCAACTTCGGAGTTACAGACCTTGCCAAAACACTTTTGATCAGAAATAGGTTCTGCTTTTTGGATTACTGACCATGTGCAAATTAGACTTCTGTATTTCTAACTCAGTCAGCACCCTTGCAGAGGACTTGCATTCATAAAGCTTTGGTAAGACACCAGCTACTGAAGATTACTAAATTAGTTGGCCTCCACCCCATTCTCGTACAGACACTTGCATCTATTGGCCTCTAGATATACCCTTTCCTCTCCAATATTTAGGATATTACTTTTATATTGAAACATGGAAGGTGGAAATGGCAAGATGAGGCGTGGAAGTCCTTCTTCAGCAGTTTTGGTATTTGTATAATGTACTATCAGTGACACATGATAAATTTCAGCAAAAACAAATTTAATTTGAAATCTGAAAAAGTGTATTTAAGAACAATGTTCATATACCAAGCTGTCATCTAGTGCATTAAAACATTTGCTAAAAAGAGATATGACTGGATGATCAAGTTAAACAATACTTTGGGGTCAGATATTGTGATGTTTGATATTTTAAGTGACTGATTTTAAATGCTGGCCTTAGAATCTGTTGTATTTCCGGAGTATTTTGTTTTTCCAGACATTGTGAGATATACAGACAGTGAATGGTAAACAACTATAATAAGTGTTAGAACACATATTAAAACCAAATACATTTTTTGGAGTTGCTCTTTATACACTAATATGCAAAAACAATTTTGTAAAGAGGTAAAGAAATTATTCATTTCCCTCGAAGCAGGACCTCTATCACTGCTAAAGTTCTTTATAAACACGAAAAGCTAAGCTCAGTCTTATTTCCCACATTACAGATTCCTGGTAGCATCAATGACAGTTTTAGATGGGCAATCAATGCTACATCAGACTCTAGCTTTCTTCTAAACCAAATCCTTTCTGCACCTGGAATATCTGTATAAACTAGATGATTTTAAACTTGCAGGTGAACAGCTGAACATATGTTTTCAAATGTCCTGATCACTAAAATGTTCATCTCTCAATATTTTTAAGGCACAGACTTATTTTCATCATCACAATCAGAGTAAGAGTTATGATACCAGTATTTTAAGACAAATGCACCACAAATTATTTGGTTTTGTCACTTCTGAAGCTACCGTTTCAGTCTGCTGGAAGGATTTATTTATGAACTACTTAACATAGCTGCAAAATTGTGCTCTTTTCTGGCGGGATTAAAAAATAGATTGAGAGAATTTTTTTGCCTTGTCTTAGTTCTTTAAATACAGCTCTATATTTTCGTGGATACTTGTATAAAAGGTGAAAGATCCTGCGTAAGCACATGCACACATATGCTTTCTATCTTCATCTTTAGTAAGTGCATTATGCCTAACAGATGGCTGATTACCTTCCACTAATCACATACGCAATCTCGCTTTCCCCTGGTTTTCCGCTCAATCAAATGCTAATGCTTTTATGCAAAACATAGAATGTGTGTGTCAACCATAATAAAGTTCATCAATCACCACAAGCCTTGAAAGACTTCTCTCACTCATTCTGCTCCCCAATTCACATTTTCATTGTTTATGGACTGCAGGCCATATTCACTCTGCCAGCTATCAGATCATCCATATTTTCCTCCAACAGCGGTTGGCTCCTGTCAAACAAAGATTCATTAAGCATTTTAAGCCATACAGTAGTCCAAGCATTGATCAGTGGTGCAGACACTGGGTCCAGTGAATGTTAATGAGCTGTAATTTTTCTTACTGTCACATATTGTTAAAATCAGCCATATGCACTGTACAGCCACCTGTCTGTCAAGTAAACAATTCTTTTCATTCTCCAAAACGGCCCAGAAAAACCCAGAGAAAGTCTATCATTAAATAATTATGTCTGCTTGCAGACTATGATATCTAATGATGTAAATTTTAACATCAGATTTAACGAGCTCACTGATGTTGAGTTTTCTTAAATAAATAGAGTCAAAATGAGTATCTCACACAGCCAAGTTATATTTCCATTTCTTTTCCATTTTGATAGTCTCAGGAAGTCTCTGCCGAGTCATAAGGCTCATTACATCTTTCTTTGAAAATGCAGTCTACTGTATCTACTGCAAAGATAAACTGTGTCAGTGCACCAGAAAACTGAAATACATCATGTCAGTAACTACATATAGAGCAACTTGAAGTTACTATCACATTAACACTATTCACACTACACTGATTCTGTTACTGATTTCCTACATGATTTAAGAAACACAACGATTTGAAAAAGCTTTCAAAGAATTGAGTTCTAAGAGAGCAAATCCAGGGTTTTCTCTTCATCCTGTGAACACATTTCAAAAATACCTCCTTTCTAATTGTCCTGCTGTTGCACCTAAAAATCTGAACAAATTGGACAGGAAGGGGGAAAAAATTTTTTTTTTTGGATGTGTTGCTTGGCCTCCTATTTAATGTGTGTAGACTCTTAGAAAGGCAATACAATGATGCCTGAACTCCTGCAGGATACGGACGAAAGAGCTTTGCATAACATTGCCAATATTAAGCCTGAACATTAATGTAAATCATCATTAACATTTTTAATGTGACTGATTTAAAGTTCGTTTAAAAGTCTACCCCCAAGGCTTTAATGGTAGCAAAGCCAGACCAGCAATGATTAACTGTGGAAATCTCACCATGGATGTTAGAGTTCATTATTATGCTTATAAATCAGGATTTAAGACACTGCAATGGCCCAACATGCTTTCTGGTGTCTGTCGTTTCTCTTTCTAATATAAGGTGAAGGAAAATGTAGAACTTACAAGGCAAGAATTTAGCCAGAAGCCAGAAAATTTTTGCTGCAAATCAGGGCAAGTGGAAATTTGAGGATTTAGCAAAGGATCTGTCTGAAATCATTGGCATAGTAGGAGAGACTATGAAACAAACTGATAGACCACAATGTCTAGGCATTATATGCCCAGGCAACATGTGTGAAGTCAAAGGTGAAATAGCCAAATTGCTGATTGTGGGGCACATGATCTTTCGTTTGAAACTTCTTTGGTTCTTAGGATATCTTTTAAAGAAAGGTTGGTTCTGGAGGACCTTTCCACCTGATATTTATACAAGGAAAATTAGTAGAAACTGTAGCAGAATAATGCAACACCTGAAAAGAATTCCATTTTTTAAAGGGAGGGCCTCCACAGCTTTTGAAAAGCCACACTACTGGAGTTTTCCAAACAGATCACAAAATGCTTTTGGCAAGACACAATGCCAAAAGTTAAAGGAATCTAAATAGCCATGGGATAAGGAGGAAGGTCCTTAAATGAACAAATAATTGAGTAAAAGGCTGGAAGCAGTGTCAATAAATGGACAGTGGGATAGAGAACGAATGCAGACAAACAGAGGTCACAAGCAGACTTTCACAGAAACCTCTGCTAGGCACTCTGCTTCTCAATAAACTGATAAATGACTTGAAAAATGGGTGAACAATCAAGTGAAAAAGTCTGCAGAAGGTATTGAAATACTTCAGACAAATTTAACCTCTGAGTAAATGCAGGACCTTACAAGACTGAAAAACTGAGCAATAAAGTATCAGATTAAACTCACTATAGACAAAGATGAAGTTATGTGTATGAGAAAAAAAAGCAGTTCTAATTGCATGTATAGAATGGGCTCCAAGATGAATGTTACTATTCAAAAGCAACGTCTTGAAAGGAAAACTACCATAAAAACCATTGGCTTAATAGTCAATTGCAGCCAAAAAGAAAATAAAATTGTTGAAACATTTTGCAAAGGAAATAGGAAATAAAGAAGGAAAAAAATCATTACATCACTATATAAATCCATGGTACACATCCAGCATGTTATGTGCAATTCAGGCCCTCTCATCACAAAGGGAGTACAGAGGAGCTGGAAAAGGGTTCAAAAAAGGCAATCTGAAGGACAAACAGGAATATGTGATCACCTGTGTTCAAATGAAAATTGAGCAGGCTGGGACTCTCAGCCTTGAAAAAGGTGACTTAGGAGGATAGGGTGGACATCACAAAATACCACTTTAAGACCATACTATCAAGAAACTTTAAATGTTGCTGTTTTTCACAACCTGGGCCTCTTCATTCTTCAAAAAAGCCCCAACCTCTTATCAATGAAAGCAGTCATTATATTTTCTATGTGATCCTCATCCAAAGGTCTCTAAAATAGTAGACTACAATTCCTCTCAGGGTCTCAGTCATTTGACCAACCACCTTATTACCCTAAGAGGGTTCTTCAGCCATTCTACTTGCCATGGTTTTTGCATGCGATTCTCCAAAGGAGGACCTGGAAGATCCAAGCAGGATCCCTTTCAGGATCAACTAGACAAAAGACCTTCACCTGCAAACAGCTTCCTTTTAAAGAAAGCATAACTGAAAATTTCAAACAGGAAACAGTCCTGAACTCACCTCTCTCAAGCCCTTGGCTTATTCAGTGTCTTCAGCTGCTTCAACAAACTCCAAGTCTCTGATATATATAAAGCCACAAGTATGATCATCTATATGAGTAAAAGTTTTGGGCATCAATCCAGTATACTAATCATATCAACAATTCGCACCTGGACTGTCAAGTCCAGAAATTTCACAAACTGCAGAAACTGTACAGTATTATGACCCTACAATTTATCAGTGAATTAATACTGGAAGCAAAGCAGAATTCTGTTTCAGAGAGAGCGCTCACATCTCAAGAGGTACCAACTGTGCATCTTTACACAAGCAACCAAGTTTATCTAAAAATATATTAAATAGTTCTAGTCTAGCATTAACTGCAATTATCCTCAAAAAGAACAGCTGGGGGAAACCAACCAAAAAACTCAACCCCATATTTTAACTATTCCTCTGAAATAATTGAGTATTGGAATTATCACACTGAGCCTAGAAAGCCACCATGGAGATAAAGGAATACTTCTATACTAAGGAAAATATGCCTTATGTGCTTATGGAAAAACCTAAACACTGTGATGTATAGTGAAGTCTTCCCTGAAACAGTGCATAAAATTTATACACTCCCAGATCATATTATTTTATGTTCTCACTTATGAAAAAGCAGTGAGACTAGCTGGATCTGTTCCCATCAGACAACCATTACAAGGTACATCCAAAAAATTCCTACACTACAACATGTACAGACGTTGAAAACAATTATGTAGTGCCAGACTCGTACAGACAGGGGAACTGTATTCAGAGAGTCAAACATATTGGGATGAGTAGTTGTGTTTCCCGGCCATTTGTGACTCAGCACAGGTTTGCCCTGCAGTAAGAAACAGCGACTGGGAGATAATGTGGTGCAAAGAGATTAGCATTCAAATGGACAGAAACAAATTAACTGCTTCATATTAATTAATCATTACTTCAGCATCCTTTATTAGCTAACTGCCTTACACCATCTTGGGTTTTTTTTATCCTAATTTTTGCTCCAGAATGTCAGCAGTACATAGAAGACACAGTGGCAAGTTTCGTATGCTGCTCCTTCAACATACACGTTAGCGGTTGGTTGTCGTTTTTTGATTTGTGTTTTGGGGTGGTTTTTTTAATCTCCCTGGATAAAGCCATTTTTTGTCATTCTAGTGACCAGTAGTGAGCAAAGTGTTTGCAATCATAATATAACTTCTCCCTTCACCAGCTACAAACGTCAGACAGTGAAGGATGAAAAATAATTATTCTAGTAAGAAGGTGGCCCCTTGTTCCAAAATTTTTCTCCAAAGAGACAGTGTGAAACATCTTTCAAATTGAAAGACAACAAAATCAAAGTGTTGTCTTTGTTATCTTCCCCATTATGACTGGGCTACACTAATTTGGTACAATGAGAATGTGCAGACAGTTATGGTTGTTCATTTGGGTTCTTTATTTTTTCTCCTGATATAAAAGGTAGATGTAGTATCATGTTCCAATACTTCTCTCAACACTTTCAAGCACAGAGGATTTTCCTAGAAATGTGACCAGTGATTTATATTTTAATTTTCCAGAGCCAGAAATAATTGTACTAGCCCAAATAGGATCTTAAGATACAATTTTCTTTACAAGCGTAGCTTGAGAATGATGGATCTTACCCTGTCTGCTGCCACCAGCAGGCGGTAAGATGTTTGCACCAGCACATTTTATGAATAAACGAGCTGCAAGCTCTTTGCTCTCTGCACTTTCGGTAAATCTGTTCAATTCACATAGTTTTCTTATTATTTTCAGAATTGTACCAAACAATTCACTACTATGAATCAATAAGCAGATATGCCATGTAACAGTCTGTAGAAGGTCCATCCAATTTGCAATGCAATTTAAATTTCAGATCAAACACCTACAGGAACATTAGGATCTTAATATATTCTGAAGAACTGAAATACTGATATGAACTAGCATTTTTCTTTGATTAAATTTCAAGTTAGTGTATATAATTACAGGTATTTCCACTTTGGA
This sequence comes from Leptosomus discolor, assembly GCF_034619465.1. Lineage (NCBI taxonomy): Eukaryota > Metazoa > Chordata > Aves > Leptosomiformes > Leptosomidae > Leptosomus > Leptosomus discolor. The sequence continues at coordinate 30,565,175 of NC_141393.1, forward strand.
GACTTTTTCATCCTACTACCAAATACGTGTACAGTACATGAAAAAGGAAGAGTATAAATGGGCAGAGTGGAGAAATATTGACTTATCCAGAAGACTGATTTCTCTGTTTTCGGTGTTGTTATTCACAGTTTTACTCTATAGCTTCTTATTCTGTGTGATCTGTGAATTTTGTATAAAAAAAAGCTTGCTATGTTGGAATAGTACCTACTTCAATAAATACACTTTCACCATTGTTTTGAACATATTGCTACAAGTCAGTCATATGTCTCCAGTTTATGTCTTTTTTTGTTAACAACTATTTTTAGTCAGCAAAAGCAAGTTATATAGGTAGGCAGAATTTGTACAGAAAGCTGGGTAAATATACAGCCTTGAACTGTATGCATGCAGGAGTGTGTTTGGTATTTCATACATCCAGAAAAATGTTATAATGGAAAACTACTACAAAGTAGAAAAATAATGCTTAGCCATTTGAAGATTGTGTGCACTGTATGTGAAGATAAATGATAATCATTGCTATCTCAGTTGCATTTACATGAACAATTTTTTTTAATGACTGAACTTATACAAAGTCATTTGCTAATCTGAAATAGCAAATTCTGTATTGAAAAGATTATGCATACATTTGTTATATATAGCTTTTAGTCTGGAAACTGGGATTGAAATTCCATAAGACTCCCCCTCACCAGATGTCACCACTTTCTACGTTTGAAATGCTCACAAAATGGAATTTCTTTTACGAACCCTATTTCTTCCTCAACTAAACTAAGAATTTCCGCAGAATATAAAATGTTAAATACCCACAAAAAAAAAAAAAAACCAAAACATGTTAAACTGTTTTCTCAAAGCCATATGAAAAATTTAATAAACATAAGCCTTTAATTCCTCCACTTCTAATACATAATTTCAAACAACAGAGTAATTTAAGTATTTAATTTTATATTATTATTTAGGGCTTCTTTCTGAGAAGTTCTGACAGTCTGTCATTTCCTTTAAGGCCTGCCAGAGTTGTTCATGATTGGTCCCCTAATTTTGTCATTAGTTAACATATTGATTATATGTACTGATTATTTTACAGTCTTCTTCTGAAGTAGTTTTTAAGGAGTTTTGGCTTAGTTACTTGCTGCTGCCAACCTCCTATGGTACACTAAAACATGCAACTGTGATTATTATACTAATGCAGTATTTCAGATGAATACAGGGTTTCAGCATAAATTAGAATATTGGCTTTTTTCCGCAAAACATGATTTGTTCAGAGAGATGGAGAAACAAATGTCATTTTACAGAACCTACAGTAAACTGAACTTTTAAGATAATTACTTGGGAATGCTCAGACCTAGATTCCAGACAACGTATTTAAAAAAATTTACAAAAAGTAGAATTAAAGTGGAGCGACTGAGCAAGTGCCACTCAAAATACCTCATAAAGTTCTGTTTAAGGTGTTTTCTTTGACAGTGGATGCCATTTCCAAAAAGCAGTAAGAATCAGAGCTCTCACTTGGTTTAAGATTTCTGCAGCCATTTGTGCAGGGAGGAAAAACCACCACCATGACTTTCTCTTACCAAATACAAGGAATTGATTCTCCTAGAGGCATAAGGCTTCAGATTTAGCATGTGTGATTTATTGGTGCATTTCAAGTAGCCAAGTCTTCAGAAAATTGATCAGGTGCACAGAAAATATAGGAAAACCTATATTCTGCATGCTTTTTGTACAGGGGAACTGGAGGAACATGGGACTGGAGGAAAAAAGTCACAGAAATCTGAGTTGCTCAACATGTGTGACTAATCTGACTAGGACAAGATGTCAGATACATTCCTGCCCTTAGTATCCTTCACTGGCTTGTGCTGGTGTACACTGAGGCTATGGTGAATTACAGTTAAGGTACCATTTGCCTCACATGTTGCAGGGAGAGTTTTGTTCTTAACTCTGACAGCAGATTTGTTCCACCAAGAGGCAGGTGCAAGCACTCAGCACTGTAAACTCCAGTCCAAGCTAGGTTCTTAGAAACCTAGTTTTAGAGGTAAAAAAGATACAACATCTATCCAAATTTAAAACAACTTAATTTTGAAAGATTACATTTACTTGAAAATATCTAATGACACACTGTCAGCTCTGTTTAATCAGCTGTTAAATTCCAATTTACATGTTTTATTCTGCCTTCATGATACACACTCATGTGACTCTACTGACTTGAAATTAGTTCTGAGCAGCCATAGTGTATATGAAAAGGCATTGGACCTAAATTACTTTCTCAGAACCAAAGGCCTTATCTTATGTTTTCTCCTGCTGAAACATCGACTGCTTCCTCAAAACTAACAGTAGAGAAGAGCACTTCCACTTATTAAAAGGGGACAAGACATTAAGCATTGGTTAATTGCTTGTGCAAAGAAGCAGGAAGAAAAAAACTGCAATAAGTTATCTCTGGAGAGTTCCCAGGTGTGTTTCATTCAAAAGTTGTGGCCTACTTAAGCTACACTCTGATTGTATTGCTTTTCTTTCTGCATTGCCCATGAAAATTCATTTTGCTGTTTGGAAAATCTGTGAGCAGCATCTGAGACAAATAATTAGCTTACTCAGCAGTGAGGAGGAGTAGAAGCTCAAACGAGAAGCTGAAATAAATTTGAGGGCAGCTACTTCACAAGTCCCTGAGATTTGTCGGGTTTTGGCCAGATACCAGGGCTCAGGATAGGAGGAAAAAGAGGAAAAAAAAAAAAAAAAAAAAAAGAAGAAATAAGATAAGTGGTCTACCTCATAAATTCAGACAAGAGTGTGATGAGCTTCAGTTATTCTAGAGCCTAGTAACAGAAAATGACAGATAGGGATATTCCAGCTGCTAGAAAGCTACTAGCAGAAAGAGTGGAAAATGCTGGAAATGTCCGTGTTTCCAGCAGCTGTGGAATTAAATGCTATTTATAGGGCCTGCCACAAATGATAGCATTTTTCCAGAAAAATCTTGAAATTAGTGAAAAGCTAAGAGGGAGGGAGAGATGAACAGTCTGCTGGGAAGGTAACTTTCTTTGCAGTTGCCAAAATCTGATACAATTAAGATGATGTGGATGTTTTCTGCATCATTCTACTTTATTTGGTAACTACAGCCCTTGATGATACTTTAAACAGGACTAGATTCTTCTGTATTAAGCAAATTTATTTTGCAAAGCAAAAGGAAAACTGCATCGTGGATGAATGGATCTGTTTGTCTTTTATGTTGAGAAAAATTGGTTTTACAAGGATTACAGATACTTCTTTGTGGCATGAAAAATATGTTATCCTATGACAGTTTATAAAACTCCTCTAAGCTTAGAATAGTAATTTATAACAGCCAGTGAATAAGATAATTGTCTTTCCCAAGCTCGTTCTTTCATTCACTGATAAACATTTATCAGAAGGAGCAAAATCATACTATGATATGGAACATATCATAGGAAGGTGGGGCTTTCAGTGACATGGAAAATACTTTCCTACTCTCTAGTGCTGTCATTCATGTTCTCCATTGCATAGATGAAGAACAATCCATGTCAGACACCTTCACTCCACTTCTGATTCTGCATTTGTTGGATAAGCAAATTGCCTCCCTCTCTGTTTCCATCTTTTGATGAGCAAGTTCATCAGACCGGTAACTCTTTTCAGTATGCACCAGAGGTAACAAAATGGACCCCAATTACATCTGGGAATTTTAAGCACTAGAGGTAGTAAACAATAACTTGCTGTGAAGAAAAGGGAAAAGCAAAGTAACAGCCACACTGAACAGGCAGGATTTACCATCTTCCCTGCAGGCTGCATAAGTTCATTCTCTAGTACCAACGAGACATAGTGGCACATTTTAGGTAGAGAAGTATTTATGAAGGGCAACTCAGTTTCACTCCTATTAAATATTTAAAATGGAACACATGCATTTGCTGAGCAATGACTTGATCATACTTGATACTGCAGGTAAATAATGATACCACATGCTAGTTTGTTTAACACCCCTTTATACAGGCCATAAAAATGTATATAACTAAAAAGTAGTTATAATCTGCTATTCAGTAATTCAGCAGTGAGAAATTATTCTAAACATTCCCTTGCTAGATTTTTCCCTTGCTAGACAAAGGTAAGGTTTGTAAGAGTATGACATTAAGTAACTGAAAACAGGGTCAATCATAGAGGCATGAAAAAGAAAAAATTAAAACATAAGAGTATGAGTGAATCTCAGAAGTAGCTCTAATAGTCACTTCACAAAGTTTTTTCTGTGATAGTTCATTTTCGTAGCAATAAACCATTTACCATATTTAGAAAGCGTACCTGTTGTGTAAAGTTTCAATCCATATACACAGTTTAAACTTATTTTGTTTGTAATTATTTTGAAAATTCTCCATGTGATTTCATGCAAGCTCAGGCATTCCTGTGCTTAGCCAACAGTGACATCGACAATTTGTTTAGACTGTTTGCAGTATCGTTAAACAAGTATGACTAAACAGGTTTCTATCCCTTCCCTTGTTGCGATGCTCATTTCTATTTGAATTAACTTTCACTCCTAAAACTAGTTTATCACAGGTTCTTCTTAAACTCACCTACAAAGCAACATCATACCCAGTAATTAAGTTGCAACTATTTTGCCTACCAGTATCAACCCATTAGATATGAGAGACCTCAGCTTGTTTGTTCAAACATCAGCACCCAGGACCATACCTTTTCAACATCTCACTTATTTGCATGGGACAGGTAGCTATGACACAGGAGCTACGGGAAAACAGTGAACTTCCAGTCGGAAGCCAGGCAGAATATTCTAGGGTGGTGCATCTCTGCCACTGGAGACAGTCCCACTCCACCAGACCTTTACAATGTTACAATTATATTTCCCTTCGCACACTATGAATCACATGTATTGCAGCATCAAGCCCTGCGTAACTCCCCAGAAGCAGCAGTACGTGCCGTGAGAGGAAGTATGTTGCCCCCACCTGCTGAGATCCCCACCAGATGAAAGCTCCGAGCTGCCACTACTCTGGGGCATCTCAAACACCTATTGCCAACTGAACCAAAGCCAAACAGTCCATGTTACATTTGGCCCATCTCATCTTCCTGACACCTTTCATTAGAACATGTCCAGAGAAGGGCAACGAAGCTGGTGAACGGCCTGGAGAACTGGTCTTATGAGGAGCAGCTGAAGGAACTGGGGTTGTTTAGTCTGGAGAAGAGGAGGCTGAGGGGAGACCTTATCGCTCTCTACAGCTACCTGAAAGGAGGTTGTAGTGAGGTGGGGGTCGGTCTATTCTCCCAAGTAACAAGTGAATAGGACAAGGGGAAATGGCCTCAAGTTGCACCAGGGGAAGTTTAGATTGGACATTAGGAAAAATTTCATTACTGAAAGAGTGGTCAAACATTGGAACAGACTGCCCAGGGCAGTGGTGGAGTCACCATCCCTGGAGGTGTTAAAAAAAGGTGTAGATGTGGCACTTCGGGACATGGTTTAGTGGGCATGGTGGTATTAGGTTAACGGCTGGACTTGATCTCAGAGGTCTATTCCAACCTAATGATTCTATGTTTTCATCTGCTCATCTACCTTTGGCCCCTAATTTTGTCCAAGGCATATGCCCTAACTGAATCACACTCTAAGACCCCCCAGCATTATGGCCTGAGTCTTATCCTGTCTCTTTCTACTCAGCACAAATGACAATCTTCCTAAATTGTATGTCCAGCTGGAAATCTTCTTCATCAATAGTTCTTCATCAACTAAATCACCTTCATCAATGAAATCTTCTTCATCAGTGAAATCACCTTTGATTCTACAGGTTGCCCAGAGAAGCTGTGGCTGCCCCCTCCCTGGCAGTGTTCAAGGCCAGGCTGGATGGGGCTTTGAGCAACCTGGTCTGGTGGAAGGTGTACCTGCCCATGGCAGGGGGGCTGGAACTAGATGACCTTTAAGGTCCCTTCTAAGCCAAACCACTCTATGATTCTATGACTTAGAAGGACTATTTCTTAGCATTCTATGAGAAATACATATTCCTCTGAAATAATGTATATCACTTCATTAACAATTAAATAGTCTGCACCAACGGACAGATTCACTTTGGAGAAACTTGGTCATATTTCGGCTGTCAGTCTTAAATTTTTTGTTCTCTATTATTGATTTCACTTTTTGTTAAGGGATTTGTTGCCTCTTCAGAATAGATATGCTATTCTCATCATAGTATTGCATATCTGATTGCACATACAGTATTAAAAAAGGCTAAAATGAACACAGAAACACTTTTCAACTAAATTCAATCTGAAGTATTATTTAAAAAGATGAAGAGTGCCGTAGAAAGTGTTTAAAATTGAGTAACACAATTTAAAATAAACTTGAGAAGGTTTACTTTGTATTACAAAGCTATGGAACGTACTGTCAAGACCATTTTTATGATAACTTCAATAACTTTTCCTTGAATACCAAAAGGTTCCACATGAGTTAAACACTGATCCTAGGGAGAAAGTGAGTCATCAGTGGAAAAAAAGAATGTTAAAGAGAAATGAGGGAACTAATTCTGCTGCTGTTAAGAACAAAAAAAAAAGGCAGGAAGGAGAGTGTGAAAGCATTTGACAAGGATATCTTCCAATCCATAAATTGTAGGAGTAGTTTTAAAATTATTTTGATTACAAATACTATAATAATATCAAACTGTTTGGATTCACTATATCCTGGTTGCTCATTAATTAAATAACAACATTAACTGAATGCAGTTGAATAGTTACCCTACAAAAATGCCCTAAGTTTCAACTTACTACTTCATCAGGAAGAAACTGTCATACAATGCTATGGAGTCTCATCCCATATATCAAAAAGTAATTCTAAATACCAAGACATGCGATTCTTTTTGAGTGAATATTCTTACTGAATACTCTGAAATCTGGAATAATTCACTCAGATAATTTGTGCACCACTATGTAGCAGAAACACACAGATGAAATACAAAGAAGTAATGAGCTAGTAAAATTTTTTTAGTGTGTAGGAGTATCTGGATGAACATCACCTGGCTTTCATCTTTAACTATAAATAGACATTAAACAGTCAGAAGGATGCAGCAGTGCCAAAGGAAGAGGTGAACTTTGGCTTTTGCTATTGCTCCCTGTAGGAGTTTTAATGCATATCTTGTTTCAAGCATCTCTGTAAAATCATCCTTTTGCATTAACACAGCACGATAGCAATTGGCATTCTCTTCTGCAACACCAATAACCCCGTTTTATCTTGATGCTACCAAACAGCTTTAGTCAGAATAGAAGCCAGCTTTTTGCCTACCAGAGAACAGAGATAGAGAACAGTACTGAATATTAACTTAAAAAATTAACTGAAACAGTAGCTCTTTAGAGTAATATACAGTGGCAGTCTTTGCCATCCCTCTGCTGCCCTGAGTGTCTTTCTGGTTGAACAAATCTATTCGCTTTTAGAAGATACACGTAAAATAGTCTTGGAGATAGGAAATGCATTTCTCCTGTGAGGAAAGAAGAAACAAGCTGAAATAATGCAAGTTTTCCCATAACAACCTATCCACTTTCTCAGCTGATTACTTTTATTCAGACATGCAGGCAGGGTTTCCTGTGGCAAGAGTGAGGGACTGTTAACCCCAAAATCATACTTACAGTGAGGAGAGGTAAACACTGATAAAACACATAGTGTTTTTTCAATAGAAATACAGCATATACCAAATAGAATTAAGAAGCTGCCAGCTAGCTGAGGGATCTTGGAAAGAAGCATTTTGTGGGGAATCAAACAAGGCTGTTTTGACTAAGATTCCACAGGGATTAGTGAGGCCCAATGCTATTTGACATTTCCACCAGTAATCTGGAGGCAAATATAAAAACACGGCTTGTAATGTTTGCAGATATATGGACCGATGGAAAGCTAAAGCATGATCAGTCCAGGTCTGTCACAGCAAGAAGCCTCCCCTGCTTTCCCAGGGGAGCCCCACTGGTGGCTAAGGTCAGGCTTTTTTGAAACAAGCCCAATAAATAAAAAACATTTTAATCCAAGCAAATGTAGAATTGCACACCAAAGATCAAGGAATTAAATCAGTAACTAACCTATGGGGGAATCCTGACTCAGGAAAGAAATTAAATTAAGGATTGTAAAGGGCAAACTGAAAATGAGTGCTGTATGTTACGCTGTGATCACTTGAGTTAATGTGATTTTTGGAACAAACCAGGAGCTAGGAACAGTAGGAAAAAACTAGCTCTACCTCTGAATATAATAGTGAGAATGGAATGCTGTGTGGAGGTGTGGTATATACATTTCAAAAAAAATGTTGGAAAAACTGGAATGTGTGTGGCAAAAGTCATTTAAATAATAATAGAGAGAGATATGCTTAAAATTGGAAGGCATAAAAAGTTTTGTCTGTTTAATGTATCAACAGAACTGTGGGACATTTTCCATGGAGAACACATTAACTTCCAATGAAGAATATGTTTCCTATTAAAAAGCAGAGGAAAACTCTGGTATGAAAGTTGAAGCCAAGCAAGTTCAAATTATGAAAGAAATCTCCAGCAATAAGGGCAATTAACCATAATAATCAAATTACTGAGGAAAAAAAAAAAAAAAGATGTGTTCTCTGCCTGTTGCTGATCAAGAAAGAAAGATATCAGTTGGCCAAATGAAAGTTGTTGGGACCAAACATATGCAAAAATCTAAAAACTTTAAACGTAGAAACTGTTCAGGAAAGAAAATTATCAGAAAACAACGCGGGAACAGAAATACAGATTTCTGTAGTCAGTATTCAGACCCTTAGGCCATACTGCATTTCACAACGCTATAGTAAAGAATACTGAACTACCAGGGAAATAAGCGTCTGACTCCTTCTGATCATGCTCTAAAGAATTCTTGCTTTATTGTCATTATTGTTCTGAATATCTAACACTATTTCACTGCTATAAGGCCTCTCCGCCACCAAGGGAAGAGATTCATTAGTAAACACATGTTGCTTTGTAAATAAAGGATTTTACTATCTGCTAGCATTTCTGAAATATTCTCTTTTGTGGAAAAAAGAAAACTTCTTTTCAAAGCAATTCTGAAGGGGAAAGAGATGGAAATGAAAGCAGCTTTACATTGAAAACACTTTCTAGTAGCAGGTGGGTGTCAGTCTCTTCTCCCAAGTAACAAGCAATAGGATGAGAGGAAATGGCCTCAAGTTCTGCCAGAGGAGGTTTAGGTTGGATATTAGGGAAAATTTCTTCACTGAAACAGTTGTCAAGCATTGGAACAGGCTGCCCAGGGAAGGAGTTGAATCACCATCGCTGGAGGTGTTTAAAAGACGTGTAGATGTGGTGCTTAGGGACATGGTTTTCTGGTGCACTTGGCAGCACTAGGTTAACGGTTGAACTCAGTGATCTTAAAGGTCTTTCCCAACCTAAATGATTCTATGATTCTAATATTTATGGAATTTTTTTCTTTCTCTGTATTCTTCCGTATTTCTACAGTTAGAAAATTCAGTGTGGCCAAATCCAACTAAAAAACCCCAAATTTGTATTAAGAATTTTCCTTGAATCCAGTAAATAAAATAGTCCAATAAACTTCCAATCACTACTTTTTCCATAACTTCAGAAAACAGGCAACGGAAGTATCTTCTTCAGGATAGCCTTTAAGTAGTCTTTCCTGAAGTAGAGCTGAAGTAACATGATTGATTGATAATGCAGGGAGCCTATTTTGGGTGCTTTCATTTAGACTATATTATTCAGTGTATCATGGTGATTTGATTCAATCTATTGGTAATATAAGTTTCTGACACTGAAAATAAGTTTCAAAAAGAGATGTTTTCTATAAACTGCAGAGAATAACTCTGCTTCAAAAAGTGCAGAGTCAGAGTCATGAACAGTTAGTCTGCATATTACGCCCCCTACAACACAGCCTGGCAGAAGGACAGAAATAGACAACCTCTGTTTCTTTTCAACTCTTTAAGAGTGAAGAAACAGGTCCATAAAAGGAAAAGAAAATAATTTGTATTGAATTTTATGGAACATAACCTCCACAATGGTTCCATAAATAAGGAACTACAATTATACTCAATGTATATCCTTTTTTTTCTCTTCTTTATTTTTTCGTATAGGACATAGTCATAGAATGCTTCTGTTTAATTCATAACATTCCTGAACAGACTCTGAAAGTTCTGTACTTACATTCATAATCATTTCAAAGGCAATGCAATATATTCTCTAATCACAGCAATCTTGTATATAGTTGCAGTCTATGTTACTCAAGGTTTCATTCTGTTAGACGTTTTTTCATTTGATATTGAAGCAATTGAAAATTCACTGACTCGCAGGGCTGCTCCATCTTTGAAGAGTTGCAGACTTGTTTATATGAATATGTTTCTAGGAACAGCAAGTCTACCTGCAGTTCCTGTAAAACTGCTATCACATGCCACGTGATTGTCAAACCACAGCCATCATATATCCTACAGACTCAGTTTAATTCATTTCAGAATGAGGGATTTATAACTTCACTTCTGCACTTCACAAACTGCACATTGTATATTTTCCGTTGAGCTTCAGAGTAAAATAGCAAAGCATGACTCATAGCCTTGAAAAAAACATGGCCCTGCCTTGGGGAAAAAGTGCACAAAATCTTTACAAGGTCTGAGCTAAAACCAAGCAAGAGAACATTGGCATGGCTAAGTAGTAAGAATTTATATCAGTTGCCATTACCACAGCTTTTGTTTGTATGATATATGATGTGGAGCTGTCAATGGCTAACTGTTTGCAATAGGTATGAACGGTCCTGACGCATTTTGCATTCCAAGCTCAAAAGTTTTGCATCTCATATTGTTGGCAGTTGTTTACAGCAGAGCTGCTCACCCTGCTGAGGGAAGTGAGCCGCAGCCTTCCCCCGGCACTCCTGTCACATACCTGGGTGTGCATACATGTGCTCTATCATGCAACTGAGTTTTTGCCAGTGACAGTTGGCTGCACATACATACCTCACAATCTTGTGAATGGATATATCATGCCTGAGGGGCTCTTGTGGACCATGCTTTCAGTTGCTTGAACCAGTCACAAAATCTGCGGCCCCAAGTCCAAGGTCCTTTTAGAAGGGAAAGTGACAAAGGGCAGCTGGTAGAGCCAATGGATAGCTGATCACAGGCTGCTTGCCCACTGGAAACCTTGCTCCAGCATTTCCTCTGGGACACACCAGCAGCCAGGGGGAAAATTTCTCCTCTACTTCCAGACAGAAAACCAAGTATTGTTACACTGCTTTTCACAAAACTCTTCTCCAGTCCAGATTAAGTAAAATTAATTATTTGCATACATCAGATGCCATGCAAACATGGGATAGTCCATGGGCTGGGCAGCAAGTGGGCCGATAAGGGCATTGTGGGTGTTTTGCAGGTTGGCGTTACTGTGTACAAAGCTGAAATCCCAAGCTACAATGCTGCCAGTGAGGACAGCTATATGGCAAGGGCTACGTAATCCTACAACTACCCTACACTCCGCTTCCCTGACTCCAGAGGTGCGCTTTTCACATGCTCAACTGTGCAGGTCTTGGTAGTTGAGATTGTATGCCTATTCCAAACCTGAAATTTGCCACCACCTTACTTTGGAAAGTCATAATGGATTTCCTAGGTTTTCCTACAACATTAATACAATTTTCTTTGAAAATCCTTTATAACCACAGTTGTCAGCTGTTCAGCTATCACTTTTATTAGTTCATTATGTTATGGGCCATTAACACAAGTTCTCTTTATCACCTCATTTGCACATTTTAAAGTTCATGATGTATTATACCGCTTTAATACAATGCAACCATTTTTACTATGTTCAACTAAAACCTGCCCTTAAGGCCACAAACTTATTAATCATTTTTTTTGACCCCAAATATTTTGTTTAAAATATGTCTTTGCTAAAAATCTATGCAATAGCTCCTGTCTGCCTATGTGCCTTGTTAGTAAAGCAAAGATTAATGAAAGTGCATCTCCTGTAAGAAACAGATGTTGCAAACAGCCTTGAAAATTTGCATTTATATTCATTAAAAACAAAGTGTGAGAAAATTTGTAAAATCTGGACAGGTAAGTAGTTCCTGCTCATCTGTATACATCTCAGATGTCTATGAATTCTCCCCTGGAGTCTTATTACTACAAATTTCATCTGAAAAGGAAATAGGGGAAGCACTAATTCGGAAGTTGGTATTTCACATAATTAGCATCAGTCTCGCCATAGATAGATAGATATTGCACATGCTAAAAAATAACTGTTTTCTGTACTGGTCTGAACAAGTTCCATTCTTTATGATATAATATGGTGGGTACATTATCCACTTATATAGTTTGATTTGTAATGCAATGTATATATCAAGGTAATTTTGCAAAATCAGTAATAAAACAGAAGTATCCAAAATAGTAATTTGTAAACTAGCAAGCTATAATTCTATATAACATGTATCTGAAGATAAAACTGATAGAAAAGCCACATGAATAGGGTGAGCATAAGCTACTTTTTATTATATACTAACATGTCTCCCTTTCATGTACTCATCTAGATAGGTGTACACTTATATAATGTGTATACGTGCATGTGTATGTTTGTTCTTTTGTCCAGGTCACTGTTCTTTGTTCCCCTTTTCTCTTTCTACCTTAGACATAACCTTTTCCAGTATGTCCACAGTCCAGTACCTTGATCTGCAGTAAAAGTTTGTCTTTCATCCTTCTTCTAGACTGCCAATATTTTTCTTTGCCATGTTAAACACTTAACTGTGGGTTTTCCTTTTTCTGTATAACAGTAGTTGTACGTAATGATAAACACAATCAGGAAAAACATATCATACAGTATACATTTCCTCTGTATAAACCAAGATATAAGTTTGGGGCAAGTCACTTGTCAAATGGATTTTTGTTTTATTTTGTACTTGTCCCAAAGAAGGCTCTAACACTATGGAACACAGGAGAACCTAGGGAGCTCAATTTTATTTTACTGCTTAATTTTTTTCATTTTAAAACCTGATATTACCACTCGGGATTTTTTTCCTGTTTCCCAGAAGGTATTACCAATGATGGCATTTGTTCACATTCTAGAGAACAGGCATTTGCATAAGATTTTCATACTGGTAAGGGCCAAATCTCTATCCTGGGTTTGAACATCACATTTTTCTTTGCTTGCTCATGGTTAGAACAAAGATATTGTACGTAGAAAGATGGAACTACAGAATATTTGAAATAATGTCAGTAATATGAATCAGGAGTTTGAGAATATCACTGCTCCCTGTCTTTCAAAAAGACAAAGAGAGATCCAAAGGATGAACCTCGTAATTTTGACTTGCACTCAACTTTTATTTGTAAAGCTTATCAGATTAAAATTAAAAAAAAAAAAAAAAAAAAAAGGTTTTAAAAGTGTGGGTGAAATTCATATTCCAAAGTATTTTACTGGACCACAGTTCACCAAATGAGATTTTCCCTAAGCAAAAATTAAAGTTCTAGAACAAGGGCTGCTATATAAATGATTACCTACAACAAATGTAAAGCAATACACAGATGCCTGAGGTCTAATTTTGTTCAGTTTAGCAAACAAACCGTTTCTGGCTATTAAGAAAATAAAATGAATCAATGTGTTCTTATACCATAACATGAACTAGAGAAAACAAAAATTCAGTTTGCCTACATACTGCAGTCTGAGTAAAACAAGCAACGGCAGTAATGAGAAATAATTTAACTTTCATTCAAAAGTTCACTGGCATACTGCACAGTAGAAAAGAATTGCAAAAAAGAAATTGAAAGTCAGTACAACTCTTTAGCAGTTACTTTTGTATATTAGATATTATATATTGTATTAGAAAATCAGAGACCAGATTGAACTCATATTCACAGGTGGATTCTGTCAGCTACCAGTTCCACCATTCATATGTTGTTCTTGTGGCTTATCTCATCACCCACGTCATCTTGAAGAGTTAAGGTTTATGTTGCAATATAAAGTAAGTTCACAGGCAGGGGAATAGGGACCGGGGCTAGTACACAGACAGTTAGTATTCACTTTATTTATTTATTTTAAAACAGATTAAGGTTTGTGTTCTTATCTACAAACCACTGTTTATGTAGTTATTTCAAGGACTCCTGTTGTGGCAAAATCAGATCTAAATGTCTTTTATAGTAATATATTCTTCTGTTTGTATTTTAACCTCCTACCGTTTCGACAGTTTCCTTTCAACTTTTTATTATCATACCATCTGTGTTCTACACAAAAAGGCACAGGATCAACGTCCCACTACATATTTAAATGCTCAGTCAGGAATGCCATTGGATGTGAAATGCAGAAGCAAAAACAAAATACTGAGGCATCATTAAGTTTAGAGAAGTTAATAGTTTCTAAGTTGTCATACTGTGTAGTGCTAGATGGAATACTAATGCTATCTTACTTTAATACTGACAGCACATGATACATACTATGTCCTTACAACAGTTTGTATCCCCAGACAGAGATAAGAAGAGGTCAGATATCATCTACATAGACAATGGTCACATCAAGAGGATAGTGGTCAGCAGCTCAATGTCCAGATGGAGATTGGTGACAAGTAGCGTCCCTCAGGGGTCTGTACTGGGACCAGTGCTGTTTAGTATCTTCATCAACAACATAGATGGTGGGATCAAGGGCACCCTCAGCAAGCATGCAGACAACACCAAGCTGAGTGGTGCAGTTGACAGGCCTGAGGGACAGGATGCCATCAAGAGAGATTTGGACAAGCTCAAGAAGTGGGCCCATGAGGTTCAACAAGGCCAAGCACAAGGTCCTGCACCTGGGTCAGGGCAATCCCCAATATCAATACAGGCTGGGGGATGAAAGGATTGAGAGAACCCCTGCAGAGAAGGACTTGGGGGCAGTGGTGGACAAAAATCTAGGCATGAGCCAGCAACGTGCACTCGCAGCCCAGAAGGCCAACCGTATCCCATGCTGCATCAAAAGAAACATGGCCAGCATGTCGAGGGAGAGGATTCTCCCTCTCTACTCCACTCTGATGAGACCTCACCTGGAGTACTGCGTCCAACTCTGGAGTCCTCGGTACAACACAGACATAGACCTGTTAGAGCAGGTCCAGAGGAGGGCCACAAAAATGATAAGGGGACTGGAGAAGCTCTCCTAAGGAAAGGCTGAGGAAGCTGGCATTGTTCAGCCTGGAGAGGAGAAGGCTCCAAGAAGACCTTATTGCAGCCTTTTCAGTACTTAAAGGGGGCCTGTAAGAAAGGCGGTGACAAACTTCTTAGCAGGGCCTGTAGCAATAAGACAGGGGAAAACGGTTTAAAACTGAAAGAGAGTAGATTTAGACTAGATATAAGGAAGACATTTTTTACAATGAGGGTGGTGAAACACTGGAACAGGTTGCCCAGAGAGGTGGTAGAAGCCTGATCCATGAAAACATTCAAGGTCAGGTTGGTCGGGGCTCTGAGCAACCTGACCTAGCTAAAGATGTCCCTGCTCATTGCAGCAGGGTTGGACTAGATGACGTTTAAAGGTCCCTTCCAACCCAAACTATCCTATGATTCAAAAAAGGATAGGTCAATAGGCCAATAAGATTGTGAAGTTATGGGAAAACCACGCAATCATTAACATTATTGAAAACTATTCCAAGTCCCTTGAAAGTTTATGAGATACAGACCAAAGTACTTTGCATACATTAGTTTAGAGGTGGATGTTTATTCAGGTGCCAAATTCTAACACTTAGCTGCTAATTTGCATCACCAAACTAACCCAGCTCGAGAGGAGTCTGGAATCCTTAGCATCCAGTAAAATCTCTGAGGCAGCTACGTTCCTGTTCCTGAGCATGTATATAGACACCTAAATCTGTAAAATACTCACTGATCATCTCATACTTGGATGCCAATATGATGCATAAATTCCCTAATCTCCTCCACGTAGCACCTGCTCCAGTGGATATGGTTGAATTAGAGACCAAACTGAGGGCTATTTTAATCAAAGCTTGAGTTTGGAAAAGTTGATTACAGTTACACTCTTGGGAAATGAGACAGATTTAAATGCCCATCATGGAGAGGGGATTTGAAACCAGATCTCCAGCTTCCCAAGAGATAGTTTATCTTCCAAGTTACTAGGCTCACAGTTCGAACTCCTCTTCTTGAGCTGTTTCACCTGGCTGTAATAATTAAATACACACTGAGCTATAAAACGCACTAGAACTGCTCTCCGGTTAAAGGTGTAAACTCGTATAGGAGACTGAAGATCTGTATTTCATTCCCAAGGTGCAATTGATATCTTAAACAAAGATCATCCTGAAATCTTTTAGCCCACTCCTTACAGCTTCATGCTTAGTAAGGTTTCCTGATAGACTGACTCTAACTATTCCTCCACTCTGACAATCTGTACATGGCGTGAAGTCATTACCTCTTATTCCAAGACGGAAAATAATTGGTTAAATGCAAAGCCATGAGTCTCTGAGGAGACAGACATTTAACTATGAGCTCCGGGAAGGAGTTTGAGGTTGTGTTTAAATTATAGCTTTCCTTATGTTATGCTGTTTTTGTTTTGGAGGGTCTTTTTCAGTTTAAGAAGTTCCTTGTTCTATATGCTGGACTCCATATGTAATGTACATAATGTAATGTAAATACATTTTATTCCTCCATGTACCTGGAATTTAATTTGACATTATTAATTCTACAAGGTAAGAAGTCCTTAGAAGTTACATACTGAACTTGAGCAACACTGCCTTTCCTAGCTCCTGATATTGCTGTAAAATGCTGCACTGTTTTACTATTACCGTTTTCAAAAAAAATAGATACATTCTGTCTTTTCCAAAACCTACCTAATGTTACACTCAACCATGCTCATATCTGCCACAACTCTGTGTGCCTCGTGCATAAGCATTACAAAGCCTTGCACAAAATGTGAAACTTTGAGGGTGAAAAAACCCATATTTAAACACTTTTAAGGCCAGAGTCAGTCCTTATTATTATTTAATCAAATGCTCCAAAGCTAGAATCTAACTCTAAGAAACTTCTCTTTATACTTTTAGGTTATAAGTGTGGACTAACGCAAGAATTTCTTTATCTACACTACTTACTCTGCTTTGTATGGGGACAAACAAAAAACCTCAGGATTTTCCACGAAACGGGTAAAATGGAAGACTGCATTTTAAACACAGGCAGGCAAAGATGTAAGTGAGAAGAACCTTTTAATAACTCATGACAGGTGTGTATATGACTGAGAAAGTTCTTATGATCAGATGACAACCCTAATTATGAGCATGCTGCTAAGGCAACAATTGCACATTTTACAAGATCTTGAGAAAAGAATATTGATTGGTCCACAGGAAGAAAAAATAAAAATCCTGAACACAAAACCTTTTCTGAAGCTGCAGCTATAGCCTATGCCTCCAACATATGTGCCTTTCAAAGAATCTCTTGCACCTTTAAAAGATTTTCACTGACTCTTATCAGCTTGTTTGCAAGCAGTTAGGCCTAGATTTTTTTCCTAGGTTGTTCACAGAAGAAAACCCCGTAGCATAACAGCGATATGGTCCAGGGAGAAAACTGTTTTGGGTCTGTGGTCTTTTATTTCTGCTCTTCATAATTAATAAACACCTACATCTACAGAAGTTACTTATCTAGGATTTACGCGTGTGTGGGGTGAAGGGTGGTTGCTTTTTCAGAAGTGAAGATATTGAAAAGTAATAGAAATAACAATGTGAGATAAGCTAGCTCTTCAAGAATACCACTTTAGGTACATCTGAACAAATATAGTAATACCATCTGGAACTGGTTTCTGTCTGCTTTCATGTGGGTACATGGTGAAGCTGTCTGCTGTATGTCCTCAAGACAAACACAAGAACTCATAGTTCAGGAGGAACAAGAAGTAAAAGTGACTTTAAGCTACCTTTGCATTTCTGAGTCTTTACACTATAAGACATTTCAGTCCCCAGAACAGGTATCCCAGACTGAATCTGGGGACTTGCTCAAGTCACAACAGCCTTCCTGAACTGAAGTGCTGCCTTCTCTGGGCTGTTCTCTGACCCTGTAAAAGGGTCTGTTTTGTAATTTTTACTCAGTTAGGGCTTCTTGCTTAATTACTCATTAATCATGCAGAAGTACCATAACTAAACATACCTGCCTGGGGACTGGTTTGCTTTAAAATCACCGTCTGTTTGTTTACAAGAGGAATATTGATCAATAGAGACTGTCTGCTGATACTTTCTCTGATTTTTTTTTATTTTGATGTATGCTCCTATTTTATCCTTTCATAAACACCAGTAAAAATGCTGAAAGGCTAAACAGAAGTGAGTAGTGTACTGTACAGCTGCTTTTCTGTGGAAGAAAAAGTTCTTTCTTTCTGAATGGAATCATAACGGCCACATAAATACAAACAGGAACAAAAACAACCACCCGATTCTAAAAGCTTGGACCAGTTACTCATAGACAGTGAAGCTTTTAAGAGGCTCAAGGCGAAATAGTATAACATCTTTATATCTAAAAATAAGAAGCTGTTGACAACTGCCTGGCTTGCTATCTCTCTGAATTGCCCTGCAGCTTCAGCTTTAACCTGCAGCAGGTAACAGCCTGAAGTAAAGTCAACTGCTGTCCTTTGATAATAAGTATACGCAAGATATTCTGCATGGGCTAGATCACAATGGAAGCAAAGGTGACACTCATTTGTTGCAGAAACTCTGTAAAGGAAATAGTAATAGCAGGGAACCTGGAAATGGGGCCAGACATTGTTCAGGAAGCTCCCCTCTGATAAGGATAAAAATCTAGATGTCAGATGTCTCAAGCTGCAGATAAAGAACTATAGGACCCACTGTTTGGGAGAAATCAGGATTTCACAGGGAGAAGGAAAAGAGATCACAATCGCACAGAAGAGTAGCTTTAACTGCTCACCATGACCCTAGCTAACTCAGGGGGAGACTGCCTGCAGGCAGAAGTCTGCTGGGAACACGGAGGAAACGGCTGGAAGTTGTTTCCTGCAAGTACAAGTCTCAGAAGTAATAACATGTGGTGTTGGTCCTCAGTCTTGTAACCCAGCTGTGCAGGCCAGGTAAGAATGTTTGTGTTCCTCATATTTCTGCATTTAGGAATGCTCTCAAATATATATGTGTGTGTGTATATATATGCTTTTCTAAATTAATGGAAGAAACTGAAATACAGGCTGAGCACGAGGCCACAGTGCACCTGAATGGAGCATTCTCTGCAGTGCATCTTGCTGCTGTGTAACAGAATTATACAAATGATAAAACTGATGGGATATATTGCAAAGAAAGGAAAAGGAGAAGAGTCATCTCTGCAAGTATTTTGCACACACTAGCTTAATGTTCGTTCATATAAAACATATTAAAAGATGCCAAAGTGTTTCTTTCCAAGTAAAAATACAAAGACAAATGTTTGTTTAGATTAACAGAAGATTGATTTGTTTTGACAAAAGTTTTCATAAGTGCAGTCAAATGCACACAAAACCAGCATCACACTGGTCTATGTTTGCAGTAAGTCTTTAAGGAGAAAACATACGAGACTTTGCATAGCTGGTAAATTTTGTGCAGACCATGCTCTCAAAAACACATGGTGTCTTAAAAGTCTCAGCTGCCTTCCTTTGAAATGCACTCCTATCAAATGAGAAATGATGATATGCCACCATAACATGTGGTAAACATACCACAGAAGAAAGAAAAACAAACCCGCAAACAGGCAATGTTTGGCTTCACTCAGGCATGAATAAAGCATGCTTTGATGCAATTGCACCTTATCTTACAATTTATAATTTATGTTCAAGCAGTTTACAACAATCAGAGTCAAATGAAACCAGAGACAAGAAACATGCATGTGTGCAACTTAAATTCAAAGCAATAAGAAGGATGGCTCTTTTTATGAGCATCATAATGAGCAGTAACCAAACAATCAAGACTGACTAATGAACTGATTTGGAGTCTTTGGCAAAAGACTTCTGTAATCCATACTGGAACTAGAACACTACATTGTAATGTTAATTAGGTAAATAACAGTTGGTAGGCAAAGAAGTTCTCTAATACTCTTCAATATTAAAAGAAAGGAACAGATCCCCATGGCTTCTCTTAGGCACAGCAAAATTTTAAAAACTGGGACCACTTCTGTAAGTATGATTAATCAAATTAATTACCATTTGTTTTGGACAAGTTCATGGGCAAGGAAACTAAAGTGTTACGGGATTTTTAATTTTCTAAACATATTCATATTCCAATTATTAGCTCTATGTAAACAAAAAATCCAAATTATTACAGTTTCAAAGTCTCCTCCCCTTCTCATCTCTTCCATGCCTTGCCTTACATCTTCTTCCACAGTTGCCTTACAGCATTTCCAAAATGCACATACCTCTAAAATATCTATAAGCTCCAATGACATGATATGACACGAATATTTTGTTTTAAAAATAACTAAACATCATTAGGAAATAAAAAAGAAGTGGAAAATCGTTTATGCTGGGGTTATATATCTACCAAAAACTGGTACTAAAAAATTGTCTTTCTTGTTTCTCTGTCTCAGTGATTTTAACATCAGATTCAGATATGGTAAAGCATGTCAAGCATAATAAGTCAACAGTTACTGGTTATCTTTCACAGTTTTGGAAAATTTCTGGAACAAAAGTGGATTTCTAGTTATGTACCGTATAAAAGTTAATGTATGCTCATGAAAGAAATGCATAGAGATTATCATGTTAATACTGGGAAGTAGAGAAAAAGGAAACCATTAAGGTCCAACAAATAAAGTTAGCGCAAAGTCCCGGGGCTTGCTCAAGTAATAGTAGTTTCTCTCCTCAGCAAGCAACTCCGGCAGCACCCATTGTACAATCAGTTCTATTGCAACATTGATGTTGGTGGTCAGGCTATAGAGGAGTGCGTAGAACATCTGCACATGTTGTGCTTAACTAATATTTAGTGGATTCAGATTTTGGAATTTGTTGGAGGCAGAGAATGATTTACAGCATGTAAAACTCATTTTGGCTATATTTTCTGTTTGAGGAGCTTTTGGGGAAATTAAGAAATCTGTAGTCATAAAAGGGTTTTTACTCTGTAACTGGCAAATAATTTTGAACCTGTTAAATACTTGAAAATATAAAAGAACTTTTTTGGAGAACCGAATGTTCTGTCAAGATGCCCACAGTCTGAAGCTAGAACGCTGTTTTGTGATATGGGAAATCTTGCACTTTTTGTGAACCTGTAGATAACTTCTACCTGTTCACTTCTTGCAAAACTAAAAAGAGGTCATCAAAACCAGAGGAAAACTGTGTTCCTGCTCTCATTTTCGTGCTGAGTCCAAGAACTACCCTTGGAAATCTCAAGGAGAAATGCATGGTAAATTGCAACCAACTGTAAATCTTACCCACACGAAGAATGTTTTTTGAAAACCGTATCGTGACCAACTGTGGAAGCAAAAAGCATGCAAGACATGAGGATAAACCTGCTGCCAACAGTAAGTTCTTATTTTACAGTATGCTTTTTAAGTTTCATTTTTAAGTATTTTAAAAATACCAAAGCACCTAAAAGAAATTCTCATGGTTTGTTTGCTCATTTTTTTATTAATACTAGCAAATCAGTTTTTTCTCTCATACATTTCAAAAACACTGTCTCACTCTCTCAAAAGAAATCCAAAATAAATTCAGCCTGAGGCATTTATCCATCTGGAAAACAATGTCAAATGGTAAACTTCATCAAGGTCTTACACCATTTTACAAAGATATCAAAAAAATTTCACCTGCAAATAAATATAAATGCATTTATATCTTTATGTGACCATCTAGGAACAAGTAAATAGTCTCGTACAGAATAATATCTTAACTTGTCTAGTAGGTAGGTTATATTTTTGCTTGAATGGGCACAATTTACATACCTGCAATAATTTCTACATCCTAAGTATTTTGCTGTGACCTGCTTATTCCTACTCTTCACAATCACAAAATAGCCACTGGATGAAGGAAAGTTAAAAAGTCTTTGTATCAAATTTTGCAAATCTACAAGCTAAATATAGGAGGAAAAAATAAAGAAAATACTTAGGAGCGGGAGAAAAGGAATCATCTCAGAACAAACAGCATAAGCCCCTTGAGGTTGATCCTCAGACCCAACTAGGTTAATAGTTACACTGATCTGCTCCACTTGCAGAACTGGTTCAAGCCTGTGTGTTCAAAGATGCAAGAGAAATATATTGAATCTTGCTCCTAGCTGAGCATTGGTTCTAATTGTACCTTATTCCTAGTTAAATATATAGTGAAGAACATGCGTCATCCTCCTGTCACTGGATACTTCTCCTGGTACACTGGAGAATTAACCCTGATCTCATTTCTTAGTCTTAGTGGTGGTGATCTTTTAAGTCTTCCAATCCCATCATAATATTTACATACACTTGCTTCTCAATTCTGTCTCACAGCTCTAGCTGCAAACCCAAGCCTGCAAACACAATCATCTTCAGCGGTTTCTCAGCCCTTGGTTCTTTTGATGAGTCAGAGACCACTGCTCTGGGTGGTATCCAGCCTGCAGCTTGAACATTATGGAATTACAGCATATTTTAAGCATAGAAAAAGCATCCTGGGATTTCTATCATTGTACATGTAGCTATCAAACAGGACTAGAAATATACATATGCTGTCAGCATTTTCATCACTTTGGTTTCTATACTGGTACAAGTCGTACATACATGTCACAGTGATTAAAGTGCTAGTGGCTGGTCTACACCAATGTTCCTATAAATGTTATCATGAACAGAGCTGCATTAGTAAGGGAAATAGGAAGAGTGAAATAAATAGAGCTTGGGATAAAGAACACATCCATTACCCCTAAAATAAATTTTCACTGCAAATAATTATGGTTTTAAAAAATTTTCTCTCTAACTTCTCTGCCAGCCAACAAAAACTCTCAGATCCAAGCCGTAGGAAACATCAACCAACAGGTAAGTCTGAGAGAGAGATTTGACCTCAGTTTACTTTGTTACAGGTTAATGTTTCATCTCTGAGGATGTAAGCATAGGAGTTGACAGCCCTTCAGTGCATTTACTAAGGCTTCCCTCCAGCTCAGCTACATTCTCCCGTTTCGTCTTTCTACCCTTCTTTGTTAGAAACGCTTTACAGTGGCTTGATGGGTTATTCAGCCATATTTCTACATACATGGCATTTCAACAGAAAGGCCTGACCTTGACCTAACAAGTCCTCCTCCTGACACGTTGCCCACTAGCAAAAAAGAAATTAAAAACCAAAAACATGTACACAAAGATTCTGGAGAAGTGAATATCAGTAGGATTCCTGACTTTGGTGAGGAATCATGATGCAACAGTTCCACCACAAAGATGTGGGGCTGGTGCCCACACCTACTCTGCTGACAGATTCATGGCTCGGAATTTTTGAAAAATACAGTGACAAGGAGAAAAATCAGACAGCATTAATTACTGCAGCAAGGGAAGAAACAGGCAGGTATGCTAGGAGTTAAATTATAACATAAAGCAAATCCTGCTCCTGTTATAATCTCTTGTGTTGTTGAAATTAAAGCCTGAAGAATTAGTTTTCTACTCTTGCCTCCCAAACATTCAAGAGAGAATTGAAGCTGAGAGAAAAAGTAAGCATAGAAACAGCAGCTTACAAACAATTCTGTTTGGCAACACCATGTGCAACAACTAGCACAAGCAGAGCAGAATGTACAAATGCAGACATACATGTTTATATATGTTTTCATTATGTGCACTTGCTGATATCAACACCAGCACTGGGTAATTTTAAGAAAAAGCCAATGTTTTAAGGCCACTATCAGCTATGTCACTATTCAAATGAGGAATTTTTCAAATCTCTGTAATGCAGGTCTGAAAAACCACCAAATGTTGACGGGACACAACAGAACATTTCACCTGTGATTCTTTTATGCTTTTGTTACTCACAAGACTTCTTAGAGTTTAATCTCTTTATAAGTCATCAGAAAATACAGAACACTTCAAAAGAAATGCCTGAAAAGCCTCTTTCCTCTTCTAGTTTGGACCTTGCAGGATGTAACACTTTCGTCACATTCTAGTGCAATTGATGCTTCAGTTACTGCTAAGATCATTCATAGCTATCGCAACGTCCCTACCCTGCTGCCAGATTAGTTGTTCCTAATTTCTGTTTATCACTTCTTATCCTATTCTGTGGTTAAGCTGGTTACAGCAGTTTGATCAAAGAATCTATACCTATAACTCAAGTAAATAAAAAGCTAGCATTTCCTCTTTGCTGGGACTCAGTAACATCAAGGGGAAAAAAATTCTACTCCACCTCCAGACAGAATAATAAAGTACTGTTATACTGCTTTTCAAAAAACTCTGCTCCAGTCCAAACAAAGCATGTCCACACGAGTGTGTGTCAGCAAAAGGAACAAGAACCCTTTAAGAAAAGAGAAATGGCTAGAGGCAAGCTGCTGCAGGAGCTACAAAGAGAACTACCAACAAGTCAAACCAGCTTCTAGAGTAGCACAACAGCCAGGGCTGGTCTGCAGCTGAGCGGGCGCTGCAGGATGTTACAGCAAACTACACTGCCCATTATCTCAATAAGCAGAGGGGGAGGAGGAAAGGCAGCACTGATAACAGCTGAGGAAACAGCAAGCCAGGGAAATGCTGAAGCAGCTGCTTGGCAGCAAACAGGCAGCAGCAGAAAGTACCCATCACGATGAAATAGAAGTGCATGTACACTGACTTATTCTGTTGCATTGCGCTTCCAATTCACTTTCTACCTTAATTAGAATTAATTTCTGAAGTCCTAAGAGAAAACCACCTTCCACACTGCTGCTCTTGCAGTAATAAGGATTAAATCAATCCTATCTTCCTTCAGGTCCCCACTGGGACCAAACATATGGCTTCTGAGAGGGTTTGACCCATTTCCCGTCTGCCAGTGACCAAACTGGAGGTGGCAAAGTGAAACATCATCACCATTCTATGAGAAGATACAAAGAGACCTCCTGAAATTAGGATGAACTGAGTCATCAAGCAAAGATTTTTAAATAAAGGAAAGCCTTTCAGTATACCAGAACTCATCATGTAACATGTATGTGTACACATACATATGTGTACTTGCACACATTGGGGTTTCATGTAAATGTTCTCTCAGTTGTACTGTGGTAATGCAAATTCTTCCACAGTGAATATTCACCTGCAGTTATTAGCCAGTTTTCAAGATTCTGTTTCATCATTACTTTGGTTACTTACAGATAGCAGGTGAGGCTATGCGAAAGTTGAACACTGTTGATCATCACTACCACACAGCAGGACGCAGTGAGGGGCTTGTGAATTTGATTACTCCAAAAGCAGCCATAATCCATCAGTAATAAGCCCATCTGATAGACAAATTTATTGCTGTTTTAGTGGCCTGAGCTGTCTCTATCAATGCACTATGTGGTGCAAAGCTACGACGTTCATTTACTGTCATCTCAGGGTTTCTATAGTGCATTTCATTACAGAATTGCCAGCACCAGACTTCTCCTGAAACTCTTGCAGAGAGTTTTAATATATGCATTCCAGTTTTTAGGAGCTGTGGGCATTATTATAACTTTATTTGTTTACACCCTGCTAGTCACTGATATGCATCTTTTAAAAATGTGCTAAAACACACGGCATATTTTTAGTCCAATATAAATTTTCCAAGCTCTAACCAGCCAAAGCTTGAATATGAGCCTGTTCAGAGTTTTCAGCATATCAGTTTTGAAGGAATCAAGCTCAACATTTGTACATTTTAGGAATAAACTATTAAATGACTCTTCCTGCTGATCCAGATTTCCAGCTTTCCTAAAGGATTTCACCCTTTATAAAACCTCCATAAAAAACAATGCACCTTAAACTTGCATTAGTTCCATTGACAGTAACGAAAGTTATCAACTGCTAGATGACTTACAGATTTAGACTGCTAGCTCAATTACCAATGCTTTTCATTCCAGACTGTAATTTATTTTGTTCTTAATTCGTTCATTGAGCAGCACCCATCACTTCTCACTTCATGGAATTAAACCAAGGGCACTTTTGAATGAAAAGTAATGGCTGTGAAAATTAAAATAAAGCATTTAGCTTTAAATTAACTTCCAATCATTCAGAAGTTATGTCTGCTACTTAGATTTTAGCAGAATTGAAGTTCAGTGAACACAGATGTCTCATCTAAGCCTCAAGAGTGCATAGAATTGGAAACTCCTTTTCCTCAGTAGCTAGCACAATGTTTCCTAAAGTAACTAGTTCCACTGACTTAAGAAAGTTACAATGGTAGTGAATCTCACAGAGGCAGTAGATAGCAGCAGACACCAAAAGTGTAACAGTGTTTTCTAGTGTTTAATTTTACATTTAGGTCAGGTTAGAAATACCACAAGAAAGTGTCCCATAGTACTTCAGCATTTCCAAATGCAGAAACAAGTAAACAGAGAGCAAAGTAGGACAAAACGTCCCAAAAATTCACATCACAAATTGCTTTGAGTGCCAAACAAGCATTTAGGCTAATCCACATATTAGCCACAGGAATGCTTCTTTTCCCTTTTGAGAAGACTGAATAGCTTGAGAAGACTAAATAGCTTAAAAAGGCCAATATCTTTTGCCATACCTTAAAGCTGCAGACTTCAAAGCTACCTATTGTCAGCTGCACTTCAATTTCTCACTTAGCTTTTAATTCTGTTATTACATACAATACCTTTTTCTTTAGGAAACTGTCAGTGAAAGAGATTAGAATGGGTACCAGCTCTGCTACTACCCTTATTTTTGCTATGACAACTTCATTTTTATATCTGAAAATCTTTTATTCTGAAAACGTCATGCTCCTAGAACCACAGATGATTCTGAATTAGTATGATTAGGGATTTTTTTCTGAAAGATTAGAAAACATATGTGAAAGTGGTCGTAAATACGTGGTCCGTGTTACACAGTTTTTGCTGTTGGCTGCTTTTATATTGCTAATATCATCCATTAACCTCTGACTTGTCAGAATTTTTTAGTCTTTTTAGTGCTAGTCAGAAATTTCTCTCATGGAGGTCAGAACTGCAAATTTTTCTCCCTCATTCTTCAAAATCTATTTGTAAATTTTTAACTGAAAGTCAGTATACTGGGGAATAACTGTTCAAAAAACATCTCCAAAATATTTTGTTAGCTTTGTACCTACATTTCTCAGAATAAAGTAGATGAAGTTTTAGAACCATTAAAAATATCTTTTAGAATCAGCTTATGAAAGGTTTTGAAATAAAGAACAGCTCTACAACAAAATTAATTACTCTCTTTTTCATTTTCCTATTACTTCGATCAATAGTTTTTATGATGCTTTACAATGCAATAATTCTTAGTAATTTCATATAAATGTATGTGAAAATAAATATCTTCAAAAAATATTAAGAATAAACTGATCAGGGCAGGAAATTCAATGGAAATATCTGTTTTCATCAATTTCATTAAAAACAAAGAAAAGATCATGAATCACTTCCATTTCTTACTTCCAAAAGGAAAAAATTAAATTCTGTAAAATGCACTAAGATAATTTAGCTATGGTATATATCTCTTTATGAACAAGCTGCAATAACCTCAGCATAGAAAAATTTAAATGATGGGAGACAAACTGGCTTTTTCAGTCTTGTTCCAATAAATTTTTCTTACCTTGGGAGGCATAATGAAGTTTATATTGTGGCCCACATAAATGCATTGAAAAAAAATTTCCTGGGTCTCACTCCAGTCTTTGGATAGTTCTGCTAGTGACCTATGGTACTAGGTCAGTACATGTCCTCTTGGATACTTTTAGAACCATGAGCAGTCTTCAAACTGATGAAGAAAATGCATTATTCCCCAGAGAAAATAAAATCTCTTGCCTATTTAGCTTGTTTACAAAATTTGCTGAAAAATGTACGCCTAACCTATATTGTCCAGACATAAAAAAATATACAAAATTGTGGCTCTCATTTAGTTTCACACAGAGAAAATATCATTTATGCCAGAATTTTAATTTAAGTCCTCAACTGCTCTTTTAAAAATGTAGTTTCACTATGTTTGAATTTATTAAGCAGATCATAATTCAGTATTGTGAACTAATAGTCCAGGGAAACAAACTCTTAATAAAGGATGCAAAGTCACCATTGATTAAATTGAGCTCCATGGCAGAAAGATGTAGCTATTATTTTCAGAAAGTAAGAAACTATTTGTATTAATAGTTAGTTGTTTTGTGGAAGCAAGTAGCCTATTCTTTACATTTAATATTCCAGAGAATGCAAAATTAGTAAAAATACTTTACTGTTGTATAATGGTATAGACAGATACACGGATAATTACTTTTAAGTAAAGATATAAAAGTTCTACAGAAACACGGGTTTTAATTATATTCTTATCTGTTTACTTAAATTTTGTTTTATTCATCTATGACAAAGCATTGACATATAGACAAAATTAATGGTGGAGAAAACAGATGCAACAAAGGATGCTTCATTTAATTGACTGAGCACCTCCATAACATTTAGTGGAAGATCCACGTTGTCAAAGGGTTCACGTAACATTTCTGACTGCAAAACACTTGTCTAAATGAAAAAGACAACATCTACAAGTGAGTTAAGAACAGACAACTAGATACCAAATGCAACCAAGATTTCAACACTATTTGAGCCTGTGATCCAAATCATTTTAACCACTTAACACCTACCTTTATATTATATTAAAATATAATAAAAAGCTGGGTAACACAAGTATAAATTGGGAGAGGAGTGGCTAGAGAGCAGCCTTGCAGAAAGGGATCTGGGGGTGCTGGTTGACAGCAGGCTCAATCCAAGTCAGCAATGTGCCCTGGCAACCAAGAGAGCAAACCTCATCCTGGGGTGCATCAAGTACAGTACAACCAGCTGGCCAAAAGAGGCGATTATAGCACTGTATTTAGCATTGGCACTGCCTCACCTCGATTACCGTGCGTGGTTCTCGGCCCCACAATCTAAAATAAGATGTTAAGGTACTGGAATGTGTCCAGAGGAGGGCAACAAAGCTGGTGAAAGGGTTGGAAGGCATGTCCTATGAAGAGCAGCTAAGAACTTGTCTAGTTTGGAGAAAAGGAGGCTGAGGGGTGACCTCATCAGTCTCTACAGCTTCCTGAGGAGGGGAAGTGGAGAGGGAGTCCTGAGCTCTTCTCCCTGGGATCCAGTGACAGGACATGTGGGAATGGTCCAAAGCTGTGCCAGGGGAGGTTCAGACTGGGCATGAGGAAACATTTCTTTACCTAGAGGGTGGTCAAACACTGGAACAGGCTTCCTGGAGAAGTGGTCAATGCCCCAAGCCTGTCAGTGTGTAAGAGGCATTAGAACAATGCCCTTAACAACATGCTTTAACCTTTGGTCAGCCTTGAAGTGGTCAGGCAATTGGACTAGATGATCATTGTAGGCCTCCTCCAACTGAAATATTCTGTTCTATACTAAATATCAACAGGAAGAAAGGTTGATAAACTATCTTTCATTGTTTTTGATATCTCAGAGAACAGAAAATTAAGTTTTTTGGATCTCTGCAAGTCAATAATGTCTTTTTAGATGAAAGCTGTTCATATCTTAAAGACTACAGCTGGTATTTCAGAAAGTTCATTCCTTATTTAGCAACTCTCTGCATCACACCATTTCCTTCTTTTCACCCAGAAAATTGCTTTAGTTTATGGTTTCAGTATGGTGCTCTATTAACACAAATGGAGACAATATCTTTCTAGGCAGCAATGATCACAAATTAAGTTATTACTGATTACAGAGGGCTCCATTAATTTATTTTGCCAATGACTGGCTTCAAAGGTTCCCCAAAATCATTGAGAACTGTGGTGGAACTATTATTGCTTTTTTTGACATATAACTATATATTAAGGACTTACTCATTAATTGCAAGCTTATTGCCAGGAGGGTAAGTATACAGGCCTAAAAAGCTTTGTAATGGGATATGCAGCATTTCACTGTTAAGCCATTCATCCACATCTGGTCTAGCTTAGCAGTGACCTAAAATCATTACCGTATGAAGGCTCCTTCCTAAGTTATGCAAAATGAACCTATTTAGTCCAGTTTTTAAACTGAGGAAATATCCACATCACAAAAGACCCATTAAAACATCCTGTAGAGTCTCCAAGGATTTAAACAATGAGCTTGCATAGCTGAAGTTAAATTTATTATTATGTTCTTAAATGGCTGCTGCTTCATTTTCTGCATGCTGTGACCATACTGGATAACGCCATTAGATATATTTTGTTGCATATTGTACTTCAAACTTCTTAGACTTATTCCCAATACGAGTAGAAACAGTGCATCATACCCATTAGATGGCCACAGAGGAGTTTGCAATGTTCATGTTATTTTGACAGGAGCTGAATAGGAGCAGGGGCCTGTGGAGTCTTTAAGCAGCAGTTAACTTCTGGCCTGGTTGTATCAGCTGTTACCTCATTCTCCCTCAGCTTATTACAGACCACAGCAAACACATTCAGCCTGTAGCAACAAATTTCTCCCCTCTTTTGCTTGAGGTAGCTCTTACTAAACACTTCCTTCTCTGTGCCCTTTCTCTTAACACTTTCTCCAGACTCTCTCACCAGCTTAGCTGTTCCCAGATGCCTCCCTGTACCTCCTTGTGCGGCAGGATGCCTTGATACCACAAGTACACCCTGGCATATTCTTTTCTCCCTCTCAAATCCCTTCCCTGTCTGCCCAAGCATCCTAAAGGGATACTATTTCCTCTCTCATTTAGCATTCCCCCATATTTCTAATCACTTCTTACAAAACAAAACAAAAACAATCTGACCAGTCCATAAGTGATGGAGGGAGTACCGAATAGGGCTGTTATAGGTCATACAGGATCTTGTGTCACAAATCTTTATTCTCTCACATACGTACCTTGTTCCTGGAACGTTCCTTTGCAGGTCTGCTCTCAGACTCACACAGTAACACAGTATGTGTTTTGGGCTGGGGAGGAGATACTGAAGACTTTTGCGTGCATCTGTGCATGACTTCACATGCCAACTCTCCTTTTCTGACAGTGTTAACAATAACCATAGAAATACAACACTAACACCAAAACAGATCACAGTACTCTGTGACTTGTTTTTAGGATCTACAAAAACAACTGGCATCTCCTGTACCTACTGTTGATTTCTCGTAAATTGGGCTGAATTACGTCAGCAGATGGATTTGTGGATCTTGACCCTGATGTTCTTACTGCCCATCTACTCATTATCCCTGCTTTGTCATTAAATAAGACTTCATTCCCTGAGGCTATGATAAATAATTCCTGTAAATTCATGTTTTAAGTTTGCCATCACGCTTTAGTTCAAAGAAATGACTATGTGAAACTTTGTTTCCTGTACAACAAGAATCTTTTGTTCTCAGCTTTGATATTGGGAATTATTCATATTTCAAATAAAAGCACAACAAAACCAACAAAACTCTAAGACAATATCAAGCAGTCTAGTCATCTCCACATAATAATCATATTTTTAATTTTTAAATCTTACTTTCAGGCCATGGATATCTTACTCGGCCTTTTAGAAAATAAAGCCACACATCTTTAAGCTCTTGATGCATTCATGAAAATTTTGGCTTCTTTACCCTTTTAAAGCTGTATTCCAAATATTGCAGCCAGGAGAAAACACTTCAAATTTGGTAAGGTTTTTTAATTACCTCTCAGAGAGGCAAAATATTCATGGTATATTCTTGAAAAATTAATTTGAAACCCACCTGCATAATATTACTGGTGCTCAGATCCTAATCAGCTTTCCAGCACACAAAAAGTACTTTAGCACTCTGCAATGCTATAACAGCAACCTGAACTTCACAAACCATACCAATACCTTTTTCATTATTTGGCAGGAAACTGAGGAGCAAGATTATTCCCAAATCTTTAGAGTCACACAGCTCTTTTTCAAACCTTTGAATCTCAAATGAGGCACACACATTTCAAATGGTTTTTCTGCTTCCAAGAATTCCGCTTGGCTTCATTAAATTTACCACATGACACTTCCCTTGGGGAAATCACAAAACCATAAAAAAAAAAAAAAAAAACAGAAGGAAAACCCACACAACATGGGAAGATACTGGGCCTGAAGCTTATTAATGACTCCAGTAAGCCTTGGATAAGACCCATAGATTTATATTTCCATTAGAAGTGAAACATGAGATGTCAGCAGGAGCAAAGTTAGACCTGCACCAAGAACTAAACACCTCCTGAGGCAAGTTTCAGTGGTGCGCCTATAATAGGTGCAGCAGAAAAGGAAAAAAAAAAAAAGAAAAAAGTGTTAAGGTGGCTTCAAGACTAACCTTGTGCTGTCATTTCTGGGCAGCTCCAAGACATAATCTATAAGCATGCCATATCATCACAGGTAATAAGTAGACCGAACCCCACTCACTTCTGCTGTGCTGCAGACCCTGCTCCTCCCAGTCTCTGCACTGCTCTCAAGGGAACTCTGACAGTCTTCCTCCTTGTCATTGCAGCAGGAGTTCTCTCACTGCAAAGCCTGGAGCCATTAAAGTACCATTATGCCTTTTTAGCTCCCTCACTCTTATTTAAAAACAAAAAACTCCCTCTCAGAAGCTCACAGTTTACTTGTGTAGGTTTTTTTAATCAAATTTCCCCTGCTGTGTTTCAGTATGTTCTAGATTTGTTTCTTGGAGTCAAAGTTAATGTCCCTGGCACACACACTTGGTGAGCTAGTCAAGAGAATGCTTACATATCAGTCTCCATTCCCACCCAATACATCTACTCCTTTAATCTCTTTAATCTTAAAGAACAATATCTTTCCTCCCCTTTAAAAAGGATATTATTTGTACTGTATTACCAACCGAAAAGTGTAATACTGTATGATTGATAATAATGGGGAAACATTATTGGACTCTATTCTACTCTCAGTACCGCAGAGTTGCCACTAGACTCATAAATTTTTTATCTAATGGCTGTTAATCTGACCTACATCTACAACTTTAGCAACCTTTTAAAGGGTCACTGAACAGAATTTTTTTTGCAATTGAAGTATTGCCCGTTCATCCCATCTGAATCTAACTTTGATTCTGTGATGTCTCAGAAGAGATTGTTAAAATGCTGCAAATAAAGTGTAGCAAATTATGTCTGACAGTACGACCAGCTCTGAAGTTTTTTGATTGCAAACAATGCAACTATTCATAGAGATTTAATTTACAAAAATAATCATGTTGCAATAGTATATTCCTGCATATTTTAGTTCTCTGTGTGAAGAACTTTCAGGATTATTTGAAACAATTTTCAGAAGGAAGTTTGAATCGTTTCCAAAATACACATTCTACATTCCGTTTAATTATTCATTCTCTAGTCTTTGTTGAACACAGGCAATTGCATTTCCATTTTAGCAAATAGTATAAACTTATTTATGAAATTGGATTTAAAATATATGTAATTAAAATTGAAATGCTTGTTTACAATTTGTCTCATCATAGAACTACATAGATCAACAGAAAAGATCTATGTGGCATGAGTATGTTCTGTGTGAAGTTTAAGTTGTAGGTGAAAATATGTCTGCTTTTGTTAAGAAAAAAGCTAACTTTTGCTTATGGTGCAGCTAGCAGTTATGAGCCGTCAATAAGATGAGAAGGGCTTAAACAGAGTCTTATGGCACAGATGACATTTTCCTCACTTTCAGTAAAATGCTTTGAAAGGCTGGAATAAAGCACTGTGCATCCTGGCCGAGGAGATAACCACCTCTAAGTAGTCAATACATCCAGTGTTTTTACTCATAAAAGGACTTAATCTACCAAAATGATTATTTTCTTGGCTCCCTGCAGGGAGAATTGAAATTCTAGACTTCCTTACACTGGGCTGTCAGGATATGTTATTTTGCTGATTCAAGTATCAAACACTAATCAGCCCAAGACAGGCTAATTATAATCCCCAAGGCCTTCTACAGTCTAGGAAAATATTGCTAAAAAAAAAAAAAAAAAAAAAAAATCTGAGCCCTGCCAAATTGGCTTTTTTCCTGTCTCCAAATGCTATCAGATTTCACCTTCAGAACGTATAATTTTCAGGTCGGATGTAGAAGGAGAAAATAGCATTTCACAGACTGAAGTTTTGATGAGATTCTCTACAACCTCTACCTTCCCTGTGGTTCTCCAATACTAATGAAAGTACCAGACAAAGAATGTTTCTCAGAACTTTGTTTTATATTCATATGTTTAATTAGGTCATTGTTGTCCAGAGTCTGAATTTACTAAGGATTAGTTAAAACCATGAGGTACCAGTCAGTTTATAAGAATACAAAAACTCCCACTAATGCTCCATCACCAATTAACACCCAGGAAGAACACAGAGAAAGACACAATTCAATTTATAAGCCATTCAAGGAAGTTCAAGAAAATGTGCTTGGAATTCAGATATGTCTAATGTTAATTTTAGGTGTTGAGTTTAAAAAACTCAATGAGCTTGTTTTTTTTACATTATATACATCCTTAATTATTTTTTTAACAAATTGAAGGATGAATCTGAGAATAAAAGCTACATGCCAGTATCTAGGTCTAAGGGATATTAAATTGAAATGGATTCTAAATTATATTGGGAGTCAGAAAACAATACATGTTAATTACGGGGGCTATTTTTACACTCGATCACTCATAAGGTGCCTTTCTTGCCATGCTCCTCTTCCCTGAGCTGTTGGCATATGAATTGGAAATATGCATGCTTAGCTCACTTGACACTTACAGCTATTCTGCGTTCTAGAAATAAATAAGTATTTATTAGACTGGAAAGAGTGATATCTCCAGAACCCAGGGATCTGCCTAATTCAGAACAGATGTTGGTCCTGTATACCTCACATCTCATTTTAATGCATATCCATCAGTCATTAGCTGTTTTAGATTGTTTGCTCTCTGAAAAAATCCTAGGCAAAATAGTTTTGTGAAGATCAACAATAGGTGCTTTAATGAATCAGCAATGACTGACAAAACCACATTTTGTAGAATAATTCTTATCAAGCTCAAATTGTGGAAAGGAGCCCTTGAAGATCATGCAAAAGCATGGTGAGTCACCTTTCTTTCCCAAAATCAAATAATTTCTTCTACAGCAGAATGGCATACACATCTTGCCTCAAGCTTTACAGACCAGGTGTTGCTGCCTCCCTGTCTATATGGAAATCACTTAGACTCAGCCAGTAAAGATATCTCCATGGTCTTTTCAAACTTAATTGTGGAATTAAGCTTTGATTTTCAATTAAGCAGGCTCAACAGTTTGGCATACGCTACTTCTAAATGTATTTTTTGTGTTGCCACAACCATAAGTTTTCCATACATTTGGTACGTCTTCTACTGTGCAACCCTTCATCCCAGGACAGAAATCCCAAAAGGTAGTTTCCTTCCTCCAGTTTTTCACATTTCATTTTCAGAACCCACATTTGTCTTTTATTCAGCAACATTCCCTTGCACCATTCTGTCTGGCACCTCCTACTGTCTTGCCTGTATATACATACGTACATGTGTGTGTGTGTGTGTGTGTATAAATTTACACTGATAGTAATGTGACCTAGCACTGACATAGAGTGATTTACAAAGGAGATCAGTATCATTATGTCTGTTCCACAGGTGACAAACAATAGGCACAGGTTCAGAGACGATGTACAAGGAGCACATTTAGTATCAAAGCCAGAAGTTTCTGGGTCTCCTTGATTCAAGTATCACAGACTGCTGCTCAAGGCTACGGTTCTTGTAGCTTATCACTTCTCTGACCAGCTCTTATTCTGTATCATCTTACACTAAAATTTAAACCCAGCAAGTCCTCATGATAATTTCAGTACATTTTCATGACAAGCATAGGAGCAAGAACACCTAAGATCTTAATCTCAAACAAATCTAGTACTAGTGTCCTACATAATTCACCATTCAGAACCTCAACATGCTGACAAACATTTCTCTGTGTTGCCTGACAAGAAGAGGCAACAAGAGAGATTTGAGGGAATAACATAGGTGGGACCAGCAAACGAAACTCAAGTTCCAATTCAATTAAAAATGACATAATGAAGCTGAACAAAGTGAATAATTAAGTTTTCTGCATAATTCACAAAAATACAAAATCAAGTCTCTCCATTAATTTAAGAGTTTACTTTAAAAAGATAATGTACTTCAAACAGGTGCCAACCACTTGGAGGGTTAAAATGGTTTTCTTCTGAAAGAGTGATCATCACTGTTGCTGACACACTGTCTGTTCCTACATCATGCACAGAGCATATTTGGACTTCACCTTCTCCAGATACAAGAAAACCAAAAATCCCCTAATTATTTCCAAGGTATCTGTGCATAATGTCATCAAAAACTAAATAGAGCTGTTATTGTTAATGACCTAGCAAAATACTAGGATGAAGTTTTGAGAAAGAATAAGGCTAGATGACACATTA
Source organism: Leptosomus discolor (assembly GCF_034619465.1). Classification (NCBI taxonomy): domain Eukaryota; kingdom Metazoa; phylum Chordata; class Aves; order Leptosomiformes; family Leptosomidae; genus Leptosomus; species Leptosomus discolor. The sequence continues at coordinate 30,601,415 of NC_141393.1, forward strand.
AGAATCTATAAAACATACCCTGCATATTTTAATAGCTGACCCTTAAAATGGCAACTCACATATCTGCTGTGTCACTGCCTTAGCAACACAGACTAGACGTGCTGAAATCTGACAGCAGCCTTTTCTAGCTGAAGCTATGGATTTTGGGCGGGGGTTTATGTGGCAATCAAAATCTGATTTATTATTCTAATGAAATACGGTATGTTTTAGGAGACTAGCTGTGCAGCTTGAAATACAGTAAGGATACATACTTGCTAGCATAGAAGTGCCTTGGCCTGGGAATTAGCCTCCTCAGCAGGAAAAGCTGCTTCTAAACATGATCTAACACACTTTTAAATTGTAGGCAGCCTGGAGTGGTTACATGTAACAGCTTTGAAAGATGCCCTTATTTGAAAACATTCTCAATAGACCCTGGTTGTTCTGTCAATACCATTCAGCTCTGAAGTGCAGTTTTTCATGACAAAGACCAAGTGTTGAGAAAAGTCTTTCAGTAGTTTTGTCATTGCTAACTAGTATTTCATTTGAGTTTCTTTAAGGTTTCTCTTGCAATATCAGCTTAAAAACAATCTTACACAGCCCTCAGACTTGACCATATCTGGCTCCCTTCTTTTTGGTTAGTATTCATTGTACAAGTTATATCAGCCTCTACCACATAAATGCTGTCAAAAATCTTATGTTTATTGAAAAGGCAAAAATGTGATACAAGTCACCTGTTCAAAGTTATTTCTTGGTGGGCTCAGTTACAAGCATCTAAGGTTGTACTTTGTAGCACAAACCAGGCATTTATCCTTACTTTCCAATTTCCTGCCTAATAAGCCTAATATTTCAGTAGGCGAGTATGTTGTTTTATTAAACTTTTTAAATCTATTTTGCAGAAATATTTTTTTATATCTGCTCCCTTGGCAGTGAATATTCTGTCGCAGAAAACTGTTGAACAAAGGACAAGCACTTATCTAGCCAGTAGAGGAAACAGTGTTTTAAAACTTTTTTTAAAAAGTGCACACATTCCTTTCTGGTACCAACTAAGCATATAAAGGTCCTGCTTCCAGCAACTAAGGTATGGATTTTTATTATTTGTTTCATTTTAAACAGTACAGTCAAGGTTTGTCTAAAAAAGTTTGGCAAGCAGATCCTCCTCTTTCGAAAGACTAGAATGTTCCTAAGCTCATGGTGTTAAGTTGCAGCCTAATTTAGAGTAGGCAACAATAATTTTTTGATAAAATCCCTTGAATCCCCCTGATCTTCACTATGAGCTCATCTTTATCCAATACCACCAACTGCAGAAAACAAATGCAGAAGCACAAACAAGAAAGTACAATAACAGACAGAGATAGATATTATTTTTGAAATACTATACAAGCAATAAGAAAAATAGCTTCTTCTCCCAGGTCTGCCAAAAGTTTTCCAAGAAACTTGGGCATGTTACTTATCCCTTATAAGTGATATTTAGGAAAAATGAGGGAAATGGTTTTTCACCTCAATTTAAACTGAAAATTAATGCAATCTAGTCAGGAAAGGCTTCGCCATTTCTCAGTTATTTGTACAGACCCTAGCACTTTGGTAGAGGTATCTGAATTGTTCTGTTATTTTAAAACATAGTAATAACCATGAAGTCCCACAATTTTTCTGTATATATCTTTTCATAAACCACTTTTTAGAGACTGTCCAGAGGAAATGCAACTTTTTTCCAGGGGATTTCAATAAGAAAAAAATGACAAATTGGTAGAAGAGAGCAATTACAGGCATAACATTCAGGAACACAAAGCTGTTCAAAAAACAAAAACAAACCAAACTTGTTTATATTTAGATAAATATCTCCTTTATTTTATGCACACACCAAGCTGGTAAAAAAATTAATATTATTCTATAATTGCTCACGAAGCAATTTCGTATCTGCAACCTAATCCTGAACATATGATAACATCTAGCTTACGAGACAATCAGTACGGGGCAACTCCTGAAAGAAAAAAAAAAAAATTAGTATGCAAAATAGATATACAGTTAAACTGAAAGCAGATCTAATTGTTGCAGTCGGGTGCTTCCTCACCTAAAATCTAGGACTTCTTTTAGTACAGTGTAATGCTAGCTAAGGTCGTCTTTTTAAGTGTGTCAGCTCCCACAAGACACTGTACCATGGAGCCTGGGAAATCTATTTCATATAGCTGTTTCCTCATGGAAATCACTATCACTTTGCCAGAAAGCACGTTTTGACTGTATGCTCAATATACTTGGTGTCTGTGAGAAAGTAATTGGACTCTGTGCACCAGCAGAAATTGGGGACAGGCCCTTCTGTGCCTGCACTCAGGCTCACAGAAGCCCAGCTGCCACATGGAATGTCCTATGATTCCCCTCGCATGGCACCTCTTTACTGCCTCACCCTGCAAAGCGACCAGTCCTCCAGAGAGCTGACTACTTGCCCTGAATGCTCTTAACATTTCCAGAAGCCACTTAGCTGGCAAAGGTAAGAAAGTGTCATTACAATTCACAGTGCTCATCTACCACCCTTAACTTTGAGGCCTATACTCTGCACAGGACACAATGATTGTCCCTCAGGCTGGAGAATGTTTCACTCACATTCACACCCTACCTCCACTTCCAGGTGCCTTGGAAGACATTCGTTTGGCAGTTGAAAATCCCTCCTTGCCTGGCACTGGACTTGAATACTGGACAAGAAGCAGGAGGCGACGTTTTGGCCAAGGCTGCCAGGACAAGCCTGTATCTGACACGCCATGAGAACTGAGAGTTCACACAGAGCAGAGAGCATTCCTGGCTTTAAACATCTTGTCTGAAAGCGCCAGACATCGTAAACTGCACAGAGCTGAATTTTTTGACCTTGGAGGGATGAAAAGCTGAGTCAGCCTTGCTGGGGTTCAACGTACCCAAGAGTCTAGATATTTGATACCTGTAGTTCAACCACAAAACAGGAAGGGAAGAGCTATCTGGATCTAGTTTTTCTTTATTCTCTGACCCTTTTCCAAAGGTTTTCTGAAGGCATTTTAAAAATAAGAAATGTTTTGCTTCAGGAAACCGCATTTTGATACTCTTAAATAGTGATTTTTGTGATTACCCTTCTGACACTATATATATACACACACACGTGTGTGTGTATGTATATGTAGCATGACTACTCATGTAGTTAAAAATACTATGACCATATCAAATCAGTCAAGGGATTTATATTATGTACTTTTAGGTTTGATTTGATGGCTGTGAAGTGGGGTTAGGTGCTTTTATTTCTAAATCAATAGAAAATATTAGATACAAAACTGAATATGAGAAAGAAAATACTCCATGCACCTTTGTACAAGAGAACTGATTAAACAGCGTATGTGCCCGCTCAGCAAACAAGGGACAAGCAGTCTTTAAGCACCAGCAAAATAGAAAATGTCTATAACAAAAACATGTTAGGGTTAGGAACGTAACTGAGTTGTCTCTTCTGCTATGCCAAAACCTGCAGAAGCTGAGAAGGCCAGGATGGCAGCTGCCTTTCAGGAGAGCTCTGGATCATGACAGTGATGTCAAATATGGTTGCCCATCTGTGGCCACTTCCATCCACTGTACATCCTGCTCCCTCACTACATAGAGCAGCAATCTGGACTCCTCCTGGCTCTCCATGCAGCTCAACTTTTCATTTTGCTCCTTCCTTTCCTGTGGCAGGAAAGACCTGGCCCAGCCCAGGTGACTTGTGATGGGGGCAAACTTTTCTTGTTTTCGGCAGCTACAATCTGCTTTGGTGAGCGGCTGTTCTCATCAAAAGGGCAAAGTAAAAGGCATCTTTTTCCCCTCCAGTCCACAGAAGTGTTAATATTTAGACATAAATTAGTTGTGAGATGATTCCTTCAAGTCATTGCCTTCATGTATCATTAACTTTATCCCAGTAATACCAGTATAGTCTCATTACAGAATGTACAGACACTTCGTTACACAGCATAGGCCATACTTACAATACAATATATAAATACACTATTTCAACAAACATGGTGTCTTTTAATACATACAAATATTTTTTCCTTTAAATACAACTCTGGAATTTCAGACATTCTGGCTGACGTACCTCTCCCTGAAGGTAATAGCACTTAGCACAGACCAGAAAACAAAACAAAAAAAGAAGTCAAGCACAGAATTTTGTCAATATTTCTTTCATGACGCAGCAGTGACTTTTACAGAAGGCTGCAAGTAAATGAAGACATGGCATAGGATTTTTTATTATTATTTTTAATTCCTCAATTATTTTGAAAGAAGTATTTCACCATCATTTTGGAAATGCCACCAGCTGTAACCAATGCCTCAGCACTTCTGATAAAGAGGATTTCTTTGACTTGACTTTCCAGGGATGAGTTCCTGGACACAGAACTATTGGACACAGACCCCTGGACACACACCCATTCCAGACCTGCTGGGGGTTAGGAAGGACAGGACACCCACCCACCACTGTTCTACTGCAACATGACCTACAGAAGATAAAGTCTAGGGCACAGGGTTCCCTCAACTCCTCTTTAGAGAAGAAAGAAGGCTTCCTTCCATTGAGGACACACACTGATGCCCTCTAAGTAGGCTTTGCATTGCCATATGCTGACAAAATAATCCACAAAGTGTTAAAATTGTACCAAACTCCATTGCTGGAGTCAGGTTTTGTCATCAACTCCTATAGTTGTTTTGGGAGGAATCAAGCTTCTGTTTCTCTCTGTATTCAATGCTAAGCCATGTAGGAACTATTTAATTGCTATAATAAAATCCTTCAGAGCAAAGTAAAGATTAAACAGTAACATCCTCTCAGTTCACTAGTATACGCCCATCTCCAACTACACGTCAGTATGAAACTGCAAACACAGAAGAACTCTAGCCTTCAGAGTGTTCAAATTCAGCTACTTTAGGGAAGAATACATGTATTTACAAAACGTATTGTCTTCAGTAACGATGAGCAAAACCAGCTGTGGAACAAAACTGAACGCAACACAGTTTTCCTATTATTGAATGTTGTTTCACTCATACTTGTACCAATTATGAATCTGCCTCCACAGCAAGTAAAATTATATTACATCTGTAGTGTTTCTACATTTGGCCATGCTCTGACTTAGGCAATCAGGCTTGCTCTTCATAGTAAGACCCTCTTCATCACTCCATACTCTTCCATAGCCTCATACACAGACCTCAGTGAAACACTTGGGCCATACAAAAACAAACAGGAAGTATTCTACAATTAAGACATTCAGCTGGAGTCAGAACTAGCTGAGATGTTCACCAAGAAACAAGTAGTGTCATCACGGCTCCTTTATTAGTGGGTGTTTCCCAGGGCAAACAATGCTGTGAGAAGGGTGTTGAATAGCGAGGAACAGGAACTTTTTAAAAATAATATATAAAAAACCCCATGATTTGCATTCTTATTATTAAAAATAAAAAAAATCTGCACTTGGGACTTCATAGCAGGTCATCTCTCCATTAATACTCTCAAAAGTTGTTCTTTTTCCCCACAATGCTTCTTTTCATTTTTAACTCTAGCCTGAGAAATTCTAGCGATAATCAAGTCACTTGCAAAATCTAACAAAATACATTATTATTAATAAAAGCATGATATTTCAACCAAGCATGTCTTACATCCACTCTTTATTAACTGTTCTTTGATAGTCCCTAAAGTTCCAAGTTCATTGCTCACCAGCTCTCTTTCTAATTCTGACACTAGCCAGACATCAGCTGTCCCACCCTCCCTCCAGTCCCTCTTGCTAACTCATACCTTCCGAGTTTGCCTGATGAGAGCACAGCAAGCACAGGAGACCACTACTTTCACACTGTAAAATGCATCACAAATAAATAAAGCAACATCATTCTAATGTTCATTTACAGCCATCTGCTTTGTGTTTTGCAGTAGGAAAAAAAAAAATCCCAACAAATGTACGCAGACCATATTGAAAAAAACCCATATATATTGCAGTACAGACTGTCTAATTAAGATACAGGAGCTCCATTCCAGCTTGTGCCAGACAAGACCATCGCACACATCCCTATGAAGAGCAGTCAGATCTCATTATATTTACTACTCCATACTTTATCAAGTATAAGGGACTAAAAACCACAACAAATGTGGACATCGCTACAAGATCAGTGGTTGCTATTTTTTCTTGCCGCACTTTTGAAATATAACTACACGGGGAGAACAGAGCCAGAGACCACTCCCTAATTCCTAGTGGACATATTGATCAATTAAAATGACATGTGTCTGGTCTTTTCTTTCCTTCTAATAGTAAGCAGCTGAAAGACTGAATCTTTTAAACATGCAAAAATCAAACAATTAATGTTGTCATATACCGTCCAGCAAGATTAACTTGAAGTTAAGCAAAATTAGCTTGGCCTCCAGAAGCAAGACCTTAATACAAAATAAACAAGTATTGGACATTGTAAAGAATCGCTAAATATTATAGACAAGATTTTAACCAGCTTGCCAAATACACAAGATATGTATTTTCTTCCCATGATAGTGGTGGAAACCTTTATAATTATTCCTATTATTATTTTATTCATAGCAAAACCCCTCAGAATGCCTGGATCTTTGGCTACACCTTTTACTGCAGTTGCAGCAGGAAAAAAAAAAAAAAAAAAAAAGAAAAAACAACTTGTTTTCCTTCCAGTAAAAGATAGATCTAAAATTTACTAAATTCACATTACTATTAAAGAAACAGATTGAAAGAAAGTCTAACAGTAGAAAAGCTAAATGCTACTGTATTTTCAAAATATCTGGTTACTGTCTGACAACTATATCTTTTTTAAGAATAGCAACAGAAATAGGACAGTACTGAGCCATGTTTAAAATCAATACTGTTCCAGTTGCTTGTTCAGCACTGGTTCACAGACTATTTTCTGTACCATCATGTTATGGAAGGCCAGTGAAAGTAAATAGGTGATATTCATGCTATTAAAATAAAATAGGTTAAAAGGAGAGCTACACATAATAGGAACACTTAAATTAAGACAGGGAAAGGAACATGCTATGTTTATGGCATTAAAATTGAAAACAGCTATTATTTCCATTTAAGCAAATCAGACCGTAGCAACTTTAATTGGATTGTGAAATTTAAATATATTCTCTTCAAATCTTCAGGGTGTTATCTGAAACACAAAGACAAGTCTAAACATTCAGACCGAATGCATTTTCTGTAGGCCTTTGTCTTAGCCTGTCTGCCTGAAAAATAATATTTAGGCATGCAGCATCCTTCTTCAAAATGATTGTCTCAAGGCAAAACCCACACATTCTTATATTAGGAAAACCTCATAAAACAGGAAAAAAATAATGGTGCAATTAAGAACAGCACAACATTTTGCACTTACCATGTCCTGTTCAAATCATCCTCTTTTGATGTTTATGGCACATCTGTAAGATGCAATACTAGGAGGTGCCTTGTGTGACCTGCTGCATGATGCTGTGACATCAGTTCAGATGATGCAGCTCATTATGGGAAAGGCTGCTGTTGCCATGGCAACCGAGATGTGATACGAATCCTTACTGCATTTCCAGGGGAGCCCGAGACAATACGGAAGCCCTTTAAAGAAACAGACAAAATGCAAACAGGGTTTTAAAGTACTGTGGCGTAGAATTTAGACCCCATGTTTAAGTACGTGCCTTTTATTAAGGAACATTTTAGGCAAATTATTCCTGCATGGTGATACAAAATTGAGATTTATGAGCTATAAATTATTTTTATATTTAAAACTTAATATCACGCATGTCAATTCAAGAACAAATTTTCTAAGTCAAATTTGGTTATCATGTAAGGGAACCTTTACTTAAAATAAATGGTCAGTAGTATGATTTTAACACTAGGGCTACAAAGACAGTAGTTATTGAACAGTATTTTAAGAAATACATATTTTTCACCCTGCCCCACCCTGCTCCTACATCCAATCTGTCATTTACAAGAAAAATCTTGTTGCTAGGGAAAACCACTTCAAAATGAGCAGATTTCACACTGTTGAATGAATGATAATGAGCTTAAAAAAAAGGGGGGGGGGGGGGAGCTTTTTATTCACAAGAAGGTAAAGAAGTTTCTAGCCAACCAAGTAAAAATCTCCTTATCATTTTTCAACTGTAGAGCAACCTGCACTACCATCTGCATGCTGAGCAGCCTGGCTTTCATCTGCCCATCAGGCAGATGGATGAGTGAGGACTTTGAAAGCTGTGGGCAAGCTGCGTGCTTAGTGGGCCATGCTGCTGCTAGTCTCTACCTCCCAGGTAGAGCAGGAAGATCAGCAAAGAGGAGAGTCCCTTCCTGTAACCTAGCTGAGGGGCTGGGATTGGAGGCTGAGCCTGTAGATGTTACCTTTGGCACTGGGAACCTGCTTCCATCCCCTGTTCACAGTAGTGATGGGAGAAGCAAGGGCTATGTGAACAAGTACTAAAAGGAGCTGTCCGGAAATTAAAATTCACAACCAAAGAAGAACCAGCACATTTCTGGCCACTTGCCAGTTCTATTTGGATGAGAAAAGTTTCTGGCAAAAACTGCTTTCCCTAGCCATGAAAATCCCTTTCTACATGGTAGGGAAAAAAAGCACACAAAAGGCTGGACCCTGTACACTTGATATGCTGAAGCACAGAGTAAAACAAAAGCCCAACTTGGACATCTTCAGGGTATTGAGGCTTCTTGGTTCAATAAATATGGGTGTCCTTCATTCCATTAAACTTCAGCCTGTGAGTAAACATTTTGATCTTTTATTTCAGGGGAAACCATAGGAAATAATTATACCCTCCTACCCATCACCCACCTTTGAAAGAAAAGTGACATTCATACCTTCTGATTAATAGATTAAATAAAAAGTCTCTCCATAAATCTACGAAATGTCATAGCCTTTCTAATTAGTGTTGTCTTGATGCTGTATGTTCTCATTCTTGACAGTTTCTTTCTTTTAACGTTAATCCTATGTCATTCCAAACAACACAATAAAGCTCTCAAACTGACTCAATATTGGATCCAGTCTAGTGACCCATAATAAAATGTTACTCAAAGAAGAGCTATAGCTCTAGATTTTTGAACATTTAAAACTTTCTTAGGCCTCTGAGGATATAAGTCACAATTCAGCAGAGGACATGACTGAAACATGATTTGGGTCGGAATGACATGAAAGCTAAGGAATGTCATTGCAACTTAGCAATGCCATACTGTTCAAATGGCATCAGTTTCTGAAAGATTTCACTAAATGGACTATTTATCATTTGCTAATTACTCTTTGATATGATTTTTACTACCTTTACTGCCATGGGAATGGAGTTGAACAGAAGCAGTGAGCTTTTGTTTTTCTTAGGAAAATGATGCGATTTAAGATCATCATTATGGCAAGCAGGGAGTCATAATCTAGTTGATACAAGGGCTCTGCCTCATGCCTGGCTGTTTGGCCTTTGCTCCCAATTGCTGCAGAAGTGCAGCTGGTGGGGCAGGCGCTTTGAGGAAGCACAGCTTGGGATACCCCCACCACAATGCAGTAGCCATCCCCACCAGACATGATGCTCCAGACCCTCCAGAACACATGTGACTGCATGTGACCTTCATGTAAGCTTCTGTTGGCAGGGGTGATGTAGAAGCATGGCTAACATGGACACAGAGGAGAATGGGGAGGGGAGGGAGTTCAGGCAGGAGCAAGGAAAATACTAGGCCATTTTTACGAAGTCCTCTTCCTGTTTATTATTAACTGCAGACTGTATGATTCTGTCTATTCATATATGCAAATGATAATAAGTAAACAGAGACAAAATTATAGTGATTTTCCTGACTTTCAAATGTTTGGTATTTTTTAAATATCAGTCTGTTGTTTATTTTTCCCAAAAAACGTTTATCATGAGCTACCCCAGGCATGTCCCAGACAGAGTGTAAACTAAGGATTTGTCATGTAGCTGTTATGAATGGCACTATAGTGACTTCATGTAGAGGACTGCAACCACTAGACACTAAAAGGAATTTCTACCTTATGAATACGAAACTTTGCAACCTCCTAATTAAAACTGCATATCCAGAGGAAGACAGCTGGGTCTAGCTGCATAGAACGCCTTTTTTTTTTTTTTAAAGAAAAAAGAAAATATGAAGCCTTTGTTTTAAGACAGCTGCCGTTATTCACCCAACCCAGGACTGACAAACATTTTAAATCTAAGCTTTAAAATCGGTTTCCATTCACGTTGCTTCCAGTTCACTGGAACAGTAGGTGGAGACAGAGAGAGAGAGACCAACCAATCCTATTACTGTATGGACACCTGGATCATTTTGAAGTATCAGTAGTAGGTTTCCAAGCCAAAAGCCCAGGGCTTTGACCATATCTTTTTCCTATCAAAATAGAAATATTTTATCCTACTTTCAATTATAACAATGCACGTCAAGGCTGGGCATAAATTTCTTATTCTAAATTCCTCTTTTAATCACATTCTTCCTCTCCAACACAAGCAGTAGTGTCTTTCCCTTTCCCCACATTGGAATCCCCACAATGGTTTTGAAGGGAACAAGTTTTATTGATGTTCATCTGAAATGAAGAAGTCTTCCATCTACCTACTGCCGTTGTTTTCCCTTACAATCACTTTATGTGGATAACTAACATTTTCACAATCCACAGAGGTTTTTAATAAGCAAGCCTTAGCCATATAAGCAGGCACTGCCTTAGGTTCAAAAAGTTCTATTTCCCCTCAGAAAGACCAATAATAAGCCAGAGACTAGTTGATTTTATTTACTTTCCAGCTAACTACGTTCAGAGAATGAGTTGGAGCAAAATCACAAACATAGATAAACAAAGTAAAATGTCATTGCAGACATTTTCTCCACAAAATCCAGATGTTTCCTTTTGTACTGTTTCCCCCTCCAAATGGAGGAAAGCAGTTGCTTGTCAGCTGCTCTACCCAAATAGCCAAGAGAGAAAGGCAGAAGCACACTGAAGGACCAAAGGAAATGAGAATCGCATATTCTGAATCACCTGTCAGATAAGCCAGAAGCAGATTTTAAATTAAAAATAAAATGCATAACTAGCAAAATTGTAGTTACTGAATGCTGATACACAACAGATCAGCAACGTGTAACAATGCTCTACAAAGGAAGCCATGATTGTTACTCAAGATTTTGCAATCCAGTTCAAGAACCCATCTTCCAGATTTTGCATGGAGTGTTTTACCTAGACAGCTATATACCAGGGTTTCCATTCTACCATTCAGAAGGAAAGGCTAGGTCATACACATTGACAAATAACACTATCCCTTTTCTCCAAAAGGAACGGGATGTAAATTGAGGTCTTATTGAATCTAGTGTGTGGAATTCATCAACTGAACATTACATTGGAAAGGGCAGAGATATCCACAGTTTGCCTTGACCACACTCATTAAACATCTGTGTCTACCTGCTCTGTAGGTAGGGGATATTTTCTGCTCTGTCATCAAGGTCACCTGAGCCTCTGTTCCCACCTTAAGGGAGACTAGGTGTGGGAACTGCTGTTGTGGTGCGAAGTTGCACCCTTGTATGAAGTAAAAAAGCAGCAGTGCTCCCACAACTACACAACTCAAACACACTGGCCAGAGCCATACACCAGAGGTTTTTTTTGAAGTTTGGAGCCCCTCGTTCATACTAAATCATTACGCAGAGAATTCCCTGTTGTTTACATGATGAACACCTTCACACTTATTCCTACAGCCTGAAGGTGATCTGTGTCGCTGGTTTCTTATCTGCATGCGGGTCTTGAGAAAGGCCGTGAGATTAACAGGTTGAAAACTTGGTTTCCCTAAGTGAGACTGCCTTGCTTCATCTTTCTGAAGATTAATAAGTTTGTAACTGATAGCGCATTTGTTTCTTCTTTCCCTATAACATGAATGCAGTTAGTGCAAACAACCAATACACAGTTTATTCAGAAACAGCTTCACAAAATATAAAAAAAAAAAAAGTCAAGTACATATAATAAACAAAGACAGCAGTAACTCTACAACCTGAAAAACTTCAGTCATTCCTTTTCTACGTCCAGACAGTAGAATAAAATCTTTCAATTCTAACATAAACCTTATTTAATCACGACTCAATGTATTGTGTCAGAAAGCAAGGCAGCATTCTCATTCCCAACACACTGAAAGATTACATCAGGGACATGAGTAATGGGACACCTCTGCCAGCCACTAATGAGCCGAGGTCCTCAGACGGAGAAACACATAAACTCCAGGTGTTTTGGTCTAGCTCTGGACCAAATACAATGTTGTTAGAACTCTGCAGGACATATAATACTAGTATATTTGCTTTCCTTTGGTTTCATGCTTTCAACCACACAGAAAGTATATTATTAACACAATACAAAAATGTCCTAGCAAGTCTTCAGCTTACCAAAATAACATTTACATGGAAAAAAAATTAGCTTGAGATTTCTCTCCTCATGTTATTAAATACAATTTCTGCCATAAGACCAGCTACTTCTAGTAATAAAACTTAAATTTTCCCAAATCAAGTTGTAAATCCTGCCTCCGAACTTTTCTGCCTACTCCACCATTTACTGTAATAGACAGCATCAGAGGTCACAGTCTTGGGTTTTGCCTCTGTTACAGCCATATCTGCTGGCTAATACACTTTGTTGTGCGTACCTTTCCATATTTTCTGAACTTGTTCCTCGTGTTTCCTCTCCGCTTATACTGGTCTGATTCGAGGCTGAGACTTCAGGTCTTGAAAACTGCAAAATCCTCCTCTCCAACCACCAAAGATCAATTTCACCCCTTTCCATTCAGGGTATTACCAATAAGCTCATCTTACAATGAGCATTAAATCCCTGTGCATTAAATCCTATATAATTAATTCTTTTCTATTTTTGCTTAAAACATTCTGGAAAACTCTGCGTAGTTTCATCTTTCTGCTCCTACAGAATTGACTACACTGTGCTCTGCCAGTTACTTTCCAGCCTGTTCCTCCTACAAACACTTCCTTTTCCACTTCTTCCTGCCAGCAAGAAAAATCCCTATTCAAAAAAAACCCCCCAAAAAAAAAATCAGGAATAGTCTTCATCTTCGTTAACATTCTACTGACATTGTTTTGCACAGCTCTAACCCTATTTGTAAAAAACCAGGAAATTACAAGCTGACTACCATCACCGATTGGCTTCTATACTATACTTGTCTAATGTGCTCTAAAATATCTTATTTTCCTTCCTCGACCTCAACCCCCTCCAGTCGATCTGTGATGCTCCTCCTCGCTTGTTTCACACGTTCACTGTGTATTGCATTTTAGGAACAACCCACTAATGGCATAAACATAGTACACGTAAGAGATTGAAACATCCATGGGAAAAGCTGAATAATCATTTTGGCTTCATGCTGCTGGGTTTATAGCTATTTGCTCTGAAATTAGCTAGTTCAAAATTAGTTCAGGCATTTCACTATTAGGCTAAGCTTTTAGTTTAGTTTAAAGCTAAGTCCTCTACTGTAGGTACACTCGCAAAGGCTGAAACACAGCATGGTTCCCCATATTAGTTAAAGCCGGGATCTATTTTTAGAATCCAAAGGCACCAGTTATTTAACAAAAAAAATTTTTTTCATTGTTCTTATCTTAATAACACAAATGCATTTAAGAACATCTATTTACAACAAGGCTGCTTTAATCTGTCATATTTTCTTTTTAAAAACATAATTCAGCACTCAGTGAAGTCCAAGTTGGTATTTAAACACAATAGGATGGCAAAAAAATCTGGCTACTAGTGTAATGGAATACAGAGCCGGGGGGGGCCGGAACTACAGCAGGAGGAACACAGTAAGAAATATCAGATAACTTCTGGTGATCATCGGTTGCTGCAAGGTACTAAAACCCACTATATGCAGAAGTAATTAGCACTGGCAGAAAACAACTCCTTTTATTTTTAAGAAGTAAATGCTATATATCAGTTCAACAGCCCTGAAGAAAGACAACTTAGAGAATAAAATGCAGAATAGGCCCATCAGCTCATTACAAGCCCTACTTGGCATATTACTACCTTATATTAACTAGTTTGTGTAGCAGGCACTTTTATAAGCAGAATAAAAATTTTCACATTTCAGTCATTGACCCATTTGCTGAAATAACCCCTCTGCTAGGAGCCAGTAGATCTGTTTATTTTTATGCAAGGAGGCAAACCATTATCTTAAAAAAAAAAAAAAAAAAATCAAAACTTTAAAAAAAGCTGTGGCTGCTTATTTTTTTTTCACCTTGTCTGTGGCTATCAGACAACAACCAGTGCCGTTCACTGGCGAGCGAACAGGGTGCAAGCTAGGTGCCTATGCCTGAAGTAGAGCTGTACGTACCATCCTCAGGGCAGAGCTACAGCTTTTTAGGAGGTCTGCACAAGGCCTTACTAGTGGTGTATATACAGGCTGTAGAAGCAACCTCATCAAACTTCACAATTTTACTCACTCTGTGCTACAAAGAGTAACTGCTTACTTTTACTAACCAAGCACAAATACACTTAGCTACATTATTATTATTATGGCTAGAATATCTTGTTACCAACTTGCTTATTCAGAACATGGGTATGCATGCACATTTTTAAATACTTTATTTCATATATTGAAAGTATAGTCGTTATTTATTGTCTCAATTACTTTTAGATTAATTTTTATATTACAAACATCCATCTTCACATCAGAATGGGCATTAACTATCTTTTGGGCCTTGGACAAACACCCTTTGCCCATCAGAGCTGAGGTACTGTTTGTATCACTAAGTGCCTCTCTACATCCAAGAGATGGCTCTGGCTATAGTTATTGTCTATACAAATATTTGGGCTTTAGAGAAAACAAAAAAAAAAAGAGTTCATCAAGTGTAATGTTACCTCCCAGACTGAGGCACAGCACAGATTTAGCATCCCAGCAAATCCAGGCCTGCTGCAGATGGCACTACTCTGAAAAGGAGTTCTCTAGGAGGAAACAGCACACCTGAGCCCCAAGCCTATCCCTCCTTCACCTGCCTACATGAACTCAGTGTCCATAACAAAAAAAAAAAAAAAAAGAGGGGGACACAGAGACAGCTTTTCCCACCAGCAGAAAAAGCAAAATTATCAACAGCTATCCTCCCTCTCCTACCAGTGCACCAAAGACAAAGATTCTTTACCGACCTGCCACCACAAGCACACCCCCTCCAGCCTGCCACACACAGAAATGGCCAAAACCTGGGGTCGTCAGGGCCTACTGACACCACCTGCAGGGTCCCCCCCCTCTTCCCCTCAGCTTCCACCCCTTGTGTGGGGGCTCCCAGCCCAGCAGGTGCTAAATCTGATCATCAAGAGAATACTGGAGGAAAAAAAGGTTTTGCAGCTCTGGCAATTTCACCGAGGCCCCAAAATCTCAAGGTTGACCCTTGGGTACAAGTTGAGTAGATTTCCTGTTAGAGAGCAGCTGCAGTTGCTCGTACAGGATGGGTTTGGTGGCCTACAGACAATGCTGTGGCTGGGCTTTACCCATGTTTTTCCTTCAAAGTGGTGAAGTAGTTGGGAGTTTGAGAAGAAAAGGCAAAAGTTGTGCCAGGGCACAGGGACTAAACAGCCCTGTGATTTTTAAACGCATTTTCTTTAAAGAGTTAGGACAGTGCAAAACAACTTACATCAAACCTCAGCCACAGGGCAGATTTATCTACCATTTTGTATGGCCAGCTGGCCAATGAATATGTATGCAAAACAAACTGAGGCACTGAAACCTGAGTCAAATAGTGTCGAAATCTGAAAATCTGTGTGCTCCGTGCCTGCTGCCACTCAGGGAAGACCCCTCTCCCCCAGGCTGGGCGTGCCGGCAATATTCAGCAGCGACACTCAATCCTGCCACAGTGCTGTGGTCCCTCAAGATAACCAAGGCCAAAACATCAAGAGGCAGCATTGTCTCTGTGACACATTGAATGCAATGGTCCTCCCAGACACAGAGAAGAGGCCAAGGTCATGTCAAGCCACCTAGGTGCTTTTCAAAAGACAAACAAGATTCAGATTAGTTGATCTTCATGTGTGTGCTTAAATTAGCTCTCTGGTTCAAAGCAGGAGCGTGTTTTTAAAGCAACTCTCCCAATCATCCACATTTATTGTACTTGCATTCAAATCACTGAGCAGTCTCCGAGGACATGAACTGCGTTCCTTTCTCACAAAGCTGATCCAGAAGATGAACTCCATGAGTGCATCCAATACACTCAACTGCTAAGAAGTATTTAATCCTGGGAACTAGACACAGCCTGTTCTGCAGTGACACCTCCTGCATTGCTTCTACTGTAGATGTTAGGCCCTCGGTGTTAGCTGTTTTGCTCCACAGCTCTGCTCTCACTGAGGCAGGGCTATGGGACCAGGCTGACCCTGTGGGGTCTCTGCAATGCACCTTCACTGTTCACAGCTCCAGGAAGATCTGGCTCTGAACAAACATTATTAGCTCTGTGCTGCATTAAAGAGACTGCATAGACGCAAAATCTGGCTTCTCCTTGGAGACAGAACAGCTGCATACACACAGCACAGCATCTGATCTGATAAGTCCTAGTAGACCTGAGCTGGCTCTGCATCATTGCCTCTTCTCTTTCCACTCTTACAACAGAACCACATTATCTCCCAACCCTCCTCCTCCAGACTCTCCCTATGCCACAGCCCATCTCACCACTCTTCTCCTTTGATTGTGTCCTCTCCTAACATATTGCCTGTATCACTCAACCTCTATGTGCTCTTGGTCTTTGAATTATCTCAAAACCACAATTCACATATGTTGGTAGAACTTTTCAGATGTTACAATCCCCAAAGACTGCATTCTCACTTGGTGTGGTTAAGCCTCCACAGTACTCAGTACAGCGAGGTTGACACTGCCCCATGCCTTCATAGCCCCTATAGGTATCTAGCCTGGTCTTTTCCTGCTGCCAGGAAGTAACAGGCATCTGTGCTTTGGATGGTAAATGGAAAAGGGAACTTACTATTGCAAGACTGGATTCCAAAATTTTCCGTATAAAATTTGTCAAATGCAGCTGAGCTGATTCAGTTGTTCACTTCCCACCAAAAAAAGATAAATCTTAATCTTTCCTTCCTAGTCCCTTCTTAACTTCCCTGCAGTGTGGTTCCACCCTTTCCCTCACACTAATGAAACTTGTCAGATAATTTCATCAGCCCATTTAACTCACTCTTTCACCAGAAAATGATCCAATTTTAGCTGGGTTTATTTCCTGCTAAGTTAGTAAATTGCCTCACTTAGGCTAAACTGTTGAGTCTGTGCCACTCCCACTTTTAGGAGAGGTTAAGCTAATAGATGGTTTCACCTCTCTCTCCAAATGGCATATTTCTCTGACATATTTTTTCTGGGCTTGGTGGGAAAGGGTTCATACCTCAGAGAATGCTTGATGCTGGATCAGGGCTGGCGATGACAGGACACAGCCTGGCACACTTCAGTGCTGTTACAAAACACTCGTATGTATTGGTCCTTTTATGCCTTGTCCTCCCCCATCACCTGTGCTGGTTATACCTCCAGTTGACCAAACACCATGAGAGCATGTATTTCCCTGTCCTCTGTGTCTTTCTTTTCATATTGTGCTTATATTGGGTTTACCATTTTTGTGGGTTTTGTGAAATACTTGTCCATCCCCCACTGTGGTATAGGAACAGAGATGTATTCATTCAACTCAGAGACACAATGTTTTTTTGTAATCTAGAGGATGACATCTCATTCCCTACATAAGGTAGGTCAACTTTATTTAGCATGCTTCTCCTCCATCCTGTTTTATTCTCATTCAATGGACAGCCATAGACTGCCATTCTTTGTATAAATTCAAGAGGCAGAATAATTAAATTTCCTGGTGAACCTTTCTATATTACTCCTTGTTGGGGTATCTGAAAGCTTCACAAAACCATGCTCCTTCATGCTCACAAAATTCCTATATTAGGAGAGGTTTTAATCCTGTTTTAAGGAAGATAAACAAAGGTACACAAAGGTTAAAAATAAAAGTATGACTAATTTTGTGTCTCTGATATAAGACTTGACTTTTCAAGAGCACACGTCTTCCTATAGCATGTTTTCTATTCAAAGCACAGCTGCCGTTGATTTCATTTTCAGCTGTGAGCACTCAGCGAGCCAGTTCCCAGGGTTTCAAGTGAGGACCAAGGAAAACAAGGAAACAAGCATCGATGTGACAAAAGTTCAACTTAAATAAATTGGCCAACATCCTACAGAAGCTCTGTAGTAGGAGGCAGAAACACAGGAAAGAACCAATCTGAACTCAGTGGCCTAAATTATGAGCTTTTTTAAAACCTTCCTGTACTCACCTGTTGCATGCCTTCAATTTCTGCCACAGAGGAGTAATAGATGCTACAGAAATCTTCTCCTGCCCTTTTTTGCTTTCACTCATCTATCACAGAACCTTCCCGTGCAGGCATTTTGAGGGGAGGATATAATAGATGAGCATTATAATTACAGACTATGTTAGAAAGCACTCATACAAGAGGGGCAGTTAAACGTTAGTTCTACTGTTGTCTACCTTAGCCATGTCAAGCAGCCAAATCCTGACAGTGACCTATAGAACAGGGTTTTCAAACAATAAATGTACTTCCGTGTGTTTGATCCTACAAGGGGTAGATAAATCAGTGATATACATTTTACCTTAAAATAAAAGCTCTATGTTATGTACAATGTAAGTAGCAAAATGGCAGTTTAACACAGGTATGTACACTGGAAGTGCAAGCCAAGGCCAAAAAGCAGACCCAGATACTGTTCGGCCATCACGTGAGGCTAAACTTTAGTGCTGTTGAAATAGGCAGATGGCTGCCTCACGGTATAAGTGCCTTTTCTTTAGCAATCTTTAGATTATCAATACATAATAAATTAGAATATATTTTCATAAGAAGAATTTTAGGTGATAAATTTATAGAACTACTGGCTGCCAGCAAAGAGAACAATTTATCATTTTTCTAATATGAGGTTAGTTAATACATAGCTGGTTATCTCAGTACCTTGAAACGCATAAAGCTATGCAGAGTTCATGCTTCTGCTTAAAGCTTTCAGTTCTGAATTTCCCAGACAAGAAGGTAGTTATCAGCTTTTGATTAAACCAAAATGTTGATCTTACATGCCTCCTAGAAATTTCCATCAAATAAATTGCTTTATTGTATGGTTTAACTAAGCTACTTCATATTCTCTGTACAAATTAGTCTTCTATTAATAAGAACATACACTTTATTATATCTAGAGATAAACAAATAGAAATCAATTACATGTGGATTTTTTACGATATAGGAATACTTGAAAAGTGAAAAAAAAAAAAAGGCATACAAGAAAGAAAAAAGCAAGCATGTAAATGTTTAGCTTTGAAAACATTATGAGAATGTGATAGCCCAGCAATAATGTCTGCACATCTACCTTTTCATTATAATGATCTAAAACCTAAAAATTACACTAATGATCTAAAAGAACCAAAAGTGACTTTTTACTTGTACACTGTGCAATATTTTCTAATTTTTAAATATCTTCCTCTGTTCTGAACAGTGCTGGTGCGTGAGTCTCTGGCAGCAGGACAAGCAGAAAGGCTGGGGTGCAGCGTGATCACTTGCATACGATTTTCACTGGGAGCCTAGGGCACCTGAAGTGAGCAACTTGTTCCCCAGCACCCTGCGGGTGTCCCAGTAATGTCAGCAACAAGGCATCATACAAGCAAAATAGCTTTATTCCTCCATAGGCCAGAGTTCACTTTAACAAAGGAAAACAAATGTCTTTATCCCTCTTCCACAGTCAGAAAAACAACCACAGGCTTTAAACCTTATGGAGCCTTTTTGCCTTATGCCATTAAGCCATAGCCCTTCTTGTCTGTCTATAGGTACAGCTACAGATTTAATCCATTCAGTCATCATTTCATGACTCAGTTACTGCCACCTTTTGGCACCTGACCTTGATTGGTTTAGACTGAAACTAAAACCGTCTTTTTGTTGACTGTGACTTCGCCTGTACTGCTCTCTGCATTCCTCTGCTTTCTCATAAGTGTAAATTGTTTGCTTCAATTTCAATTCCTTTCCTAACCCATCACTACCACACCAATCTCTTCTCATTTCCATCTCCAAATCAGTTCAATGCACAAAACTTCATTACCCTTAAGAAAACCTCACAGAAGAATTGCTTACTAGTATTCTTTTTTGGCAAAGCTCCTCATAAGCTCTGAAGAATTTTCTTCCCAATTTCAAAGAAACCTCTTCTTTAAAATCCCTTATTTATTCTAGGCATTAAGCAGGTCATAATTCAGAGGTATCAAGGTACCAGCAGCCCATCAAACTGATCAATACTAGAAGCGAAGTTGAAGCTGGAAAAGTACGTACTCTCATTAGACCAACTCACAGAGCTGCAAAATTAAACATTAGTACTTCTTTGTAAACGTAAGCAAAGAACTTCAAGATAAGCACAAGCTGAGAATAAATGCTTTCCAAAAAAAGCCTAGTTCAATATGAGAGAGAATGGAGAAAAGGGTGCTGGGGAGAGGAGAAGTGATATAGTGATTCTCTCAACAGGAAAAAGAGAGATGGGAAAATATCATATATGGGACAAGAGGGAGTAGCTGGTGGCACAGAATAAAAATATAAGATTAAACTAATATAACTTTGGAGTAGCACACAGGACCTGTTTCAAAAAGTGATGATCAAAAGCTTTCTGTAAAGTACAAAAGCTGTGTCCTTACAGGAGAAAAGATCCACCATAACTGAATCAACTTCAGAAAGATGCTGACTACATAGACAGCTTCTTGAAAAAAAGCTGTATGAGGAATCTAAGCGTTAAAACGTTGCAGGCAGGCTGGAGACTGACTACCTAAAGACACTACTTTATAGGCACAGAAAAAAAAAACTTGTTATCTTTCAAAGAAGGCTATGGAAGGGCAAAAAGCCACTAAACAGCAGAGTAAAGAAGTTTTTGGTGGCAGGAAGACATCATGCAAACAGCAAAAGCTATGTCCAAATGAAGAATGTAGAAAAAACTATAAGCCATGGCAGTTCAGATGTGAAAATGTGGTAAGTCAGGACCGAAAAAAAGAGTTTGAGGAGAAAAGCTTGCATAAGAACACCACCACAAAAAAAACAGCTATAACTTCTTTCTTGAACATAGCAGGAGCAGAAAGCTTGTCAAGAGTCTGTCAAGCTAGGAGATAACCTGGATTTACAAGGGGTACTAACAAGCTAAGACCATAACAAAAAAGTTTGTTTCTACATTTCTACAGTTACGATGGAAGAGACTTAAAAGTTTTTACCCTCAGCCCTTTGCAGGGGAGTCACCAGATGGATCTCAAACTGAAGTACTGAGGAGCTGTTACGGAACAAGAAGGCAAAACAAACTAACAATCTTCAATCAGGAGTACAAAAGAAACTCCAACACGAAATAACTAAGGTGCTAGTAATTGTATGTTATCTCTCATTTTAAAACTGCCTTGATAACTTCAGCATGGCATGTAGGAAGCCTGGCACCAATTTTCAAAAGGATTTCACAGAATATCTTGGAAATTACGAGCAAGGTAATTTGGTGTCTACACTGAGGAATAAGCAGAATATAAGAAAGAATTTGTGACAACCAATATAATGAGGAAGAGTTGCCACACATTTTAATAAAGGAGGATGCACCTCACAGACCTATTGAGACCTTTAAGGGTGTCAGCAAGCATGTGACCAAAAAAGGTCCAGGTGATACTATCCACATGGATTTCCAAAAGGTGCTCAACAAAGTTTCTTGCCATAGGGTCTTGAGGGTGTTTATCAGCCCAGAAACAAAAAGGAATTACCAGATGAAATACTAGAAAGAGAGGCTAGGAAAAAGGTTTTACAGTAGAGAGAGATCACCAGGGGATTTCAGTCAGTAGGGTGAAGTGGCATGTTGTGTTGATAATTCTAATATTCAGTCCAGTAAAGGTGAAGGTTGCCTCTGAAGAAGTGCAGGAAGAGCTTACAAGAGTAAGTGACTATGCATTAAAATGGCAAATAAAATTCACGAGACGTTAGTGTGAAGTAACATACCTAATAAAAATTATCTTAATTCTGCAAATTCAGTGGTAGGTGCTGAGGTGTCCATTATAAGTTAGGAATGAGATCTTGTGGACTTCATAAATAATTCAATACAAACTTGAGCTCAGTGCTATAGAAATCAAAAAAGCCAGTCAAACACTATACTTCTTTTCTGACAGACTAGCAGAGGCAAGCCCTCATCCTACTGTAATAAAGGTATATAAGGCCATGTCAGTGTCTCCCCTACTGGAAGCAAACCCACAGTCCATCTGTCTCTCCTCCTTGGCATGGGAATTCTGGTCACTTTTCCCCTTTGCTCCACAAGCAGGAAGAACACATGCAACTCATAATTTCCTCATACAAATCTAATCTTTGCCAGTGGTTCTCCCTGAAGGTGCTCAAATACTCTATCAGACATGCTGCTGGTAACCTGCTGAGGGAGTAACTTTGTTTGCAGTGCACTGGAGCTCCTATGCTGGCTCCTAGCAGCTAGAAATGAGGGGCCTGTCATGTTCAGTAAAGTTAAACCATGAGTGTATTTTATAATGTCTGTTTAGAAACTCCCCCTATTAGATAGGTCATTTAAAAATATATTTCAATCGTATTAGTGCAACTGGAAATAGAAGTACAGTTTGCTTAAATGGCTGTCACCTACCTTTTCCTAAATATTAATTGCTTACTGGTATTAGTAAGATTGCAATAATAGTTGATTTCTCAGATATTTGGTGAAGTTTTTGTTCAAAAGTCTGCATTTTACAAGTCACTATTTTAAATCTCTAATAGAATCAGTAGCATAACATGAGACTACCAAGATGCTTGCCTCTTCAACTCTTGTAACTTCTGTATCCTAAAGATGTATACAGCCATAGAGAGGATGGCAAAGGGAACAAAGAATATGTGTTTCCTTACCTGGAGACAGTTAGTTGTTTGTTTGGTGCAGTAAGCTTTAAATACACTCAGTAATAATGCAAGGAACTAACTTCAGCATTAATAAAGCAGTATAATATAATGAACAATCCTCTAAAAAGCTAGACTTCCCTATAAAACTTCATAGTTGCTCTGGAACATAGATAGAGGGTTATATACTTATTGCATAGTGCATGAGAGTACAATTTTTGTAAAACGAAGAGATAGAAATTCATATGTTCCATATCCTAGGGCAACTCATGAAAATATTAAGATTTCTACCTTTCAAAAAATTTATTTTTCAGATGTATTTTGTGTAAAATAGAAATAACTGAACATTATCCACAGGGCATTTTGGAAACTCTGAAAGAGAAGAGAGAATTATCCCTGAATCTTCCCATAAATTTTATGTCATAATTTTGAGAGAAATATCCCAGAAATGCCTTTGGGCACATCACTGATGTTATTTCCAGGCTCATTAAGGATGTATGCTCTCTCCCAACGGGATGAGTGACGTGGTAGGCTTAACCAGGTCTTGCCAGGAAAACGAAAATACGTGGCTATTTCAATACATCATCTCTCCCTGCAATATGAATGGTAAAATACACTCAGACACCATCCAAATTTGCACAAAAGAAACAGATATGCATAGGAACATGTAAGCTTTGAACCTGCAAAACGTTCTGTCTGATGTAGCATGGGTTTCCACTCCATCCACCTTTTCTGTAGCTACTCAGTCTCTGAAAGTAGTAACACTAATGTTCCTCTCTCTTTTTTACCTCCTTCGCCCTCTTTTATGAAAAGACCAAAATGTAAAAGAAAATAATCCATAAAAGCAGGTATGCTTGAGTAATCTTACTTCAAGGCAAGAACAAACATGCATGTTACACTAGCAGGAGACAGAGCTATGCTGTGGAAGATGAGAACTGAATCCATCCCTTACACTGGGTCACGCCCCTCCAAGGTTTTATAGCACATGGTTGCAGTGGAAAGATGAATCATAGAAATGTTGGTTGGAAGGAACCTCTGGAGGTGTTTGGTCTGACCCATGGCTTGAATAGTGTTGGACTATTGCCAGCACTATATCAGATGAGATCAGCCACAGCTTTATCTGGCTAAGTCTTGAAAACCTTCAAGGATGAAGCTTCCAGAGCCTCTCTGCATAACCTGCTCCAGTGCTACTCTACCCTTCTAGTCAAGAGCCTGGTTTGGTTTGGGGTTTTTTTGTCTAGATGGGAGTGGAAAGTAGGAAAATGACAGGACACCATAAAAACCCCCAAACTATATATGCAGGATATCCTGATAGCAGTGTCTTAGTCTCTCTCTGACTTAATGTGAATGAGGAAACAGCAGTGGCAACTTAAAACAACAAAGAGCATATGAAGTACCAGTACCATGATGGAACAGTGAGAAACAACGTGGTAGCTCATAGAGGGAGGGAGGAGTGAAATTTCCCTTCTGCCCACCTTGCAAAGCTGCCCCTGTAAAAACAAACCAGACCTTTCCCCTTTGTTACACAGCCCGCCACCTGTTATTCTTGAAAACAGTCTGCCTCAACCAAGTAGGGTTACAAATACCAGATGACATAGGAAACATTCTGGTTCTGGACCCCCTGTGCTACACTGGGGCATGCAGGACTGTGGCTGAAATACTTCAAGCAACTGAAGTCAGATTTAGGCTACAGTGGTTGAGCACTGGAGCTCTTAGGCGAAATCCAGAGTTTTCATAGACTGGCGACTTAGAAGGAGGCACAATTTAATAGCTTAAATCTTTGGCAGGACTAGAATGCAATGGGGAAATGTGTGTGTCTAAATTCACACTTATTTCAAATATTTATTCACTTCTCTTTTCTTTTCTAGATTTGAAACCAGTCTGACAATAGCCTCCCCAGATACTGTCCCTGAGCCTAGGACATAGGCACATCAGCCTGAATCACGCTGCCTCCAGCCCTCTGAGTGTTTCCTGGTTCAGAGAGAGCGAGAAGCTATGTTCTGACAGTTTCAATGGGAGGTGTCAGCCTGTTTCCAGAGCTTTCAAAAGACATTCCATCATTTCATGAATCATATCATTGTGTGGAATCTCTGAGATAATGAGACTATGAACATCATCTTGCGACAACGTTTGGCTCAAAGACAGAGAAACATATGGGCATTCTCCTCTACACAGATTTTTGCAGGGGAAGTAAGGAAAATCCTGCTGTCTGTAAAAGACTTTTCTTAGCCTCATTTGCAAGAAGTTGGATGCTAGTAAGAGTGGACAAGATGGAACTGGTCAGCCACAGATTGCACACCTCAACACAGCTTTGTTCTGCTTTAAGCTTCTGCACAGAAGTCTGAAAGAGACAGTCACCACAGGATGTGAAACATGCTGAAGCTTACTAACGGCAATAGACTGAAACAGTTGCAATAAAACTATTTAACTTCAATTGAAAGACTATTTTTTCCTCTTATTGCCAAATTGGATGAGTCTGTGACACCACCTGAGTCTAGATTTTAGGCTACACAGATAGGATGACTCACCTACAGGTCACCACTATGCAACAGAATATGATAGTCATTAGGATGAAACTGATCTGCAACAAAGAAATTAAGCTCCCAAGTCCTACGCTGCAGATTGTCTTGGCCATTTAGAATCCTAACTATCACTGAAAGTCCTTTATACTTCAGCTTTTATTTTGGAAAACAGAAGTTAGGACCTAGCAGAAATTCTGCCAAAGTTGCCACATGGAGTTTCAACTACGTTATCTCACTCTTCAAAATAGCACTTCTTAGTTGTACTATGTAACAGGCTTTATATTTACAGGTTTTATTCAGTATCTACTGCTTCATTTCGTTTAGCCACTGCCCTCCAGGCCAAATCACACTCTGGGATTTGACATCTTTGTATAAAAACTACAAAGGGAAAACAATAAAACCCAAACTCCCAGTATGTTCCATCAAGGAAGGATGACTAGTCCTCCAAAAAAAAAAAAAAAAGAAAAAAAAAAAAAGTAAGGGTGATAGAAGAGACCAAAACATTTTCTTTTTCTGGCTTGCGTAGATTGTTCTACATATGGTATATATTAAAGTTCTCAGAGTTTACATATCATATGTCATATGACAGCAATAAATTACTTTTTTTGGCTCAAGTATGAATTTTGAATGAATGGAATTCTTTTTTTTTTTTTTGGGTAAGTGTTTAAATGAAACACAGAATTTATTTTTCACATTAAAAGGCCACAGGTTCTAAGGCAAATTCCTTAAATGAAAAGATAACAATGTAAAAGCTTTTTAGCATCCAGCATTTCTAGTTTGAGCCAGGATAGTTCAGCAGGTTCTCACATAAAGTAGTTCAAATCTTACATGTGAAAATATCTGGAGAAATCATTCCCCTGCCACTTGAATTGCTCATTCAACAGGCAAATATTTTCAATGCATACAAAACACAGGCTGTAGCCCACCTAGCTGCCTACACCAGCACAAAGCAGAGCCAGCAAATGTAACCTCCGTGGTACTGCATTGCGGCACTTTCCATGAATTTAACTTCTCTAATCAAAATATTCCACTCAGGTTTTCAGATGAGCTTGGCTCTCTCAACAGTGATCTGGACACATTCCAGTGTAAACTTCTTTTTTTATATAACAACATAACAGGAAGGAGGAGTAAGCAGACAAAATAGAGAATAGCTTGCCTGTTGTGAATTTACTAAGTATTTCTTAAGTACTAGGCCCAGTTCTGCATAGTACTGAATTAAGGCTCAATGTTGTTGACTCAGAAGATGTCTAGAGCCCCTTCTCTTCAGTGATACTCTGAATTTATTTACACAGACGAGTTTCTCTCCTGGTGACACAGGTACCGAGGAAGAGGCTGCTACCTGTGTTGAGGCAGTCTTCCTTCTCTGTAAAAGTATTTCAGCCTCAAGCGCCTGGGCAGGGACTCCACAGAAGTTTAAATATAGATTCATAGAATCACATCAAATCACAGAATGGTAGGGGTTGGAAGCGACCCCCAGAGATCAATCTAGTTCAACCCAAGTAGAGAAAAACAGATGGTTGTTCGTTTGTTTTTTTTTTTTTCATTTCTTTCTCAAGCACAGGTATCTGCCCCAATATCATTGTCTACGCAGGACTAACCTGAGTTTCAGCATTTTTATTCATACCTCAAGGGAAGGACAGATTTCAGAGATGATAAAAGTTGTTACAGGCTAGTGAGCCGTAATATAAAGCCAGCCCCTCTGGGGGAGAGGGAATTCCCTTCTTCTCCAGCTTTTGTGTCTGCTTCCCTCATCCAGTCCCCTCCAAATCTCTTTGCAATTAAACTTGCCAGGGCTCAGCTAACAATGAAATAGCATCCAGGTACTTACCTCGGAAATAATCCTCAACAGCATAGTGGAATAGAGAAGTATGATAATTAACAGTCACAGTAATTAAAGCAATTTCATGTTGTGATATTCATTCTCAGCAGAAAGGAAAATCTAGTTGATTTCTCCTGAGTACCACAATAGCCAACATGACACTGAAAGATTTAACACACCAACTTGCAACACAGAAAATCTGCCTCCTCTCTTCTGTGAAAAGGAGAATGAGGCGACATGAAGAGTTCTTACTCCAATATATTGTGTTTTCCTCTGCTTTGGCCTACATTGAGTCAAAACACCATAAGACACAGCATGCCAACCAATCTTATTTCTATTCTCTGATACACTTATGTTCACAACCTGTATTTAACTACATGTTAAAATACAAGCAAAATCTAGGAACTGCGTTCTTTGCTACATCTGGCAGTGAAACATAAGAGGAAAGCCAAGCAAAACGAAAGGAGAGCTGCCAAACTGAAAATGCGTTCCCCAAAAGCATTCCACAAGATCTTGGTCACTTGCTACAGATCTTAGAGGAAATACCAGTAGATTTCTGTCACCCAGAGCAATGAGGAGGCAAGGCATTGGCCCAGTGGAACTGGGAAATACATCTTTACAGGGACTGGAATTATACAGCTAATCAGAAACAAGGTACAAATACTCCTACCACCACCATCTATGTTGTATTGTTTGTTCTTGCCAGGCAAAAAAAAAGCAACAAATAAACCAAAGATAAACTAATGCACAAGCTCTTTCTCTGCAGAGCTATGGAAGAAAAGAAATCCAAACTAGCAAAAGAATAATTTCTTCCGTCATCTATAAAAAGATCAATGCTGTCATTTAAAAATATAAATTGTATGTCTAAATTTGCAATAATTCTGAAACTGTAATAATAAAAAAACCTGTAATAACTTCATATGCAAACATATGAATTCTATTAAATAGATATGTTCCATGTTTTAATCCATAGAAGTATTCATACTGAAGAGTATAAATGTTAATAGGATTTGACTGAAATAAAAGAAAACTGAGTTTAATTGGGGCTTTGATGCACTCTATCTGTGGGATAGATCCTGGGATGCTTCAGAAGTAGTCATATACATTCGTGTGCAGATGAGAAATCTTACTCATGCCAATAGCCCCTTCTTTTCACATAAGCTAAATTATTCACAAACCTATCTATCTATCTGCAGCATCAGTCATTCTTTCCATACGACGCAGATCATTAAGTATACAATAGGCTAATGACACTTTTCTCCTTATGTATCTCTATCTCCCCACCCTTTGTCTTGATCAGACCAGAATATGTCTGGGTGACCTCTCTTAGTATATACCTGTAGAGTACCTAGCACAAAAAAAGCCCAAATTTGGTTGGCATATGTTGTTCTAACAGCAGCACAAGTAGGTTGAGAAGGCCCTATGTTTGAACAGTCCATCTTCATAAAACACTCTAAAATCAGAGGGGCGTTTCCTTTCCCTATCTAGTTTAAAGCATTCACATAATCAATGATCATGCAAAATGGCAGTGGGACTGAACAAACTAGATCTTTTCCATTTCCTTGCAGTCCCAACACACAGACAAGGAGAAGCTGGATTTTCTGTCCTTTACACAATAGAGAAGAAAGGAAAGAAGGAAAATGCAGGACACTTCTTGACTGAGTGTTTTAAAGAAGATTTTTGCCTCCTGCTTCACTGAAGATCTGTAATGCCCAGAGCTGCAATGATCTGAACTCTCTATGTACAGTGTATAGCAAAGAACTTAAAGGTTTTGCATATGAGCAATAAAGAGGTAAACATAGTCACTTAACAAATTCTGACTTGCCTGGGTGAAAGAAACCATGCTTAGATAAAATTCATCTTTGAATAACCTGGTTATCCTTGGCAGAAGTTTCCCCATTTGGCAACAGCCAAATTTCAGTGTCTACATACAGGCTGGATTCCAGGGGCTCAGCCAGGAATTAGAAGACAAAAATTAATAACATCTGGTCCTCACTAACACTCATCACAGCCAATGAACAGAGGCTGGTGCATCTCTTAGGCTAATTACATGTGCTATGACTGAATTGGAGAATGGACATGGTAATCCTTGTAAAATAGGTTATGTCGTTGCAGGTTCAAGTGAGGACAATGGTGTCAATGCGTATTGCTCAAAATGGGTGAGCCAGGGAGGCCAGGAGGAGTGGTGTAACAAAAGTATGGATAGGCCATGCAGAAAACAAAAACTAAGGAATATGTGAGGTAATAATTTTGTATAGTTGCAACTGGTTTAGGTTTTAGTGATCTGGGGTGATCTTGGAACTTTTTTTTTTTTTAAATAAATTTAAAATACTTTTGGAGAGAAGAATGATTTTCACTCTGCTGCAGCAGTTGCTAGACCCACTTATGAAAAGTATGGACTTCAATAATCATGTTTTCTTTTCAGTTCCATCTCATCAGTTTAGTGATTCTTCTCCACAAGGTGGCAGAAAGACCACACAGTTGACCAATAATGGTTACAACCAACCCATGTCTTGGCACAGAATTACCGCTTTAAAAGTCCTACCACTCAAGCAAAGTAAATCCTTAAACAATTAATTCTATGTTAATTGGAACAATGTAATATAGCTATATGATATAACAAAGGCTTAAGGAAGAAAATCACAAACAGAAGAGATTAAACTGCTTAGTCATCATGACCTACTCAAACATTATTATGCAAATGGCAGCTTTGGAGAAACGCCTGGTGACACCTTGGTTATCTGAATGGAAACGGATATGAAAGCAATTTGGATAAGAAAGACGATCATATTTTAATATAAATGAAACCAGCCTGCAGGGCAATAACCTGAAGTTGGATGAGTTTTCAGATAATAAAGCTCCAGAAAAAAAAGAAGCTCAAGATGAAGTGGCTTTTAAAACAGAAGCTTCAAGGTGGGTAATGAGGGCACAGGGCATGTGTGGGGAAAGCCCCCCTCCCCCCCCCCCCCCCCCCCCAGCACCTCTAGCCATGAAATGGGGTAAGTCTCACGTGTACAGGAGCATAGTGTGGGCAACCAACTCCCAGGGAACAGGAGAGGAGGATGCTGGGTGCAGAGGAAGGCAGGCAGGCAGAGCAAAGGCTTCCTGGATGGCTAGCAGCGGGACCCTCCTGTCAGGACTTGAGATCGAGGATGCAGGGCAGGAGCAGGAGCAAGACATGAATTCAGCATGAAGCATGAGGCTTGGGATAATGGTAACAGACTCCACAGCCTGGAGCAACTTGTGAGCTCACCTCCATGCCTGGTAGGCTGGGGTGCCCTCCTGTGCCACAGAGGGGTGAGCCTGGGGCTGAGCCTGTGCCCTGCGGTGCCCCACAGGCCCCTCCTTACAAAAAGGTCGTAAGTCACTTCTCTAAACTAGAGATTACATTTCTGTTCCTTTCCTAGATTTGCCTCACCTGGCTATAACTGATCACTGCGATTCAGAAGGGAAGTAATTCTTGCCCAACACCATAGTTTTCGATCGCTCCCTCCAGAGTATCTGTGTATCCATCTGACCCTGTTTTTTCACAGCAGATAGAAAGATGTGCTGCATGTACATAAGAATCCCCCTCTACTTCTATACCAGATCCTCCCAGGTTCATCTACAGCTCCAATCAATAAATTGCAATTTTCCCCTTGAGGATCAGCAGCAGGAATAATCTTCACCACCTCCAGAAAGGCCTCCAGCCCTGGCATACCATATGAATAACTGGCCTTTTAAGAGGCTTAAAAAATAACACTTTATGAAATGTCTTTTAGTGGAACTGACTTGTAGTTATTTCAGAATAAAACAAGAACCAAAAGATAGCCAAAATCAGGGCAAAAGCCAGTTAAAATGGACAGGAACGTTAAAGCCAAGTACACAGCAGCGATGGCAGTAAACACAGTCATGTGCTGAGACAGCCTGACACGACCTTGTCTCAATGACAAACATCCTCTTCAACTTATGAAAATATCTGTGTTCTTGTTGAAAAATTATTCCAATGTCTGTTGAAGCCAGAAAATCGAATTAAGAAAGCATTTAAAAATCAGCTTAAAGTGATTAAAATTTTTGTGAAGTGTAAAAAAGGGGATTTTTAAATCACTTTTGCTTGTCAGGAAGAAAGTACATCATCTGACGGAACGTGTTGCCCACACAGAAAAAGAACAGCTACAAGAAGCTGGGCTGTGTTATCTGACAGCTTCAATGTCCACCATAGTGCCACAGTGACTGCAGCCTCAGCAGTGTCATCCCTCTCTCCCACTTCAGCCCTAGAGATCGGGGAAATAGGTTAGTAAGGAGTTGGCTTTTTTTTTTTTTGTGCAAACTCATCGGACTTGCAGGTTTTATCTCTGTCCCATCCACACGGTGTCAGCCATCTGACCTAAGAAGTGGGACTTCCCTGCCTTTCCCCCTCTTCTACAGTCAGGTGAGCCAGACCTAAGTTTAGAAAGAAAATTAATTCACTGAAATGCATTAACATGTTTGGGAAGCCACAAGCAAACCTTGTAGCATCCTTTATTGGATTTCGGGTTTTCAGTTTAAAGCAGCCAGAGTCTCCAAGGTAATTTAGTAGAGTTTAAGAATAGCTTCTGTTTATACCAGCGGGACTGTGCATCTCCAGAGATACTGCCCTACATCTGAGAGAAGCCAGGGCATTGAACAAGGTCCTCCTCACAGAAAGAGGAAACACATTTCAAGTGCTTCTATTTCATGTATGAAAAAGAGAAATCTTATTCATGACCTAAACTGGAAAAAGCAGTGATTTTGCAGCTGAAATTCGGGAGGCAGGGATTTGTCACCCTGATGGTTCACAGATTCTCTGCATGGCCGCAGGTGAGTTGCATCTCTGTTCTCACCTGGGAAATGATGGAGGCAGCATGTCACATCTGCTTCATCTGTGCCTTTCTGATCTACTTAAATCATCTTCTTTTTAGGACAGGAACAAATGCTAAAGGCTTGCTTTTTCTTAACAGCAGAAGACTAATAAGGTTAACATCAATAAAATGCCCTTCCATGATTACACTGAACTGCTCATGGCACCACAGAGGAGAAAGGAAATAAGTCCTGTACAGGCTATTGAGTGGGGGAGCTTCTGCTCTTCTACTTTTGCCCTGATACCCAAGAAATTTTGTGTCAGAGCTAAGAAGAAAGTGTATCAGAGTAGGTCAAACATACTCTCTCCATGAAGAAGACATTTCCAGAGTACACTGGATTTGTATTTCAAATCTAGCCAAACAGGGTCAGTACTGATTTCCCCAGTCTATATTGCAAATTCTTCCCCTGACAAGCACCCCCATGCTGTACCAGGCAGATGCTTGTCAGCTTTTATGCTTTCACGCTGCCAGAACTTGGGGTATGCAGGAACGAAGCAAATGAAGCAGTACACCGGCTTTTATGTCTTTTTGCTGAGATCTTGCAGTCTTCTAAAGCTGCCTGGTTTTGGTGCTAAATACTTGAGCTACTCACTAAGAACAGCCTGCTCCTGCTCCATCCCCCAGAAGAACGAGCCAGAGGAAACCCTGCAAATGGCTCCCAGCTTGCAACAAGGGGGTTTCACTATATAAGGGATAATCTACTTTGCAAAGCTGCTTGTTAGAGCTAATGGGTATCAGGGTGGTATACAGAAAATTATGACCAAATGGACTTCAGTAAAATGAAGGTAAGTTACTGGAGAACTACACAGAAGGAAGACAGTTCGCTGCCAAGCTAAAACACCGCAGATCTGACACAGCCATTACTGACCATGTTCACACAGCTGTAACTGCCTTGCCCACTGTCTACAAAACTGAGGATAGCGCACCCCACATCTCTTACCTAGCAGCTATCATTTAGAGTCCTACTTAGGTAAATAGTATAAAGTCCTAAAAGTAATGCAGTCAGGAACCTCCCTTGCAGATGCTTTTTTTCTGTGGCATCTTCACAGATGATTCATCCCAAATTAATCTGTTTAACTAAGTATGGCAGAGACAGCATGGCTACATCTTTCTTATTCTCATAAACATTATCTGAAGTGAATCAAGTTTGCAATTCTTTAAAAGAAAGTCTCAACCCTGTGAAAAAATATGACCAATCTGATCAACTGTCTAAAAATATGAAAGCATTTGTAACACTGTATACTCATTTGCTGGAAATACTAGAAGAAAAAGGAAGAAATTAATGCAAACAGGAATTTAGCAAATATTATAAAAATTACACAGGAAGAAAATTTGCTCACTGTCAAATCCTTAGTCAGTTAAGCTTTAATTGCACTGTAGTTTAAGATGGAAATGACTTACAGAGCTCATCAAATTTATGTCACTGCAAGGGCTGTCACAGAAGATGTATCAGATAGTAAGCCAAGGATACATTTGTTCTTAGCAAAAAGGCCAAGAAAAAACGTATCTTCTTCCTACATCCATCAGCTGAGGCAAGAACACATAACTGGTTTAGAAGATAAGGCAATAACTAATTCAGTCATGTGGAAAGAGCTGCCATGAAATCCCTCCCACCACCCACAACATTTTTCCACCCACGTTGTTTGTGCTGCTGCACAATCCCCACCTAAACTTCAAGAAACTGAAATTCATCTCTTGGCAATCCTAATGCTTTGTTATTTCAACCCACGATTCTTTGCTTCATTGGCAGCATAATATGTTAATGACAATGGAATCACTGCAAGCCTAATTCAAGACCTTCGGATGTCCACAGCAGCAGTCACTTGAAAAGGAATCTATCCTTATTAGAGGAGAGAGGATTTTCAATCAATAACTGTCAGCTGTACATTTTCTTAAACATGCCGTCAATGGGATTTCTCTCCTTCCTTATATCATTCGAATGCTTTTCATACTCACAAATGTGAAAGCCATTTAGTGATTCCATGCATCTGTTTGGATTTTAGTTTCTCCAGTAAGAATGTCAACAAGGAGGCCAATGTTGACTGTGATTTTTCTGTCATCTGTATACACACGTAGTAGAAACTGTATTGAGACCACAAACTCATTTCACATTCTGTAGGTCACCGAACAGCTGCTGGTAACGATTTTTGCTCACTAATGACCTAGGTTATATTTGAATCGGTGCCCTAGAGGTGAAAAACTCTGTATTCCATTACTGATCCCCTGAGTCATGAAATCCCTTGATATTTTTTTCTAGGTTTTTGTAGAATTGTTATTTGCTATCTTATAAAAGTTGCATGTTCATCAAGCTTCAGAAAAATGCATAATAAAAAGCTGCACATACAAGAGATGGAAGTATTTGCATTAAATGACCCTCAAAATACAGCAATACAATGGAATTAACACTATGTAACAGTCAAAGGTGTCAGAAGTAAGAGGCTCGCTACTCATTGAAAGGAAATTTCTGAGGGAGAATAGAATTGTATAACCAAATATATGAACAAGACCTTATATCTAGCATAGTCAAAAAACTACAGTAAATTAATTATAACCTTGGCTTTTAGTCCCATCCTTAGGTAATATTCCCACATACATCACTCATATTTAAGTTAACTTCTGCTGGGGAAGCACACTTCTTCTAGTAAGATATTATACATATCATTTGCTACATTATGACCTCCTGGGCATTACATACACAATTCACCTGCTCCCAGTGTGGGATTAAAAGAACACTTGGGTGTTTAGGAGAGAAAAAAAAAAAAATTAAAAATAACGGTTCTGTGATTCTTAAAAACGCTACATTTGTTACACAAGTCTGTAAGGGGTTACAAAGACAGAGATAAGTGCTTTAGTGTCTTGATGTACCAGTGCTTTTCAAATATTAGACTCTTCCTACCTGCTGTGCTTAGCTTCAAAATTCAGCATTGCCACAGGAAAAAAAAAAAAAAAAAAAAAAAAAATCTGTTTGCTTTTTCATCCGTGTACCACATGGCTTTCACTTTCATCAAAACACAGCAAAAGTGTCACAGGGGAATCATTCCCTTGGCTGCCTTAGCACTTCTGATCTTTGACCTCCACTGGAAATGGATTCCAGGCACACTTCTGCCTGACAAGTGAACCGTGTAAAATCTTGATGAGGTGTGTGTTTTGTTTTGTTTGATTAGCAAGCCCTAAAATCAAGGGAAAGCTTTGTCTAACAACAACAAAAAAAGCCCACTTTCCTTATACATGCTTTCCCTTTGCAAATTTCCTGACCTAGAATGGCAAAAGCTCTCTTCTACATACGTAAAAAGCACATTAGTACATCAAAGTGGTGTTTTAGTGAGACACAAAGGGCAACAGCTACGCGTGCAGACCTTGTGGCAAAAGAGGAAGGCTTAGAGCCATGACGTCATAAATCTCAGCAGCTCCCGCAATGCACTGAACACGTACACACAGCATAATGAATCTGCTCCCTGGAGGAAAAAGCTTGGGAGCAGGAGGAAAGAAAAGATTATTTTTAGCTAAGGGAACCCTTTGTCTTACAGCATTAAAAATCCTTGAGTTGGCTTCTCACAATAGCAGCCTTGTGCAGTGCTCTACTTTTAACTCATGGAGTGCTGTAAAACGCAACAATTACAGAGCAAAGTGCCACCTTCTGAACTTGCCTATTTGCTTTTTACTTGACGTCCTTTTGGCTTCAATTAGGATTTTGCACATATCAAAGCTTCAGATTCAAGCCATAAAATTCAAGGCTTTTATCGAAATCAAAGTTCTTATCTATTACCAAGGTATAAATTTTCATAAGTAACACAGAGCTGAGCAATAGGAGCAACACGCATCATTTATTAGCCTGACAGGTTTAAAAAGTAATACCTAAAATTAAACTGAAGGTCCATCCCCATTTGAACATTTTATCCAGTGAGACACAGATTACCCTGTTCCTCTAATGCCAAAGAAATTTGATTCTACATCCATTAATAATCCCAGATGTCAGCCATAGACAACATTTTCATCAATCATTGCATTAAAGCACTGACCAAAAGATATACCTATAAAAGAAGAAAACACACTTCCCACTACCTTAATGTCTTTAATGTGTTTTCAAGATTTTAAGCCATTTTGCTGAAGGCTACTTTTAGTAAAGTGAAGAGGCAGCTGCATACACATCTCAGCTGCAAGAAATTTTATTTTGTTTAGCAAAGAAAAAGAAGTCTTACAACCTATTTTAGCTGCATCCTAGATACTCCCAAGTAACATACTACATTTTGTAGTATACCTAGCCATTTGCTAGGGCTGACTTGGATCAACCCAACCTCTGGTACATGTGAAAGAGCTGTAAGTGCCTAGTCTTGCTCCACGTGCTGGGGTGGCCTGGCATAGTTCTGTTACCTGGTATAACAGGGGTATGTCTACATCACACAAATCAAACCTGAGGTGAGCTACCCGAGCTGCCTCCAAAAGTGTCAATTCAAGTACCAGAAACAAGACAGATACATCAGTGCAGTATTAGTCTGACTAATAAGCAGGGCTAATTAGTCTATATAGCAGCTTGTACTAATGAATTTCAATGAAAACAGGCTAAATCTAATTACCTAACAGTTTTTCTGGTCAAGAGCGCATTCACAAAGTGTTCCTATGAATTTGCTGGTCTGCAGTAACTGTCCACACATCTAACCTTTCAGTCCAGTTCATATCAGTTTCATTCTGCAACCATACCCCTAGAACAGGCCTCCTGATGGTTGTCTGAGAACTTAAGCCAAAGGCCGAAGAAGGAAGATGAGAGGTGATCCTTTACATTAGGACAGAGCTGGTGAACAGGAAAAAAACATGTGATACTAACATCACACCATAGTTGTTCTGTACATTACTGACTTCTGCTGAGGGCAACTTTTTAAAAATAGAAGTACAAGATAATGGAGGTGGCAATCAGAGTAACTCTGGGGGTAGAAGGAAGAGAGAGGTATTTGACAACCTTCCACTATCAAAAAAGCCCCACTGAGTCAGTCCACATCATTGGGCAGCTCTCAGAAACTAGATGTCCTCAGTGAACCATTTGGAGGCACAGATTACGATAGATTCATCATGTACCTACCACACACAAATGATGGCCCTCCAGGACTTGCCACAGACAGTAACTCTTTGACAGCAGAAGTCTGCTGCATGGAAATTCAGCCTCTGCCCCCATTTTTATAGGTATTGCTGTTCCAGACAAACAAACCAAACTGTTCACAACTGAAAGCCTGGCGATGTTTTTGAAGACTGCTCCAAATTCGTTTGCTACTTGCTTCAAATGCAGAAGAAACTGAAATAATGCATAACCATCCAAAGACTTGCCTTTCATAAAAGTGCTTCAAAACATGCAAAGCTGCCATTTTCATAAGGAAATTCGGTCATGGTTATTTCAGGAAACAAGTGGATCCTTATATGTAGTATGCCCATCTTCTTTGTCACTTAACAACAGTGTATATAAGGATTCCTAGCCTTATTAATAATCGCTAGTTACCACAGTAATTAGGAGTTTGAAATGCTAATAAATAGTTGCCAAACGTCTTCTAATTTCCTAGGACACGCAGTAGATAATGTATATTGCTTAATGACATCTGATAGCATATACATGCTAATTTACTGGTATCTACAGAAGCCATAAGAAACTAAATACATTACATAAAAGATATCCTTATTCAAATCTTATGGTCTCATTCTTCACAGGGAAAGCATCTGAAATCTGTTAATAACTTGAACTTCAGCTGGGTCTTAATAAGATAGAGTCTTGATCCTTTTAGCAAGCAGGGCAGCAAATTCAAATGTTTCCAAAAATACAGGTATTACAACTCATTGTGACCAAACACTTTCTTGGCATTTAGTTCAAAAACAATACTAATGAAGCATGATAATCCTTGATGGAACAGGATGTTTAAGCATCTAATTAATATTAACAGGCAAAGACTAATCAAGGGTTATAAAGAAAGTGCTATAAGCTGGTCTAAGATAGATGAATCACGCAACACTTACTTGAAAACAAACCCTACTCTGATTGCCAATAATTGGACTTTAATAGGTAGGTTCTAGTGCATGTAGATAGATTTTTAGAGTGGAAGTAGCTGCAGTGGGGGAAGTAGTGACAAGCAATCTTTGTCCAAAAACCAGTATTTCTTCACAGAAGAATCATAGAATTATAGAATAATTAGGTTGGAAAAGACCTCTACAATCAAGTCCAACCATTGACCTAATACCACCATTCCCACTAAACCATGTCTGCAAGTGCTACATCAACATGTTTGTTGAACACCTCCAGGGATGGCGACTCCACCACTTCCCTGGGCAGCCTGTTCCAACGTTTGACCACTCTTTCAGTACAGAAATTTTTCCTAATGTCCAATCTAAACCTCTCCTGCTGCAACTTGTGACCACTTCCTCTTGTCTTATTTCTTGATCCTTGGGAGAAAAGACCAAACCCCACCTCACTACAACCTCCTTGAAAAGAAAATTTAAACCAATGTCAGACTACCCCATGCAGTGCCTCACGTGGATGTGTCTGCAGTCTTGGAAGCTTGACTATCCTACATTCTCC
Organism: Leptosomus discolor; assembly: GCF_034619465.1. NCBI lineage: Eukaryota > Metazoa > Chordata > Aves > Leptosomiformes > Leptosomidae > Leptosomus > Leptosomus discolor. The sequence goes on from NC_141393.1 coordinate 30,639,983, forward strand.
TGCAACAGGACCCTGAGCTTTTTTGGAGGTTCTAGCAGGAGAGTGCAGCTACCATATACCCTTGACTGATGAACAGTACCACCTCTATCAAGGAAAGTTGTTCTCTTTGATCAAACACACAGCTTCGGGAGGGACGCACATGGAGCAGTAAGGGAGGAAGAGAACACCTGCCTAGCCAGCCAGATCAGCCGAATCAACCCTGGCAATCAATGGGGTGACAGAGGTCGCAGCCCTCACATCCAAGTAGTTCAGTTATGTAAAAATATTAGAGTTTCTGACAAGGAAACTGCAATGGCAAATAGGCTCAAGGATAACTGCATCCTGGATTTATTTTTTATATATATATATATATATATATATATATGTATGTATATATACTTATATTATTCCTAGGGAAAAGATTTGCATAAACCCCACTTATTTTGAAGGGCAGATGCTACATGAGAATCTGGAGAAACAGCTGTTGGCCCTGAGATTGGCACAACTGATAGGAAGAACTTTACCTTGGGAAAGGATGTCTAATTATGAAGAGTAATGTACTCCGATAGATGGTATGTTCAGTGAAAGGACTGTTTTAACTGGACTAAAGAACTAAGTGTGGCCAGTAAAAAACCAAACATCCTTATATTAACAAAAAGGTCCTGAGAAGCAAGTTAGAAGAAATGGATGTATTATTGAGGATCACAAAACAGGATACCTTCCATAATGCAGAAACAGAGTGGTGTAGTAACCCTGAATAGAGCACAGCTATTGTAATGGCGTCAGGGGTAGCAGGAAGAGATAAAGGTATTTGATAGCACTCTTCATTAATGGCATGCTAGATGTAAGAAAGAGAAGAAATGGAGGCTGCATATAGGTCCAGAGGTGAATAGGCAGCACTGAAATCCATTCATAGAATAATTACCAGGGGTTGTCTCATCATTGACAAAGATTATTAAAAACATTCTAGTAACACTACTAAAGACTTGTTTATTTCTGAATGAGACAGTGGTTTTATAGACTTTATAACCAAATTGTCACTTTCTTTCAGTAAGAGCAACGAAAAGAGTAACTAATCTTGAATTGAACAACCATGAGTTTATTCAATACACTGAATATAAGTATATAAATATATAATACCTTTATCTTGTATTATTCTATATTCAATAATATAATCAAGAAATAGTAATATTTGAAATTTTCTGTTTCCGTAGGGCGCACACAGGATATACTTAGTTAAACCTATTGGACAAGGAATTTTATGGACTTCAATGAAGGTGACACTTGGAATTTCTTTACATCAGACAGGCATGTTTCCCATAAGTTGTATATGAGTCAAGGAAAGAAAAATCTCTTACAGGATTAACATACCAGACCCAGCTACATAAACAGCAACCATTGCTAGGCTGGAAAGGAAAGCAGCCTGGGAAAAATGAAGGCCAAGCTGTCAGTCTCCAATATCTTGTCTGTATAGCTCAGAGAACAAAATTGACGGGATCCTTGTCAACAAGTAATCTGGAGACAAACATTCATTTTCAGGGAGCTCCAAACTGAGTTTTTGCCTGGAAAGCACCTCCCAGTGAGATTTTTTCATGGGATGGATTTTTCCTTCTCTGTTCCACTCTGCTTCTGGTTTAGTCCTGAATCCAGTTTGTTATTTAGCCTCTCTGCCACATTCTCCCTCTCTACATACGTGTTCATAATAAGGCTTACCTTCCTATCATACAAGGGTTTTTTTGGGGAGACCTGTCAGTTAAACAACACTTCTCATCCAGTAAACATTATTACCAGCTAAAGCAGGTATCACTTCCCTTGTTTGAGACAATTGTGGTTTTCTCTTTAAAGAAAAAAAGCCATAAAGAAAGGAGCTGTTTGCTCATCTCTTCCCAATTTTCTCTTTCAGACAGCTGAGGGCTATTTAGCTCATATTTGTTACGGACAGTCTGCTTTAAATCATCTTGGAAGGTGGAGTTCTGACCAAAGAGGACCTCCTTTCATTGTCTGAAGTGCATAATCCTACGTTTGAACTTTGAAGAACTCTGGTATGAATATCTCATTACACACTGGGTCTAGGAAAGACGACAAATAAAAAAGAACCAGTTAAATCCTATTCACTGAAATGATCTCTCTGGATATTTGGCAGTAAAAATGAAGGATGTCCACCTGGCACCCAGTATGAATTTGCAATGATTGGAGCTGATTCTCAGATGGCTTCCAGTACATGGCCAATGATGACTTTCCCATCTTCCCAAACAGCAGCTATGGAGGAGAAGGACAATCTCTTCTCATGCAAGGGAAAATGCATTTCTTTAGGCATTTCTGAGGATTTCATAGACATACTCCAAAGCCGCTGAAAAACAGGTGAGGAGAGTGAATAATGCATATGATATTAAATGTTAAATGATTTCTACAAAAAACCCCTGTTATCCTTTCCCTTATGACACACCATTTCCTCTCCAAACTTTTCCTATCCTAACTGACCTCTGTCTAAACAAACACTAAATTTGACCAGCTGGAATTAATAAGCATTTTAACAAATCACGCAAAACTACTACAATTTTTGAAATGCAAACTGATGTTATATTCCATATTGGAAAGTTAAAGAACTCAGTGATAGCATCTCTTTGAAAAAATGGAATTTAAAAAAAAAAAAAAAAAAAAAAAAAAAAGAATGAAGAGGGTGGTGCTTTGATATTAAGAGAAATTTAGAGGAAGAGTGCTGTACTTTTCAAAACCATGCAAAGGAGATAATGCAATCATACACATACAGAAAAGAAGTTAAGAGAATACTCTTTGCTACCAGAGGTAAGTAGTAGCATTCCTTTAACTTCTCTTCTTTCAGTTGTTACTACTCTGAAGTATTATCTGTACTCACAGCTGCTAGACGAGTAATACCGATATTTCAATGTCTGTTGAGATCTTGTGATATAAGAAGTTGTAAAACACGTTACAAGAATGCAGGAAATGTTAATCCTCATGTTTCAGGATAACCACTTCCAGGGCTCAAGAAGGTCAAGACGTTATTTCCTGCATAGTACATGATTGCTCCCCTGATTAGTACCAAGATTTTTCACCTTAAAAAGCCCTTGTAAAGCCAGAAAATAGACAAAGGAGTGACAAAATACTCTCTTGCAGTATAGCAACTTCAGTCTTTCCATTTGAAAATTAGAAGCATTAGACTTCTCAGAAATTTAGTTTAGTTTTCTTTTTCAGATAAGTGAAAAGGAAAACTTTTTTTCCTGTTAATCATTTTTACTGTTATCAGTTTATTTTGGTAAGACTCTAAAACAGCCCTGCCTGGTTTGGAACAAATTAATACAAAGATTTAAAATATTTTTTCAAAATAAGAAGTTTAAAAAAAGCAGGAAAATATTGTAGCTGAAGCAGGATCAAGTTGACTGAAATTTCGTGCATGAAATATATTTCTACCAGAAAAGAAACGTTGAAGAAAAGGAGAGTGTTGGAGATAGTCCTGAAAGAGCAAAAATTTACAAAATGTTGCCAGGCAAGGACAAGGTGAGATTAAATTCCCACGCTAGGATAAAAAATAACCAAGGAAACCATGGAGTCAAAAAGGTATAAATCTCCGTATTATTACTACTTTTGTGAGATAAAAGAAGAGAAAGAAGACATAAGTGATTGCCTGCATATTCAAGAGAGAAGGACAGGATATTTGAGTTCTTCTTCTACTTCCTTGAAATATTGAATGAGTGTCCTTCGTTTAAACACCGTAGGCCTCTGTTTGTGAAAACCTGTGCATAACAGTGACTGTCAAACACGTAAGCCTCGGAGGCTTCATTCATTAGCATTTCTAACTGACTTAGGAAGCTCAGCTGCAACATCCTGTTTAGAAATGCAAAAATCTTATCTGTATTCTGATGTAATGAACAGACATGCTACGGATGGTGTTTAGAATAAAAATTCAGAGAAGGGTGAGACTGCCTTAAAGCTTGTGTTTCCTGGAGAACAGGGGCTGGTTATAAAAGGCTGGCAGACTATGCAAGGTATGCGAGCTTTCATGAAGAAAGGTTCTCTTATGGATTGATCACAGTAGTTTCTTCTGGCTGAATCAGATGCAATCATTAAGGTTCATGTGCTTTGTTCTTGTATTTTTCAGCATTTAACTTTTTCAGATCTTTCAATGGCAGCATCAGCTGTAGTTGAATTCGATCACCACAAATCAGATTTGTGATCAGGAAAGTCAGTCTTCCATATTAGCTAGCCATTCTACCAGATTGTTTGGTAGTGAGCCACATTGTTCACTGTGAGCCACATTCTCCCAATGTTATTCTCCCTGAGCAATTTTTCTGCAAAAAATCTTGTTGACTTCAATGGATAAGTGATTTTTATTCTCACTGGCAGGAGACCTGATTGCAATTTTTATTATAGGCACAAATTGTTCGCCCAGCTTCTATCCCCTATTATTACCCATCAGCCAAAGATCTTTTTCTGAGAGCACTTTCTGTTGCTTGGAAATACTAGTCAATGCTTACATTAGGAAGAGGTGCTTGGGAGCACCTGTGTAATGCTGCAGAACAAATCAGATAGGAAGGAATAAAAAGGTGGTGAAAAATGAGCAGTTCCTCTAATAGTTGTTTCCTTTTGGAAACAAACCTCTTCCCAGCCTTGTCCAGATGTGCAACCAATCTTGCAAACAAAGTGGCAATAGGATGCAGGATTGATTGTTTTGAGGTCATTTTCTAAATCTTTTCCAGGGAAGAGAGACATGTTCGGATATTTAGCCTACTGCATGTTCTTTCTAAAATATGGTCCAAAGTTTTCTCCCTTTTTTTTTTTTTTTAAGAAAAAAAAAAAAAAAAAGAAATATTTTAGGTAAAGAAGGATTCACCACCTTCCTCTGAAACTCACTTAATTCATCTCCTTGTATTGAATAATTTTTTACTGTGACATTTTAAGCTTCATGACTTTGCATTTCAATTGTAAATTGATGAAAAGATGTGTTAGCAAGAAAGCAGGAGTGGTACCCACCAGATTTGGATGGAATGAAAATAGGTTTTATAGCTGAAGTGAAAGATGGGACAAAGACAGTCAAGATTCCTACTGAACTAAATGCTCCTACATCACGCCATACACAAGCAGTGAAGCAGACAACCTATCTGCAAGGATACAGCTCAGTTACATGAAGGTCTCCTTTCCCTCTTGCTGTAAAAAGCAAATAGAAGAAAAATTATAGTTAGATGTCAAGTGAGTTACAAAGGGTAACACGAAAGCGAAGAAATAACTCACAACTAAGACTCTTCTTTTTCTTCCAAACACTTAAGATATTAGAAACATGTAATTGTATTTCTTTCCCTGAATTTCAATTGTCTGCTGAAGCATTTGCATACTGCAAATCAAAAAACAGCAGTAAGTGGGCTCTGGCTCAAGATTCATCCTCTGACAAAGAAAAGTGTAAGTAAAAGGCACAGCCCGATTCAAACAACAGCCTCAGGAGCCCTTGACTGTAGGCCATAATTTTGCAAACAAATTTTGCAAGGATCACTTGTTCACAAGATAGATGGGGTGAAAACTACATCTGCCTGCTCAGTTTTCGAACCCACTCCTCTTTCCATCTGTAGTTCAAAAAAACTGGATCCACTGAGTGCCAAAGGCTTTACCCAGTTGGATGATGAGAGTTCATGGGTGGCTAGTCTGCAGCAAAGGAGTTTGCCTGTGCATGCCTTCCAAGATTCAAGTCTTTGTGAACGGTTTGCTCTTCTACGCCCCCTCCAGCCACACAACTGAAGAGTAGCAGAGACAGAAAAGCAAAACTCCAGGAAGGAGCCTGAGAGAAGCTGCAATTAAAATAGGCCTGGCCAAATGCCAGCCCTGAATACCTCTAGATACAATGGCTCCTAAACCTAAATTAGGCCAACTGCCAGGCTTGGGGACGCATGCACAACCATAATCTCCCAAGAACAGACAGAGACAGCAAAGTGCAATTAAGTATTCTCAGTTCACCAGTCAGTCAGAGCGATCCTCAGGCATAGCAACACTTGCCAAACATTTTCCGCATACAACATGAATAACAAAAAAATAAAAGATTTGATTCAATTCCTACCACTTTGGAGAAAAAAGAAAAAGAAAATCTGAGATCTGCGAAGAGAAATGTTAAAATGCACAAATGGACGGAGCTAGGAAAAAAGATTCCAAAACTATTTTTTGACAAGGACACATGCCTACACATGAATAGCACCGATTTACCTTTCGGTAACAAGAACAGTTGCAAAAACGTTGGTGAAGAGGCAATAAATTAAATGAGAAAACCATATAGCAATACACTTCATCTACAATTTCTGTTTGTTGCATTCTCATCTTGTACAAGACAGACTTCCAGTAATCCCCTCTTTGACACTACCACCATGATCCAACTTATTCCCCTCATTAGGCTCAGTTATTCACCATCTGTCTGTGAAAAAAAAATAGTTTGAATATTATTTCTTTCTCATAATGTGGAAGCAATAATGAAACACATTACAGGAAAAGCAAGCTGGAAGTAGGATACCTCACAGTCCAAATGAGAAGGAGCTGGAATCTGTACTAAGGCTGCTAGAGTCCAAGTCCTGCCACAGCCTTGTACCAGGAGCCAACTGCAGAGACTGCCAGTGAGGGAGAAAGCATCAAATCACAGCCAAGTACTACTTAGGGTCAAGAGTCAGAAGAAGAGAGAGTTTTAGTCATGAATAATGCCACTGTAAAGAAAACAAACCCCACAAACATGCACACATGCAACAAGCAAAAGTAGTCCAGGTAAAAAGGGCCATGAGGGTGAGGTCAGCCCTCGCAGGCTACCGCAGCACAGGGCTCTTGCTCTCTTTCACGTTAAGCAGAGCCAAGAGGTAGTCTCAAGTCTCGAGTATCAGGACTTAACATCCTCCCCCCATCTCAGCCCCCTTTCCACAGCATAAAAAAAGGCCTGAATGGGTTGAGAGTGATGGTTGTGGCTCACCTGGACATCCACAGGAGCCTGCTGTCGGGGAAGCGCCCTGCGAAAGAGTGCACAGCTGGCTGCAGGGACACACAAAGGCAGGGCTGCAGGTGCCGGGTCAGGGGACAGTTGCATGGGGCACTTGCGAGATGGCTGCTGCAGCACAGCGAGTCAGTAAGGCAGCAGGACCCTCGGTCTGGACTCAAGGGACAAAGGAACTGGGAACAGACAGCCACCTGCACCTGCCAGCTGCTCAGTTACCTGCCAGCAGGGCTGGACGAGGGTGATTGAGTCAGAGTGTAAGCCCTGACACCCAGAGGTGCAGGCCACTCCTCTTGCAGGTAAAAACTAGAGGTGGTTTTAGTAAACTTCATTCCCCATGAACCCTAAAGATAGGGATACAAATACTTCAAATGGTCCACAACTCCCAGTTGTTAAGCTGAAAAATATGGCCTAACTATCCAAGCTTTGCAATTATGAAATCAGCTTTGCCTCGTTACTTGTTTCAGTTCTAATAACTAATTGTCTCTCTGCTTTCTTCTGTACGGAACATTTATGTGGAGACCCTCATAAATAAACCTGAGGACATTGAATCTCATCACCTAGAGGCTGAAAAATTAATCCATGGGCAAAATGTCTCCGTTACTAATCACTAACATTTCTAGAAAGTCAGAGATACCGAGATAAATAAAGAAATACCCAAAGATTTCTGTCTACCTTTTCTCCCGTCGTGCCAAAGAGAGAATCACAAGGTACTCATTGTCTGTTTTTTTCTTTTGTGATTGACAGAAGTGAAGAAAGTCTCCCAAAGGAGTATATAAATAATTTAAATAACACACACAGTGATTGCCAGTACCCGGCCAAATTCACCCTGGCTGTGATTCTGCTTGGCTCTGCAGCATTCCATCTCCAAAGCAGATAAACCAAATGTGTAACAGAGAATAAAAAAAGAATTAAAAATACCAGTAACAATTATAATATGTCTTGATATAGATTTAAAATCAAAGCTGTGTTTTCAGAAAGTTTATCGTGTGCTGAACTGCTCTGGGATCTTTGGATGGAAAACACTATATATATTCTAAGTCATTGTTAACTACCACAACTTGCATACCATTACTTTGAACATAGCCAATTCAAAGTACATGTAAAAGATGTTATAGCAGTATTTCAAATCAGGGCACCAAGCCAGAGAATATTAAAGTATATAAGCTGCCTTCCTGTCTCTAGAGGTTTTAATATGACGAATGCTTGAACTCCTGTTAGCCTTGTTACAAGAGTTACGATGTAGTAACTGTTCATCTGAGCACAACCAGTCCATTGTAAACCTAAGTAAAATGGATATGACCCTCTAGTGAAAACTAAACATTGGTTTTCTGCCTTTTTTTTGTTTCTTTCTTGCAAAAAACACTTGAGTTAAAATTTTCTTTTCAACACTACAAAGAAGGTAAAAGATCTCTGTTCAGCTGCTCATTTAGAAGACTACATCAAAATGGCACATTTTTGTTCGGTGGTTTTTTATATCATTAGGGAGTTAAGGCATTTTTCTTGTTCTAGAGAACTAAATATCTGCACAAATTAATTTGGAAGTTGAATTAAATTTCATTACTTTAAGGAAAACATGGTTTGCTACAGCAGCCCAAGGAAAGCCTATGTTATTTATTTTTCCCTTTGAACATCATAGCAGCTACAATCTGAAATAAACCTGTGTTGGGGAAGAGAAGAATATACACACTTTTGTCTATCAAAGTCAAAACACAGAGCACAAACATCATTAAACTTTTCAAAACCTCTGTCAGAGGCAGAAATGTTCTCTCTAAGGGCAAAACCAAAGCAAGTAACAAAAAATACTCCTGTTTAAATTCATTCGGCGGGATTTTACCTTCTAAGTCTTTTAAAGCTCCTTCCTAATCCACAGTTATAGAGGTATTTTGAACAACAGAACTGAAGGACTAAATGTTTTGTGGTTTATTCCACATATGGAATCATTTACTTAAACAAATTACTCGTGATATTAAGAAATTATTGTATGGTTTCTTAGCACTATCTTAAGTGTCGAGAAACATTATTTTTCCACAGAAAAATTCTGCAACCCATAATATACTCCAGTGCTGCGCGTGTTACAAAGTTAGCCAGATTTACGTGTCATTCCTGAACTTAATTAACTGTGCGATACAAATTAACATGGCAGTCCTTAGCCATGTCATCTATGGAAGGAGCTGGCTTTCAGAAAGCTCCAAAGAACGCATCTGCTTCTGAACCAGCCACTGCTAATGGTGATATTTCCTAAGGCTATTTGGGGAGAGCAGCGTTCTTCCCACACCACTCTGAACTCCATTAGAAATCATCTTTGCTGATTCTGCGGCTCAATAAGGTCTTACCTAGGTCTCAATTGCTGCATTTTTATTTGTGTCATGTGTACTGCCTCAGTATGTGTTTGGTCTGCTCTATCATTGCTCAAGCTCTTCACGTATGTGTGTGTGTGTGTCTGTGTGTTTAAAATTCAAAAAAGGATCACAAGTGACATTCACTTTCCAAAAATGCGGCGTCACAGCTAAACATGGACCTGATATGCGCATATGGTAAAAGCTTGCAATTATGTACAAAATAATGTAAAAAGTTAAATATAGCACAGATAAAAATCACTAAGGACTTTAATTTTAACCCAGCAAACTCTACAGAATTTGGTCCTTTCGAAAATCTTATTAAAAAAAAATCAAACCAACTAGATTAAAAGGAAGTGATTTTCTAGAATTCATAGAACCTGTTTTACAAGTATAAAGAACATGTACTATTTATCTGCGTGTGAAAGTAATTAAAATTCAAAGCATTAACATGAATAGTAAGAATAGCAAGGACTTTAATGGGTCCCTGTGGAGCGTAGGCTAAGCAGGTTTGTTTGGCTAAACTCTTTCATAAATATAACTGCAGTGGAATTGCGCATGCAAAAACAATAAAGCAGAGTAACTGCCTGAAAAAAGAGAACGAAATAAAGGTGAACAAAGCCAAAAAGTATGAATAAATGTAAATCCAGTGTACCAAATATAAATGAGAATTAATGTCTATATCAGCACGTAGTGAGGAAGGCAGCTAAAGAAGCATTGATGTCTCGCAGCCACTACCTTTGTCTCCTGCTTGCTGCCTGTTTCATGTCACAAAACCAAGACAAAAGCAGTAAAAGTAACTTCTGAAAAAGTATCAGATACATACCACAGCACCGTACTGAAACGTCAGTGTACACAAACTGCTTTTTCCAGATGACAGCTGAATAGACAGTCAAAAGAGGTTTCCCTGCAGTCCACCTCTCCTGATGCTGTAAATGGACCCGAGTAGGCTGCTTGTTAGACAACTAGTTTGCATCAAACCAAGCAGTCCTCCCTCAGAGGAGTATCTTTTAACAACTTCTTAAGTCTTTTAAGCGCCAATTTTCCAAATATGCTCCAAGGACATAAAAGAAGTCAGTTACTCCAATCCCTGTTTTAACTGAAGGATTTGCTTACCCATCCAGAACATATTACCTTGGGACACATGACAAGCTTACATCTCTCTATCTCCACTGCATGGATTTTCAAACTGTTTGTGAAACGGCTCCCAAAGGGCTGTATTACAGTACAGTTTTAAAGTACATGAAAATGAGCGATAGTTCTCTGTAAAATGTTACATTTTAACCTAAAACATAAGCCCCCGAATCATAAACAACTTGGACATAGACAGAGTAGGGCAGGAATCTTGGAGAAGTTACTGTGAAATTTGTCCCAGCATAAGCCTTTCCTGCTTATTTTCAGAGGCCTGAGAATACCCTTTGTTAATCAGGCTAGATCCACAGTTGGCTTGCAGGGCACCTATTTTTCATCACTTCACGGTCTAGTACAATGCACAGACTTTAATTGGGACTTTGACTTCCATTATGATGTGTGGAAAAATTTGAGAACCAAAAGTGGATCTACAAAAAACACAGGCTTGGCAGAAGAAATATGGACCAAACTGAAGGGCCGTGTCTGTGTGGAAATCATGGTCTTGAGCCTGCTCCTGGAATTTGGTGTCTCCAACAGCCATTGCTCATAAAACAAAATCAGGAGACCAAGCAGTGTTTTTTCAGTTTCATCCTATAGTTAAACGGTTGCAAGGTTCATCTGAGACACAGAAGAGTTGTGTCCGGATCCACTCTTCTCTTGAGATATTTTGAGATTTTTTTTGTCCTACCTCCAGCAACAGTGTGGGCTGCTTTAATCACTTTTTTAAAAACAGGGCTTTGAATCTTTGCTTCAATTAACATTTATGCACTTAACATCAGTACAGAAAGGAAAAATAGCAGAGTTGGTATTTTTTTTAAACTGTTAATTATTTTAACACACTGCAAGCCAGAAACATTCAATTCATTTCAACATGTAGTGAATGTGTATGCACAGACACAAAGCCACAGTAACAATGTCTGCACCAATAAAACAAACCCCAATAATATTAATTTCAGTTATCTGTGGTGAATTGCACTGATGCAACACTGGAAATCATCTGAATGGAAACAACGTGCTCAGACATAGCAGTTTATACTTCTCTCTATAAACAGTTTTTTGCAATATTTACTTTCATCAGCATCAGCCTGACTACTCACACTTTTGAATCGCAGCAGGTTTCTGCAGTATGAGAGCCTTAAGAATAATAAAACAAATGGCTTTCTGATTCAAGAGATTAGCCTCTAGCACACATAACCATTATTCTAGCTATAATACAATTCACATCTGGTTAAAAGAGATGTAACGTGCAGAGAGAGTCTGTCCATCATGCAGGCCTGATGCATTAAGTCTTTATTTATCCTGCTCCTGTATATTTGCTGTGCTTTAAGGTTCAACCATGAACGTGAACAGAGGTCTCTTTTTTCTAAGCTTAGAGGTTGAAACATAGGGGTAAAAAAAAAAAAAAAGTATTTTCTAAAACTAACCCATGGTGAAGATTATTATTTCTTACATATTCTATTAAACAGGGAAAGTCCGTGTTCACAGTAGGGTCATTACTCAACACAAAGATATTTTAGTGAAGTATTTGCCTAAGTCCCATTGCTGATAAACTAAAGTAACAGTAGCAACAGCAAGCTGACATTTGTTTTCATAAAGATAATTATTTAAAGTGGTAGTAGTGACTCTCACAGTGGTAGAGAAAGAGAAAAGCTGCCTTCTTTACAGCGCAGGCTTGAACTGTAGGCACAGTAAGGACACCTCGAGATAACAGCCAGCACAAAAATAAGTTTGAAAGCCATTCTGGTTTATGTCCTAACCACTACATATGCTCATTTTCTGACCAGGAACAGGCTCAAGTGAAGACTTTTTTTAGATGACAAAGAGGAGGAACTGATTTAGAAATATGAGAATGTTTCATTCTCTGGTTTTCCTTGTATTCAAAAATAGCACTTAGAAGAAAATTCAGATTGAGTCGTATGTGTGCTTTAAGGCAAACAACAAGGCAACACTTAGAAGAGGATAAATCTGGATGAAGTCCCGTGCACAGCTTCAGGAAAAGGGTAGAAAGGATTCCACACTGAAAACTGAATTAACAGCCCAATTCATTTTGCCTAATTATGTTAATGGAAAGAAAAAGTTACAGAGTGAGCAAGACTATTACTCTACCTTCCATACAACTGAATTAGTTAACTCTAAATTTTAGATAGTCTAGAACAAGTAGATGGGACGTCACAAGAACACAAAAACCTCATTAAAAAAAAATTAAAGAATCAAAGTGAACTCCTCACCATAATTATTCATAAATTTCTATGCAATAATGACATATTATTCAGCATTTTATTGGTTTTGCTACTGGTGGAAGGGGAAATGACACGACTCTGTACACTAGGCTGCACAAAAAACGGCCACAACAGGAGACAGTGTTGATCAACAGCAAATCTGAGATGATGCCATGTGTAATTTTTTTTGGTACAAATGGACATCACAGATAATGAGAATACCTCAGATGAAATACTAATAAAACATTCAATACAGTTATTCCGGAGTCTTTAGGTGAGGGCTAGTCCAACTGTGCAAGTCCCACAAATGAAGATTGGCTGTACAGTCATGCACAAGGGATAACAGTAAATGACACAATGTTGAGCTGAGGCTTTTATCACAACTTCACATCCCAGAGACTCCTATTAGCCCCATTCTGTTTAACAGTTATATTGATTAATTGAAAGGAGTATGCCAAGAGTAGAGCAGCATGTCGGTCAAATTCCTAGTCAACAATACATCTCATGAACATCACCGTAATCACGGTAAGAGATCCAGGAAGGTTTCAGTATTGGAAAAATAAAGATTTTTTTTTTTAGCCAGGAAAAATACAAGCTAATCCATCTGCAAGAAAAGTAACCAAAACACCACGATAAAATACAAGTGAACATTCAGTAGAGCACTGTGGCCACGGGAGATCTGGGAGAAAGTGAAGAAAGTAAAAGAAGTGTACGAACTCTGCAGGGGTCGGTTCTCCAGGGACATGCTCACAGCTGGTTTGCTCATGAGGACTGGCAGCATGCCAGGTCCCAGATGTTCACCTGGAGAGCTGAGTGATGATATCAAACCTCGGAGGAAAGGAATGCTGTCCTCCTTCCTACACAACATAGGCACTCGGGACTATGTGATCTCCTGGCCTTTAGCTGTCTATAACGAACTTGTCTGCTGTCGTACTGCACGTCTCTGCTGGAGCACTGACTCAGGTGTATCCTGTCCCCTAGCAAATATTTTGAGGCTGGATGCCTCCAGCCAATACAAACCATCACCTCAAAAGAGTGACAGTTGAGTGCCAGAGAGAGAAGGAACTTGTATGACGTTGATCAACTTCTTTGTGCAAAAGGTCTCCAAGAGTTCTGCTTAATTTGCTGTCCAAATTGCTAATCAGCATTGCTGAGCAGAACTACTTGGCACTTTATCCCTTCCCAAAAAAAAAGGAAGGAGAGAAAGGAGGGAAGACATTTCAGACTGAAAAGGTAACACAAGCATCACTCCTATGCCTAATTCATCCCAAGGAGACCTGAAGCTGTTGGCAGCAAATGCTGTCAATGATGAACATCAAGCTGCGCAAATCTGGAGGGAAGGAACGTGAAAACTGACCAAAGTATTTTAAGCAAATAGGAAAGTAAGTGATTTTTCTGAATGGTTCAAGCAGGTAAGATTTTTTAAAGCAATTAATTTTAAAAGGAGTAAAATCTCATAGATCAAGCAATTAAGCATGTATTTTTAAATAAATTAACATTTTACCTTTAAAACATTATTACTGAAAGTGTGTGTAGCAAATTATTTCACAAATCTTATTGCTTCCTGAAAGCATTATGGCATTTCATAAAGAAGAAAGAGAAAGCTAGAAGAAAAGAGAAATCATTTCCTGTCTTTCAACAAGAACATTTTGGGGTTTGTCTTTAGTTGCCCAGATATGTGCTTTCTTTTTGCCTGCTTCATTATTAGAAACTCACTCACTGAGCTCTAAAGCCCAGCTATGAATCTCAGCTAAGGACAGCTTACTTGCAGGCCACAGACAGTACTGGGTCTACAGCTGGAAACCCCAGCTCACGTGGCACCTGATCCTGTCTTCACAGAGAGCACATCAGCACATGCCAACCCAGAACTGCCTCGCTGCGGAAGCCCAGCAGTGGGCTGCTCCTGAGAATGAAATAACCATTTGCAGGCCAAATGAGTGATACTACAGCCAGCTAGCTAGTCATCAGATCCCCGACACCACCGAAACAATAACAAAGGAAGATTATCTAAACCACATTCACAGCAAGGCCTTTGGTAGCCAAAATAATTCACTTGTCACTGCTATATATATAAATGGGTTTTTTGGTGCCTATTCAAAGCAGCCAGATTTAAGTAAACAGCCTGAGTGCATTGGTGTTCTTCCCCTTCCACTCCAAACTCAGAGACACATGGTCCTTGATAACATGATCAGTACCTCAGCAAATCCTCTCTTGGTTCCCAGACATACCTTAACAAAGTTCCAGTTGAATACTGATGGCATAATCGGGGTAGAAAGAAAGCAAATTCATCTTTGTTAGTATCTCAACAACACATAAACGTGATAGATTGTGAAAAATAAATCTATTTTTTATCGTATACGTACTAGCGCTTTCTGCCGTGGCTTTGCAATCAATTGGTCCTATGGTTATCCCACACTTTTGTCAATAAAACCTTCACATTCGCACCACAATGCATTGCATTTCTAGAACAACATACAGTGCATTCCGTATCATATCACGTGTGCACAGCTGTATCTATATCAACAAGAACACTTGAGAAATACGCTACCTAATAGGATATTTTTCCTAAAGTAATCCTTTCCTGTTATTACCTTGTACAGGTGTACTGTGAGTTGTTTGCTTTGTCATTTAAGAAACTGCTGCTTCAATATTTTGGAATGCACTGTCAACACTACAGGCTGAAGGGAGTGATATTGATATCGCCCTCCAAAACCAGCATAACTTGATTAATGGTCTCTTATCGCAATGAGGAGTCACACTGCAGTGCTATGGATTTGTCTTCCTATGAATGCAAAGAAAGTGAGAAGAATGAAAGGAGGACAGCTGCACATTTAAAAGGCCAGATTTTCAGACAGTGGTATTTATTTCACAAATTAAAGGGGGTTTTTTGTGGTTTTTTTTTTTTTCTGTTGTGTTTGATTTTGGGGTGTTTTTTTTTTTTTTGCTTTTATCTAGCCCTGGAACTGAGAAGGGAGCCATAAATTTAATAGTCAACAAACCTTATGGAAACATGACATTAAATCTTAAATTAGCGAGTACTAAATGAGATCTTTATTATAGGATTCAGTGCCAGAGGTATTTACATTGTTTATACAGCATCACATATATCTTTGCAGACAAAGCTAAAAACGCTGCAAGAAAAGCCTAATTTCTTTCAATTTTAGAATAAAGAGCTACAAAATGTTAATTAGGTGCTTTAATAAATCGGAAGTATTTTAACATTTTGGATACATCGAAGCAATTCAGAAGTGAAGACATCTAACTTAGGTCACCTAACTACACTTCTCTCTTGAATGTCAGAAGCACCCACTAAAGAACAAACATTAGTTCTAGAATCCTCACTGAACAAAGCAGTTTTAGTATTTTTTTAAAGCAAGTCAGCCATAATAATTGAGGAAAACAGCACATCTGCATTAAGTATATATGCTTTAAGAAGAAACACATCTATTCCTCACCACTCAATTCAGTAACCATTTTGAAAGGCCACCTTTGCTTTTATCCAAGGCTCATTATGTCTTTTGTGTTTTCTCTATCACCCTCCTCAATGACAGTGCTGGATCACAGAGTTGTAGCATGATTTAATAGTCAGTATCTCAGGAGCAAATAGTAATAAAACCACCTGCCCTGCCTCTCAGCTTCTTTGAAAGGCAGAATCACAGAACCTCTCATCCCGCATCTTCTCCCCGTCACTCACGTGCTTACTGAGGAGGTGCCTGTAACCCAACAGTTCACACCATTTCAGTTCCCAAGTGGACAGAAAGACACGCTGAACAGTGCAATAGAAGAATATGGGTCTCATGAGCTTCAGCTAAAACCAGCTCCTCTGTTCGAGAGGTCCATTTAAAAGTACACACTTGTAATAAAATTCAGGGCTTATAGTATATTGGCTTAGGGGCTCATCAGCCTTACATGTTATTTACAAGATACAAGAGATATTACACTGGGCTAATTTGTATCAGTACAGTGGTCAGGTTTGGACCACAACATACTTAAAAGAAAGGCAACAAAAATACTACAAGGTTTATAAACACACACTGTAAAATGCTTAAAGGAAGGTGTACTTGGAGAAAGAAAAGACAGCAGTGGAAAGCAGTGAGAGAGAAATGGGACACAGCAGTCTTCCAGCATCTAAAGATCCCCATAAAAGTGACAGTGATAAATATTCACCACGTCCACTTGCAACAGAACCAGAAGTCATCAGTTTATCTTGCAGTAAAGAAGATTTAGCTTGGCTACCAGGAGAATCTTTCTTCCCATAAGGTACTGAATCACTGAAATAAGACATGGAGAAAGCTGTGGAATCTGTTTCACATGTTTAGCAGAAAAGTATAGATGAATTTCCATCAGAGATACAGGAATGATTAAGACCAACATTTGTATATTCCAGGTAGCATTTATTTTTATATCTCTTGTGGGTCAAGTATTGTATCTCAACACCCGTCTAAATTTTAAAACATAATGAGCATTTGTATCGATTGAACCAGCACAACAATTTAAATACAGAGAAGTCAAATAAATCCTCTTGCATAGAACCTTGAGCTAGAACCCTTATGTTAACATATGCAACCATTCCCCTCTGTTCAGGGTAGCTTGCTTGAAGTGGATCTTCACCTTCTTTAAAAACCAATTTCCTCCTCCTTCGCAGATCTTTGCCTTAACTCTAGTTCTTAGCCATTTCCATATCTGGTTCCTCATTTTATGGCCTTTCTAAAATTATTCTTCATGTTATATAACTTTTTTTTTTTTTTTCCCCCCAGACCATACATTTCTTAAACAATCTGTGCAGTCTCCACAACTTCGAGAATATTATTAGCAGAAAACACTATATGGCAATAGAGGTCTACCACCTAGCAAGGGAAAACAGATAGAAAGTAGGTGGTCACACAAGGAAAAAAGTGAAAGCACTTTCAGTGGGTCAGGAAAAAAAAACAAAACAAAAAACAACAAAGGGAGGGCAAAGAGTGAAGACAGAATCATTATAAGACCTCTCAATTCTAAATGCAGTTCCTATCATACGCTTATTCTTTCTAGACAATACACCCAAGGTTATTACAGTGTTATTGGTAGTGTAACCAACAAAATTTCACCAGTGATTTACAAAAATCAGCATAATCCCTGCTATTGTACGTGTATTGGCCAGTTTACTTATTGTACAGGCGTGGCTCCTAGATGCACCACCAAGAAGGTGTCAAACACCCCATAGCAAGGAAAGTTTCTTGTTCCAAAAACTTGTGATTTAAGTACAAGGCAAGAGACAACAGCTGGCTGTAACAAATGAGTGAGGCAACATACAGCATAACAGCAGGTCACATCAGCCAGGCAAGGTCATTCCTTGCTCCTTGCTACTTGTTTCATTCGGGGAAGTGGGGAGGACCAAAGAATCTTTAGCAGTAAGCATGCAGAGAATATCATTTGCAGTTCTTGTAACAAACCAAAGGGTGAGATCAGATCCCTAGATTTGAGAAGACCACTATACTCACGCCCATGCATTTTTATACAAATTTTTATACTTTAAAACAACTATTTTTCAGAGGAAAAGGGAAAATGACTTCATTATTTTCTGCTCAGCAAGCATGCGCACATGAAGATCTCACACATGTATTTGAACTTCTTTCTTCCATTTTGCCAGTCAGTTATTCTGAAAACTTGTCTACACAATTCTTTATCTCCTACATCAATTAAAATCAGAAGGATCAGGGAAAGTTTGCAGTTCAGGAACATGTGCTCCTCTAAGCCTCTTGAGGAAAAGGGCAAATACTCCCATTGCTGATGTGAAACAAGAGGATAGTTTTCTAAACTTATTTTCAAAATCAGAGGGAGTGATCTTTCCCTCTGCAGCATTTAAAGAGGGCAGTACACAGCCACATACCACAGGTTTTCAAGGATACAACTGCACGTGAAAGGCCAACCTTTGAGTCTCTGCCCTGCCTGGAAACAAGACACAAGGGACCAGCTACCCATAACACACCTGTACGAACAATGCAGCTGCATCTCTTCCACAGACACAGCACAGGGGCCAATTCCCAATACAGAAACTCCTAGATTTTTCTGGAATTCAGAGAGGTAAAAATCACTCACCTTTAATTTCTTCTCTGCTTCTTGAATACCAAATATATGGGGTAAAGCATGGATTCTCTTCAGGATGCAGACATAGACTAGAAATTCATGCACTTAGAGCAAATTTGAGTTTTAGTTTACAACACAAGGTGGAAAACTCAACACGTGCTATGCATAGCTGAATCTGAGACATTTGGGGAGACAGATATAATAGATTAACGAGTAGGGGAAACAACAGTGTCGGAAAGCCATTTTCCTAACTCTCTGTGTGTACCTGCATGTATGCGAGACTTCCACTGATCAAGTAGAAGCTGCCTGCTGGGTACTTCACAAGTAAACAAAAACTCTTGATTCCTTCCTTGCTAACTGAACCTTCAACAAAGCAGGCAGTGAAACATTTCTATCTCCAGTTAGCTTCTACTTCACTTTTAAGGTGAAGAAACATTTTAAAAGTAACACAGGACTTGGTCTAACCAAAACTCTAACCAAAGACCATTTTCTGACCACATTCACTAATCCTTCTAAATTGAGCTAATACTGCCATCGAGTTGATATGATTTCATATACGTGCTGACAACTTCTCTTTTAAAAGAAACTGGGTACATGTCAGAAATAAGAATACAATGAAGAAACACAGGTCAGCTAAGTCTTTTTGAGAGACAGGGGAGAAAACACAAATGTGGCGTTCATACTAGGCCAGATTATGGGATAAGACTATAAAATAGGCTACGACAGTTGTTCTCATAGTCGAATTTCCAGTACAGAAAAACACAGACATGCTTTTATCTGCTGTATCTATTGTTTCTCTCTTTTGAAAGTTACATGCACAGAACTGGCTCTCTTTCCTTTGTACATGGGTGCTCCAGATGTTGCACTTGCAGTGCCAGTTGCAGTTGAAAACAAACTTCTGCCAGTTCAGGCAAGAAAAGGTCACCCTAGTTGCTCTTTAATAAGGAAGAATGTCACCTGTCTCCTTTTAATATTCCCAATAAGAAATCTGGATCACTTTTACTCACCATCACAATGAAAAATAATCCAGGGCCTTCTCTAAGCAGATGCCTCCGCACAAGACTTTTTTGAAACTACTGAATGCAATTGTAGTAGTTTAAAATTGGCATTAATACACCTGGAAACAAAACATACTTATACAAAGCCATAAGAAAGAATTCTGGTTGCTAGTCAGAAAATCGTGATGCCACTAGGAAAACTAACAATAAAAGGTTATTCTCGTCAATGTGAATACTTCACTGGCATTTCCAGAGGGTTACTTAGCTAATTCTAATACTTCCTTTGAATAGTAAATTCCATCCCTTCCAAAAAATGTTGTTTCCAATTCAATAATAAAAATCCATATTAGCTTTTTTGCCCCTCCTTTTTATAAAAAACAAACAAACAAACACAAACCAAAACAACAACAACAAACCCAAAACCAAACACCACACAAACCCCAACCAACCCAAAAAACTCACAGAAACTGTTGAGATTGTCGTTTTGGCCAACCATGTATACTCCTGAGAACTTTGTCAGAGTGGGAAACTCCTATCCTACATGACACCAGAAAAGACTTCCTGTAAGCAGGCATTTCTTTTCAAGCTCTCGGTTCTCACGTTGAAAGGGAAAAGGCTGATGCAAACTGTCTGAGCACCTCCTCGAGAGTCTCCTCGTCAAGCATACAACTAGATGGCTGTTAAGAGCATTGCAGCACTGGGGACAGTGTGTTGGAACATGTCCTCAGATTACAAGAATGCAGAGAGAAGCCACTGAAAACACTAGAAGGGAAAAACTACTAACCATAAATATTTCCTTCAATTCAGTTTAAAATGTCTAAGCTCTTAAAATTCCCACTTTCTTAGCTTCCTACATATGAGCTGAACTAGTCGCACATCCTATTTGCTCCTGTTTAGCACACTTTCTAGTCCTTCACTTCAGTGCAACACTTATCTGCAAGAAGGAAATTGCCTTTTTTTTTTTTTTGCAACATAATTCAGAATATAGAGACATTTATTATCTAAATGAGTTCAGAACATACTTTTTACTAGTGTTCAGTGCAAGAAGAGCTGTAGGCTTCCTTAACTAGTACATCAGAAGGAAGGAGACTCATAGAAGAAGTCGCAAGCTATTTTTTTCTTTACATTTCTGAAGAAATTTTGCCATCCTAGGGCTCTGGGCACCTACCCCATAAATTATGCACAAAGATAAATAACTGCCTGTAGACATTTGCTTCAGCCCACTTGTCCTCAGCAACTTTAGGGAGGGGGGGAAAGGTTTTGTAGCAAGCCCAGAAGTTAATAAACATACATTCTTGTAGTGCAAAGGAGAAGAGGTGAGATCTAAAGCCAAGTACTCCCAAATGAGAATGCCCTGCAGCAGAATCACTTCTTCCTATTGAAGGAACTCTAGCTGAGCAGCTCTGCTGTTTCCAGGCAGGGTAAAGGGGGATAGAAAAAAAAAAAAAAAAGAAAAAAAAAGGGCGGGTGGGGGGAAGGTACCATTTCAGAAAATCAGACTCAACTCATTTACATATCAGTAGCTTAAAAACACATTTATTATGGCCAATGTTTTAAGTAGAAACTGGATGTTGGGCAGTGGTCAAAATCCAAAGGTTGCTATGAGACCCTGCCCCGCAGCTTATGAGAAGCAGAGTCTTGCTGAAAAACAGAAGCATCCAGTTTCTCCAGATACTTTGAATACTAGGATTGGACACAGATGTCCGCAGTGTCTTTTAGGGCGTTTCTGGTATCAAATTGTTTGCTCATTTCCCCATTGGGTCAGAGCTGAGCTTTGACAATCACATTACATCTCCCTTCTGGAGGGAGAAAAAAAAAATAAAAAAGAAAATAAAAAAGTATTACTTTTCCTTCAAAGAGGAACTACAGCCATGACTGAGAGGATAATTTGTTCCACAATGCACTTACTCTGCAACGGACAGTCTTCTGAATGACTCCAGCACGATTCATGTCTTCATACGCTACTTTCATGTCTTCACTGAATGAGCTGGGCATTTACTTCACAGTGTCACTATCGTGCTACAAAAACACTCCTCTGACAAGTAACAGTTCAGCCCTCGCATTTTTCTTAGGAACTACTTCTTTGAAAAGAAGAGAGAAAACAAAGTAATACTTGATAGTACCATGCACAAGCCCAAGGAGAACAGAGCTTGGTTTTATTTCCCCAGCAGTATTTCTGGTCAGAGAAGCTTTATATCCTGGTAAATAAATCTGGCCAGCTATGAGGAGATGTAAGATGACTTAGAACTGCAGATTGTGGTGGTAATACCACTCAAAACTCTTTTATATTAGAACAAAAAAAAAAACCAACAAAAGACTCCCAGGACACCATGCTTCAGGAACAGGGATGCTGAGGAACAACCTAATGTCGGTATGTATGTCCGCATGCTTCAGCTGTACCAATTTTGGTTGAAGTCATGCTAATCCACAACCCTCATACTGTGGGGCCAAAACTCCCCATCAGACAGCGAGGGCTTGGTGCCCCAAACTCTGCAAGAACACTGGCCCTTGAGATTACAGAGAAGGACATAGGGAAGAGCTTTCCCATCTCCTCCTCCCTTTACACTATCAGTGGAAGTCTTGAGAGCTCCCTACACACAAACCCCTAGCACTGCAATGAAGCCCAGTTGAGGCAAGCACCTTCACCTCACTGATAAACTGAGAATTCGTAACATTCATCCTTTACCATTTTTAAACGGTCTCCTAGCTGCTCTTTCAAGCACTCTTTCATTAAAAGCAGGTTATGGTAAGAAAAACCATCACCCCAGTATCTAACTCCTAGCGATCCGAACCTCCAGACATGGACAAGCACCACATTGCCCCAGGTCCTGCATACCCAAAATAGCAAATGAGTGCACACAGACAAGTGCAGACAAAATGGGACAAAAGTGTATTGGCAGTATAAACTTTATGTGGGACCCAGTATGTTTTACAGGAGACAATATTATGATCGGATACTAAGTTTAAGTATCTTTAAGACTAATTAAGTCAAAAAGAAATACTAAGAGAAAAACAAAGGAAGGAGTCATCTGTGAAGAGATAAAAGAAACTTTTCAATTACAACACAGTTAAATAAAGGGCATAAAACTAGGGTTATTTGTGTGACCACACAGGATAACAAAACTAAACCAATGTTAGAGCTAGACAACTCACAGATAGGATATCAGAATTAGATAGATCTGTTTACATTCAGTTTTCAAAACTTAACATCTGAACTGTCAGCAATATTTATCTGTAGCAGGCTGGCCACCTGCTACTATGTTAGAACACTGTATCGACACCTACTTCCTTGCTAAGTTAAAAAAGCGTACGTGTACATACACACATATTTCAATAACGAACCATGGACACTGCCATTCTCCATATTTTTCTTTTGCTACATTCTATGTTTCATAATTTCACCTGTTTTAAGAGGCAGCTGTTCAAAGTACATGATTTTTTTTGAGGTAGGTTTCTTGATCTCTTCTTCATTCCCAACTTGCACAGGGTCAATATGACCAAGTAAAGGCAGTCACTGCAGAAACTCAGGTCGCACTGCCAAGTACCGAGGGTGGAACCTTCAAGGGGAGACCACACCACCTGTCATCCAATACTGCAACTTGTTTTTTTTTCCAGATGCTTCACTAATTCATGGCACTCAGAGCCAGTTAACCAAAGACCTTCAACTCATAACTTACCACTTCATACATTTTCTACTCTCTATTCAGTAAAATCCTGCAAGAGCAATTCAGGAGCCCCTGACAATTCTCAGAAGTGGCAAAGCTGAGAGAACTGCAGGAAGAGACAAGAATGGCTACTTTGCCTTTCCCTTCACTACTTCTGTTGTGAAGCAGAAAAATCTGTAAGAACAGATAGGCTGTGATACTGTAACTCGGGGGAAAATACAAGGTGCAGCTACACTATATAAATCAGTCACACAAGCAGTCAGAAGTACTCTTCAAGTGAGTGTATCTACCCCTGAAGCACTGACATGCAGCCAGGGCCAGACGTACCACCATGAGATCCCCTTCCCATCTTCTCTTAACTCACAACAGCTTGTAAGTAGAAGCAACAACAGCCTTTCTTTATTATCACACTCTAAGACTGAAAACCCACAGTGACTGCACTGTAGGCATTCAGTGAAACTATTTAATTCTTCATGCTTTCTAAACCACACCAAATAAAAAACACTAACGGACAAATTTTTATTAGTGTCATCAGGTATATTAAACCCTATTCTGTACTATAAAAGCACCAGAACGTTGGCTAGGCATCAAGGACACTCAATTCAGCAACAAAGATACCAGGTCTAAACACACATGCATTGTGTTTTGTAAGGAAGATGAGAAACACATGGGCAACAGCCGTAACATGCACCATCTACACACTTGGGAAAGAATTTGTCAATACGAAAAGGAAGGAAGTGTTTGCTTTCACTAGCCATGATGACAGATTATATTCATCCCTTCTGATTCCATGGAAACTATGAATTAGTTGAAGGATCGGATTTGACACGAGTGAGCACTCATGTTACACTTTGGTTCTCTACGACAGCTATTCATCAGAAACTTGCCGTCTGCTGTACAGCAGAACACTGCATTACGCTTCAGATTCAGCAGAGATGTTTTCTGATTCAGCAATCTAAAAAAACTGAGGTTTGCACACTGAACAAATTATAGGTAAGAAGTATCCTATTTGAGATTCAAACGCCCCAGTATCTGAAAGTGTTAAGACATAGAATAAAACCTGAACAGTGTTCAGATTTGAAGGCTGTCCAGACGTTTTTGCAGTCATTTCTGCATCAGCCATATGACTCGAGAAGCTCTGAAGAAACAAACTAAGCAGAGATGTCACATGCACAAGAACTAAAAGCGTTACTGTTGACAAAGTTGGATTTATCCCATATAGGTAGAATTACGACCAATACATAACGTTCAACTCCAAAAATTTAAAGTT
Organism: Leptosomus discolor; assembly: GCF_034619465.1. Classification (NCBI taxonomy): domain Eukaryota; kingdom Metazoa; phylum Chordata; class Aves; order Leptosomiformes; family Leptosomidae; genus Leptosomus; species Leptosomus discolor. The sequence goes on from NC_141393.1 coordinate 30,664,620, forward strand.
ACCTCAAAACCCCCAGTTTTTACTTCTGGTTTAAAAATTCCATAGGAAAAAAAACAAACCCCACAACCCAAACTTAAGAGATCCATTCCTTTAGCATGGTAGAAAACTGATCAGCCTTTCTTGCTGAGCAGCTCACTCAGGTGAAAAATGTAAGAGGTCCCATGAGCCACAGAATTTCACACGCACTGCAAGTTAAACAGAACACCTCGTGCTCTGTCACTCGAGATCTGTTCCCTAGCGCGCACACGTACCCATCCTGGGGGGGTGGGGGGTGTGCACTGCCTACAGAAGAGTCTTGACCACTGTGGGAACCACTTCCAAAATTCAGCAGTTTCAAAGACGTATCCAATGCGAAAGACACCCTCCCTGCCCCGAGAATGCCTTAAACACTTGGTGCCCTCAGTTTAGCAAGATTTACTGCTACAGTTCATCTCTGTGTATGTGAAAGGTAGGGTGCTTCTGCCTTCAAAAATTTAGTAGGCAACTAAACTGAACATTATACACAGTAAGCATCTTAGTATTTTATTCGTTGCATCTTTTATACAGAATAAGCTTCACTGATATTTAATTCACTGCAGTATTCTGCTGATGTAGCAACAAAAGATTACATTATAAACAAAGAACAAAATTTTGACTTCAAAATTTTTTATATATGTGTAATTTTTTCAGTTGACAAACAGCATCACAATTTCTGAAAAAAACTGAAATAAGCACGTAAGCTAAGGCCATTTTTTTTTAATCTCCAATTGATAGTTTTTCTATATTTACCATAAATATTGGAAACTAAACTCCAGCAGCTAAAAATAACCATGTCTATAATTCCCTAGCAACCAGGATTCAAATAACGGAGAAAACAAACAACAAAAAAGTTTCTTTTCACTTCAGTTGACATCTGTGATCTATTTACACTATATGTTAAAATTCTGCAAGATCATGGAGACGAAGGAATTTTGAAACAACCTGTTCAGCATCACTTAAAATGGCACTTTTGTAACTCATGTCTGGGATTTTAAAATTGCTGAAACATTGAGAGACAACACACCGCAGTATGTCTATACCAATATTACATGAAAAAGACAAACTACTCCATAAAGTGTCACTGAGATGCTCAACCAAAAATAATATACATTTGTCTCTTACCAAGATAGATATTACTGTAAAAATGCTCACATTAAAAAATATAGTTATTATTGTTTAGATTTTCATTAAAACTAGAAGGGACTACATGAGCCAAAGTATGAGGAATTCATATATGACATGCTTCCTCATTTTATAGCGCTAATAAAAATAGAGAAAGCTCTATTATAAATCTTTAATAACGATGGTATGATTTCCCAGTATTATGTGGGTGTATGTGCATATGAGTCTGTGCAGACGTGCTTGTGTACTTAAAACACACAAACACATCAAAAAAACACCAAAGTGTACATATTACACATACACACACATCCACGTTCCATAACGCAAACAGTACGCAGGGACTCTTCCATGTGACAATCGAGTGCCACATGCCGTGCTTCCTTATTATTTCTCTTTTTATGTTTTACCCAGTAAATGTAGTAACACTTTCATATTTGGCCAAGTCTAAGTGTTAAGATTTTTAAAAACCATGAAATGATTTAGCCATAACATCATACACAAGAAATGAACAATACTGCAAATACTGCTGAGCACATGAAGTTCAACATGAAATTTTGTCATGAAATGGAATGTAAAATATCCTAAAAGTTAGTATTCAAAAATTAGTTAAATATTATGGCAAACAACTTGGAATCTGTAGAAAGTTTAAAATGTAATTCACATTACAAAGACTGGAGATACTTTATAGATAGAACTTTTAAATATGGATATGACTGGCATTTATTTTTAAGCTTACTTCTATTAGAAATAGACTTGTTTCCTGTACAGGCGATGCTTTGTCTATACCATATACAGTAGAAAAATAAATTCTTTAGCAACCTAGAAATAGTTTATAAAACTCTTGAAGTTTCATTTTCTTTGCTAAACATGCGAAGATTAGACTGACAACTATAAATAAAAGCTATATAGACAACAGGTAAAGTAGAACAAGTTAAAGAATACTACAATTTACAGGACAGACTTTATTGTACTATTAATTCCTGTGTGCTTTGCAATAGGAATACGGTTGACTTTTCTTTTTTGTTTATGTTTTCTTAGAAAAGATAATTACTTGCAAGAATATAACACAATATCAAGATAATTTATAATATACATGTACTTCAAACAGCAGCCGGGTTTATGGTATCATAGTAATCTAGAATGATAATCCAAGTCATAATTAGAAGTACAATACCTAGGACATAAGTGGGAAAGGCAACTTTTATTTGGGGAAAATGGAGCAAATCAAACTCTTAAAAGCCTCAATTCTCAAAATCATCTATTTACTATAATACATACAAGACGATCTTAAATCTTGTTATAAGTGAAGATTACAACAATGACCATCATAAAGCTTTTTTTTGTTTGTTTTTTTAAACTACACAAAACATTCTAGCAGCTGGATGAGCCAAAACTCTTTTCTTCTTTGCAGACCTAAAAAGGTGTATTTTAAGCATGAAAGAAAAAAAGCTGCTATGAAAACTCTCACAGGTAGTGTTTATCTATGGTCTCCCCTTTGCTACAATGTGTAACCTTCTAAATTTTTTACCACTAACAAAATATTTAACCGAGATTTGTTTAAATTAAGCAGCATTCTTTTACAGCAAAATTGGTACCAATGTAAAAGTAAAATAAGTGAAAAAAAGAGATAATTTAAAAATATGGTGAAAAAAAAAATCAGTCATTTGACATTTTAGTACAACATACCACAGAAAAAAATATGAATACAAGTTTATGTGATTTTATATATACACACTCCAAAGAGGTTAATTGTCAGTACCCAAAGTATTTATTGCTATGTATTAGCAATGCATTTTTGTATATCTTTAAAGGGTCACATAAAAATAGATTTAAAGAATAGATTAATTGAAGTCCTAGATTAAAACATTGTTTGGTTTAGAGAATTTTACTACAACAAAATTCATGTTTATGTATGAAAAGTTATATAACCTTATATGAAAATGTCATGAACTATTTTCTAAACACTACATGTATTCCCAAGTGGGAAAAATTAAAATATCTAAAATATATTAGATTAAGTTTACAAGACCATCAATGATCTTTTAAACATGCAGCTGTTTACAGAATTAACAGTTTTACAAAATGTTTAGTTCGGTAATGGAACATAAAGAAATAAGTAGGCAACATCAAAATTTTTGTACAATATCTGAAACTCACTTTTACAACAAGCATGTCCTTGGTATTGTGCTGTAAGAAATAATAAGCAAATTCACCCACCCTTAACAAACTGTCCACAGGTTTACTTACAAGTAAAGATGGATGGTGAGGGATTGTAAAATTCTCAACAGTGCATTTTGCATTCTTCCATAACCCATCCTAAGCATACCATCACGTAAGTAGCCAGGAGATTACAAAATAAACTATAGCTGGGCTTTAATTGTTTACACAGAATGCTTGAATGTGAATAAAATTGCCAAAAAATAGCATGTTAAATAACAAAAACAGCCATAAAGCAGGCTGTAAGCATTGAATGTTTCATAAACGTAATTTTTTAAATCATTAAATTTCTATAGAAAAATTTTATTCACAATATATTGTGACAAACCGTCACAGGAATGATATAGTGATTGCAATAAGGTATCATGCAGCAGCAGCTTTGTACTTTATAGCTATTTTTGCTTTTAAAAATTAAACCTCTCCAGTCATGCTTATCACACAGTTTTTATCTGCAGTGTGTACAAATGAGGAACACAGTACGGGATCTAACAAAAAGATGTCCAATCAGCTGGATGGGAATTATTTTTCATAAATATGAAGTACATTACTGTATCCTGAAACATGCATGTCTATAGCTTGTCTTTACTGTCCAGTGCCAGGCTGCCTGCAATCTTCTTCTAGTTATATAATACCAAGAGGGTCTGCTGGTAACTGTGACTGTATCAGCTGAGGCTGCAGTGGTGGGGGTAACTGCAGAGGTACCATTGGTTCCACCATCTGCACTGCGCTGGAAGGCGGTGGTTGACATGCCACTGGGTTAGGTGCTTCTACAATCTCTCCGTTGTAAAAGAAAAATTGACACTGTTGAATGAAGGTCTCTATAACCGACTGGTGGATTTTGGTGGTAGAAAGAAACTCTCTGTTTTCAAAATCAGGTCTCATCAAAGTAGGCCAGAAACAAATTGATAAGTTATCAGCAGTCATAAAGTTGGTTTTATATTGCTGACTAACCCTGAAATGAGAACGACAGGCACAGAATGAATTAAATCCGGTATGCAATCGACTACACATATTTTCATAGCTCTCTAACTGTAAGCATTATTATTAAACAACCTCAAGATTTTTGTTACTTTCCTCCAGCTATCCACTAAAACAATTGTTCTTGGGTTTTTTAAGCAGTTATGCAGAAGAAAATTTAGAAATCATGACCTTCCCAGATTTGGATAGCTAACAAATATAAATCTGATTAAACTCTTAATCAAGAACGAAATTCAACATTCCACCGACATTTTGAAGTGACAATAATAAACAAACTTCAAATTTCTCAACTAGCTACAGGATTTCACGAAACTAAAATCTCACCCATTAAAACGCCTAGAAGAAAAATAACAGAAATAGCTTCTTACTGTAGGACAGTCATATATTAACTAGCATCTATGGCACTTGAAGAAAAAGGCATCACATTAGATCACATGCTAAAAACACAAACCCCAAAAAATCAAGTGTCGATTAAAGCACACCTCTGCAGGTTTTTTCACAGTGGCCAGGAACAGAATTTGGCCAAGCTGTAAAGAACATCATCAGTGGAAATTTCACTAATATCAACACATTAATTTTGTTTTATTTTGTAATGTATAATGCAAAGGTTTCCAGCTGGGTTTCTCTTCCTAGAAGTTTCCTGCTTTTAAGCAGGAGCAGAAGCAGGTTCTTCACTTGTGATCTAAATTCCTTATTACAATACTATCACAAGGGAAAAAAACAACCAACAACAAAAACAAGCAAAACAAATCAAACAAACAAACAAACCAACCACACACTACTTTTCATAGTAATAGGCTAGAAAGAGCCAGCATATTTTGTCTTCTAAAAATACTCTGCTTTCTAAAATAACATCACAATTTTATCTAGAAGTAATTACTGAGATACACATGAAAAATCACATGTTAATAAATCTGACAAACACCTAAGATATTCATTTAGCCGGAAACATGCAATTCCTGTATTACAGGGGACAGCACAAAGGTAACTGAGCTACAGTTGTCCTGCAGAAATAGATAAAAAATAAAACTTCAGCAACTTGTCAGCTACAATTTTGATGATTAACAAGAACAGACTGCAAGAGTTTCTTACAGCTGGCTGTAGTCCATAGATCCAAAAGCTGTGAAAACCATAGTAAACACTAGAATTAATGCTATAAGAAAATATTTTCACTCATTTACAATGCATGTATAGTGGTTAACTATAAAGGGTAGACTTGCATTTTAGCATGTGCATTACTTATTCCAAACAGTGTGAGGGTACACAAACATTGCCTCTCAATCTGTTTTGAGTAAGTTTGGTCCAAATGATACTTGGATACTATTTCTGAGTGACAGTAATATTCATAATCTCTTTGCTAAAAGAACTACATTTTAACTTCATTTAAGGATTAAAGAACCCAACAATATAAATTTAAGCTTCCATTTTGCTTAGCATTTTTATTAAAGAGTTTTCTTGCTATGCTGAATTCTTCTGTGTGTAAACTCCTCCTAGACTATACTCTGGAGACAGAATAGCGAGTGAGACTTACGAAGAATTAAATAAATTTCAAGTGTAAGATATGGTGACAGGACAATGAATCTATCAGGGTTTTGAATCAGAACTGTCTGTACCTTTTCCCTAAAATGAGTACAATGAAAACCACCAAAAACGGATTTCAAACTCTACAACAGTCTTTCATTACAGAACAAACTACAACAAGTTAAGTCATAAAACCAGCAAAAAAAACCCACCTGCTATGTAAAAAACCTGAAATAAAAGCCCCATCATCTATTTTGCAGATTGCTTTTTTTCCCTGTAATTTTTCCTCTGAATTTAAAAATCTTTCAAGGGGCTTCTTCAGTTGCACAGGCTAAAATGTATACCCTCTGACATCCTTAAGCACCTCTAGGATTTGGTTACGTGTTTTGTCTTACGCACCTTTTCTTCCCCCTTGTCATGACTTCACTGCTTGCTGCCTCTCTCATATTGTTTCTTAAATCTAACATGATCTAGCTGTAGACTGCCACTGCTGTGGACAACAGGTGAAGCTTCATTCTTCCTCTCTTCCTTTTCCCTCTCTGCTAACTTTCTGGCATCAGTCCACAGGGTGGCCCAGGGTGTCTGAGATCAGCCAGTGTATTCTACAGAAAATTACATTTCCCCCATTTCTGTTTTCCTTTATAACATGCTGCAGCTGCATAATCATTAGATCCAACAAATGAAGCAGTGGGAACCTCTGGCTAGAAGCGAGCAGAGAGCAGCATTATACCTATTTCCCAGCTGCAGCTCACAACTAGATTAAACATAACAACCAACCAACTTTATTCTCTCCTGTGTTTCAAAACTACCTCTGTCCTTTCTAAGGGTAAACAATAACCTACCAACCTGTATGCCATATCCTACCAAATCTCCCCAAACTACTTCAGAACATTCTTGTAAGTGCTTAGCAAATGTCTAGTCACCTTCTTTTACATTCACTCAAAATGAAAAATGAAGAGTGTTTCTCTTGATCCTGCCACCTTCCTCCACCACAAACCCTTCAGGAACTTCAGGCTGTAAACCCGCTCTATGATCAGACTTTAAAAGCTGTACACCTACACTCTCCCAGACTTCAGAAGCATATTACGCCATATTAGCCCTTATCAATAAAGGGACTCACTATCAAAGAGCAAACATAAACCACAACCAATAGATAAAATGTCAATCCAACACCACCCTGTTTCAACTCCATCTTTAAAAATCACTTCTGCTTAAGTTAATCAACCATAATTAGATTGCTAGTATGCTCTGAAAGGTGCTTATCACACTACAGAAAAATTCACCTCACTGTTGCTATTTATTATATTCTCATGGTTATTGGTGTCTTGTATTTCAATAGCAAACTCACCTGGATAGTACTTGTACTTTTTGTTTCAGTAACCAAGTCCTATGCTTATGGACACACTGAAATAATATCAATTACCAACAACTATTAACTATACAACAATACCACACTCCTTACTCTAATGACGTATGACTTAAAAACAAAGCATTTAAAACATCAGTCTGCCACGAGAACTTTTCCATCACGTAGAAGAGTATTTCACCTCATTTAACGAACAATTAATTTGATGAACATTTCCATTTTAATTATATACTAGCAGTATATAATTAAAGCAGCACTACAGAGAAGGACCTGAAAGTCCTGGTGGACAGTAAATTGAACATGAGCCAGCAACATGCCCCTGTGGCAGAGAAGGCCAATGGCATCCTAGGTTGCATTAGGAGTGCTGCCAGCAGGTCTAGGGAGGTGATTTTTCCTCTACTCAGCACTGCAAAGGCCACATCTGGAGTACAGGGTCCAGCTCTGGGTTCTCCAGCACAACAGACACATGGACGTACTGAAGTGAGCCCAATGAAGGGACACAAAGATCATTAAGAAACTGAGGACCTCTCAAATGAGAAAAGGCTGTGAAAGTTGGGAGTGTCTGGTCTGGGAAAGCTCAGGGGAAGTCTTATCATTGGTTTTAAATAACGGATCGGAGGGTGTAAAGGACATGGACTGAGACTCTTCTGAGTGGTGTCCAGTGACAGGACAAAAAGCAAGAGGCATAAGCAACCAAAGGAAATTCTGGCTGAGCATAAGAAAACACTTTTTTTTTTTACTATGAGAGTGACTGAGCACTAGCACAGGTTGCCCAGAGAGACTGTGGAGTCTCCCTCCTTGGAGATACTGAAAACCCAACTGGACACCATCCTGGGCAATCTGTTCTAGTTGACTCTGCCAAAGCAATCGGGTTGGACTAAACAATCTCCAAAGGTCCCTTTCAATCTCAACAATTCTGTGATTCTGCCTAAAAATACATTAAAAAAAAAAAAAAATCACAAGCTAATCTTTAAGTGACAGATTACTGGATAACAAATTTTTTTGTTAAAGATAAAATTATTTTAGTTTTGGCAAAGCTTATTCTTTTTTTTTTAATAATGTAGTTAATCTCATTCAGTGGATTTCAGAGAACAATCCCATTTTAGCTGAAAAAGAAACACGAGTAAACTGGTTTTTTTCTTCCTCTTTTTTTAAGAGTGACTACTGTACATTTGTGCACATAAAGCAGCAGATTATGAAACAGTATACATCTAATATCACACTACTTTAGTAAATAGAGAAATAATTTTTAAAGAGAAACCCATTAAATTTCCATGCAAGAGACAAGATTTAGGAACCAATTTACTGTTACTTACAGCTTTGTTCTACAGCTTACTTATTGAGCAGGGTTTTCAAGTGCTACATTTTCGATTCTGATTGAAGCTACCCCTGCTCTAATGGGTTGGGGGAGGGGTGGGGGTTGGTTTTAGGCCAAACGACTTTCAGGCCCCTTGAAACCTATATTAGCCTATAATTTTAATAGCTACTTTCAGGGTAGAAGTGGAGGAAGAGATATCTTTACCTGTGGTTCATAGTTATTCTTTCCAAGCCTTTTTGTTACATACACCAATCATTCTTATAACTTTATAGTAGCAACGATGCCAGATATTTATACATCAATAAAATCTGAGAACAGAATATACAAACCTTTTCTGATCCACCTCTTAACTCCTAGTTTCATTTTCCATATTTATACTAACAGATGAGCAACGCAGCATGAAATTTTCTAATGGCCAATTCATTGTTACTAACACAATCTTTTTTGCAATTGTTACAACTTAAATAAAATTTCTGTAGAAAAATACTAAACCTGTTTAGATGCGTTATTACATATTTGAAGACATCATAGTTCACTGGGTGGAATTTCTTCACAATTTCTTTCAACTCGTGTAGCCGTTCTGTCTTATCCATGATTTCTACAGAAAGAAGTGACATTTTCTGATACATCTAGAAAGACAAACTGAATGAAGTGTTGCTAAGTCTTTTTCCTAGCATAATGCTACAGATAAGATACCCATAGAGAAATACCAAGTGAAAAAATACTTGATAAAATTCCTATCTGCATATACTATTGCATAGAATAATTTTTTTATTATAGAGGAACTATCTAAACACAAAAATGTTTTTCTGTTTAAGCAGAATTATTTATCTCTGTTTAACAGCAAAGAATCACTTAATTAGCTCACTGTTGGCTCATAGAATGATAACTAACAATGCGACAGGGTCATTTCTTGTTAGGTTTTCCTGTGCTTGCAAAATGTTATGACTTCGATGTATCTATAAGCTTAATTTGGACTGAAGTTTCACAAAGATTTAGGGGAAGTCATTCACCTGAATTTTGCATATCTTAAGCTTAGCAGTTATTCAAATCATAACAAAAATTATGAATGAGCCTGGTGCAGCTATTTTAAATATACTGTTGAAAGGAGAAAAGGGATTTTCACAGGCCCAAGGGACATTATTTATGCTTTAAAGAGGAAAAAAGCAGCATGTAAGGAAGAACTATGGAATAAAATAACTTTTTTTTAAAAAAAACCCAAACAACTAATGCTGCTGCTAAAATACTTGTGGAAAGTACCCCTAAAGTATTGTAGAACCATACATTCTGCAGAATATACTTCCATGATGACTCATTTCATCAAAAGGAATACAAGCTCACCTCTATTACTTGACTGCATTGCTAAAAAGAAATTTGAGGTACCCTAGTACCGTAGAAATAATGTTAAATATGCTCCAATATATCCCTAATAGAAAATTAAAGCAGTATTAATGGCACCGTAAAACAGTCCATTCACTTATGTTCTAAGCTACTACATGTTTTGACTGAAATGTAACTGATATACGTTTGAGAAAAAATAAAACCTAACTACATTCAACAAGCAATCTACCTGAATGGACAGCAGAAATACCACAAATGGGTATCTACAGATATCGTCCAAAACACAAAATTTCTAATGGACTGTATATTAAACAAGTCCAGGCTCAAGTCTTAGGTTTACACTCATATTTTCATGTTTTGAACACAATAGCGTTAAGAATATTGTATGTCACAGTTGTACGTTGCAAAAATGTGCAGCTGAAAAAATTGTGCTTTTCTGAAACAGTTTGCTGCCAGTACAAGACAGATACTCTTTAAAAGAAGGGAACAATTTAGTCATTTCACCTTGAAGTGTCTGAAAAATATTTGTAAGGCAAACAAAATTAAGCATTTTGTCTTACAAGGAGTTCAAAAAGAATTTGAAAAAAAACCTGAGAATTACCATAATATTCTATAGATGCGTCTGATTCCTAAAGTCTACTTTGAACATAAGACTTTATGAATTCAAGGGATTTTTCCCCTGTTAACAACACTAATACAGTTCCAAGAGCTTTCATCACATGCAGCGCTAATACAGAATGGAAAACAAGTAGATTTCTCCAAATAAGTTTTCTAGGAAAATTATATCTAGGATAAATAATAAGCCACAACTTAGAAAAAATAACATATTACATTTATTTCATCATATAGTTCTGGTAATTTTAAAGAATATAAAAAACATACATATCTAAGCAATTTTAAAAGTATTTCAGTGCACCTAGTCCCTTCAACTTACAAGGAAGTAAAAACTGCAATAAGGGCAATCAATGTAACATAATTAGATCAAGACAAGATTGTTTATTACTTACTTGATGTTTCTAACAACTCTTGATGCAAAGAGTAGGGAATTAATGGATCTGGCAGATCTGCAAAAAAAGCTTTAAGAGCCCCAGCCACCGCATTTACTGTTACTCCCATAGACTCTAGACTGATATTATGATCTGTAAAACAAAATTAAAACAGCAATGTAAGTAAAACCTACAGCTATCATTCCTCATAGTATTTTATGAAAACAAGAATTTATTCAAAACACTGAAAATGAAAATATTCCCAAACATTTGTTAAAAAAAAATGTATGAAAAGGTGAACCTACAGATAAGCTGCCACCATTTTGACCCACAAGAAATCAAATATAAGAAAATCTGACAGTACAAGACAACAGTAGAAGATCAGAAAAATAAAGTTGTTTAATTCAGACTTAAATGCTTTTCTATTTGCCATTGACTGGCTTCTGAATAATCAATTTGGCCCAATAGTAAGTTTTAAACTCCACTTCCCAAAGTTTTGTTAAAAACTGGTACAGGGCACAGCAATTGTTCTTTTAAAAAAGGATAATGAAACATACCAGTGACCACACATGGCCACATAATCTACCACTAGATTCCCAAGTAACAGAAGCTTCATGTTTTATAACTAGAAGACCTTTTTTTAATTTAAATTTATAATAATAAAGTCATGCTAGATAATTTTTAAACCAAGGCCAGAAGTAGAAGCACTGTAGGCAACAGAACTTCAAGTACTTAAAAACTGAAATTTTGAAAATGCTAAGTTCACTTTTGAAAAGTTCATTCCACCTGAAATTCTGGAATATCCTTTAATAAGATGACAGAAAAAAATCTAGCATTATACTCAGATTATCTGAAACATCATAGTGAGGCATAGAAAATTAGTACATTTATTTTCCTTACCAACTAGGAGGAATTTTAGTATTTTTCACAGGCTCAACTTCCCAATAAATGTTGAAAGTGCAACCCTTTTACATTGCACTATGATAAATCCATGGAGAATTCAAGCTCTGTTTTGGCTTTAAATAATGAAGTCTATCATTACCTTGATCAAACTGTTTCTGAATGTTGTCTTGATCTGTTTTATTCCCACTAACACGGTATAGGCCTTCAGTACATAATCCTTAGGAGGAGAGGAAAAAAAAATATTCAAAAAAAGTTTAAAAAGTAAAAGAGTCAGTCATAATTACTAATTACTGATTCAGAAACCAGAAGTAGGAATACAAATCTTAACTCCCTAAAAAGTAACATGTTAACCTATAGTAACACAGGACTACCAAAACCCAAAATGCCAGTCGTCTATTGAGTCCACTATTCCATTTAACATTAATCAGAGGAATGATTCTGTATGATAACAAGAACCTGACCAGAGGCATTTGTGGAATAATTTACCCAAAATGATTTTCTTCCTGATCTCTACTAGACTGTTGTTATTTGCATCTTTTTTTAACCATCAAAAACTGTAATTCTGGTGTTTGGTATCAACAGAACTTGAGATTTTTAAAAACCGTCTTCATAATTTGGGCTTAACAACTTATTACGGCAAGCAGTAACACACTAATAAAATACTCTGCAGAAAAATCAAGCATGTGTAATTGATTCCTGATTTTTTTAATTTCATGGTGTAACACACTCCTGTATGAGGCAAGGGCTTAATCTTCTAACATACTTTCCCTTTTACCATTTATATTTTATTTTATTTCTCCTCACTTCTCTTCTAAGGTAAATTATCACAAAGTTTACAAGTCCTTCTCAGTGGAAGAGGGGAAAAGGAGAAGGATGTTAGAAGTAGAGGTTCTCCAGGCTTCTCATTATTACTTTGTTTTACTATGCATTATGGAGTTGTTCTAGGTAAACAATATTAAAAAATACATCTTTATTATGCACACACACACACACACACACTTGCTCACTCCACTCCTGCGATTACGCTTCCTATCACATTGCCATCTTTTTTGCCCACAGCTACTCACTGAATGAAAGCGTCCACCCTGCTAATCACACCATTACCCAAGATCTTTTTCTTTGTTAATTAGAACCCATTAAGGAATACAAGCAGTTCCATAATCCTCCAAGTTACCTTTATGGGTGCAATACTATCTATATGCTAGACCTCCGTAATAGTACATGGTTCTATTTAAAAATCACAAGGTTTAGAGCTTTATGAAATCTCTTGGCTTTTTATCATCACAACCCAGTAATTGAATGCATTTTAGATTACCAGATCAGTACATAACTCCCCTGTCACACCACAGTCACCAAGCGTGCCTTCTAAGTTACCAAGAAACACCAGGAATCCTACTACAATGCTGAAAGTACAAAAAGCACTTAACTGCTTCATACTGCTGGGAAATTTATACCAATTAATTTGACATCAACTCTTCTAGATCAATTCTTCCTTCTTAATGCCTCGACAATTCACATGTTTCTCTACTGGCTGCATCAAGGCTCTTTCAGCAAGCTTTTCTTCAATAGATTTTTATACCTTCCACTTAGCTTTCTGAATCCATAGCCAAGAGTTTTCTCTTGTAAATACACACGTAAACAGTCCTTTCAAAAAAACTACACTTCATTCACTGATGTCCTCAAAAAGCACCAGGAGGTATAATTTGGTGGCACAGGGCAAAATGTGGTTTCAATGGTTTACACAGCTGGAAGGGGTTTCAAACCTGTCTTCAAAAGAATGCCCCAAATGTGCTACATGCCATCACAGACAGAACACTTTGCATTCCAGTTCCAGAAGTTGTAAATGAAGAAATACAACAAATCACTGATAGGTAAGAACAAGCTAGGATTGAGATTCATTTTGTTTAGTATGGGAGAATTCTTAGCTGGAGACCCTACAGCCCCAGGGTATTCTGTGTTTTACCCAACTACTATTCAATTTCTTTCTGCACAAAAAGAACTGAATGTGCTCCAATAGCATTTTCCGGGAAGTCTGATCCAGTCACTGTTTAGTAGGAGTGTTTAAACCTTGAATACTTGAACTGGGCTGCTCTGGAGACAGAGATGCTCCATTGCAGTATCTGGACTTCCCCCCCCGCCCCCCCCCCCATTTTATCGTGTAGTAGACACCACTTTGCTCAGACCAGTACAGCTCTGAGAAACATAGAAAGACGCTTACAGTAATTCAGCAAATATTCAGGTTAAACAAGGGGATGCCTACTGAGTTTAGGCATCTTCCAAAAACAGTTTGGTGCTGCAATTCTGGATTAAGCTAACTAAATCTGTCTCTTAAATTCCTCAAGCAAAAATATTTTTTCTTGCTTGTATATTCTAGAAAGTAACACTTCATGGAACGGTCGGTCAACTATCATTATACTGTTTCTCTAAGGCACACGAGACGAGTTTAATCTGTTTGTGTGCATACACATAGCTAGAAGTCTGAAAGTATAATTTTTAAGTAAATTCAATTCTCTCTGGTGTTCTTTTTATTATCCAACCAGGTCTCTGCAATGCTTGTTACATCAAGATCTTCCTCAAGTATAAGACACTCTAAGTCACTGGTTTTACCTTTTAAACTTCTTGCGTATCTATAATATATATCTGTTCTGAGAGAAAGAGAACATGCAATATTTATTTTTTCTTGACAGCTTTTTAAAAATTCAGTTCCTTCATCTGCAAGACCGTTGATTTTTCCAGAATTCTTATCTATGTTCTTATCCTGCTTCCCTTCTGGTCCAGCCATAATTTTCAAGATATGCTCACACAATGGCTGTTGTAATACTATATATCAGAATCATCCACTTTATTTGCATCTCTGTCCTGCTCCCTTTACTACACCTGTAGGTTTAAACAGTTAGATCCTCCTTATTTCACGTCACAACAGCCTACATTTACTTCAAGACAGACCTCATCTCCTTTGTCCAGACTACTCCTTTCTCAAAGTACCTCCCAGTGCCTAACAAATTCTCTTCTTGGGCCTTCTTTTGTGCTGTTAGTTGGGATCAGGGTTTCATGCCATCTAACTGGAACTTCACATGGGGTTCAAAGCATTTCAAAGAAAATGAGCAAGGTGGATCTGCAACTATATGTATACGTAGTTTGTAGGACACTTCCATTCTTAGGCACCAACATATTTCACAACTACTGGTTCCTCCATAGAACACACTAACTTCAGCACAAGGGCAGACGAAAATCTACCTGGTACAATATCCACTTTCCACACACAGTAAGTAGTATATGCTTGAGGACTGAGTGATAAGGGGAAAAAGGATGTAAGGAATGAGAGCGAGTGATACATCTTCACTCTTTTAATCCTTTTTGCTTCCTTGATAGCAAGTACTGAGTGTTGAAGTTTTCAGACAGCCGTCTAGGATGATTTTAAAGCCTTTTCCTGAGTGACAACAGCTACACTAATACTTAACCTGCTGAAAAGTCACACAGCATCTGCCAACTTGACATCTGCAGCCAGGTTGCACTATCACTGCTCCATCTACTTTTCTGAATACATGCCACCTAGTCACAGCAAGTTTGTCTACCCCCAGTTTAACTCCTTCGCCTACAGTGACCAATTGAACTTTTCAGGAATCATTCTCCACTACAATAGCTGAGACTGTCATTCCCATACTTAGCTTTGTAAATTTTGTGATCTATATCATTCTATAATTTTACTCCACAGACTGACCTGGCATACCTCTTCTCAAATCCCTATGCTACCCAGACTATACAAGACTAAAGGGAGCGCCACCTTACTGATCCAGAATGGTAATTTCTATGCACGGCTAGAATATATGCAATTACAGAGCACAGAAACCAAACTCTTTACAAGTAAGAGTCTAGCACTAAATTTACTTATAAAATACATGTTAAAATTCTACATTTAATCTGCTTTTATCTGTGCATATGGACACTGACATTTAAAGATCCATGACACTCAATTCACACATTGAAATCCAGAAACAAAAAATAAGTGTCTTACTGCTTCCTGTAATAAAATAATTTATAGAATAGTGGATGTTCAGTAAAAAGTAAGAAGGGTAAGAAAATAAGCAGTACTTTTAGAAAGACTCAAAAAAAATAGGAAGCTCTCATCCAATGCTGAATTAATGTTTCTATAATTTACATTAACCAATTATTAAACAAGCACTCGATCGTTTTATGAAGTGCCACTCAATCATGGCCTGCTCATTTTGAAAAAAGAATAACAGACTTCAAGTAATATGACATGACAAACATGCCTAGGAAATGGTAAATGCATTCTTTACTTCATTAAAAATGGGTGACATCTGAAGATATTCTAATTTTCCAGACATATTAGCTGTTTGGTCACTTTGGGCCTGGAGAAAGCTAGGGGAATAAAAGGAACCGTCTAAGCACCATAAGTACTCTGCAAAAGATATTGACATCTTGGTCCTATATGCATTGTTTAGGAATTCTTTACATAATTCCCATAATGTCTCCTTTGAAGAGATACCTTAATTAGCAGTACAGCTCAAGTGCACAACATGTGTTTATGAATATTTCAAAACATATTTGTTTACAGTTTTCAGATTCTCACACACTAATAAATTAACACGTGCTCCTCCTCCATCCGTCTGGTAGTCAGTTTTCCATTAGGAGAAACAACTGATGCCTGTTTTCCCCTCCTCTCTAGATTGGACAGGTTTTCATCCCTGTTGCTTAATTCCAAAGTTGCAAAACACAAACTGGTGTACAGTTTCCTAACTGCTAAAACCTATTCTATGCCAATATTGAAGTGATCACAGAAGTGATCCTCAGAAGGTCATGTAGTCCAACCTCCTGCTGAAACAAGGGTCAATGCTGAATTTGGATTGAGTTGCTTATCTGAATCTGGTCTTGAATACCTCCAAGGACAGAGAGCCCACAATCTCTTTGGGCAACCAGAACCAGTTCTTCAAAAATCCTCAGAGCAAGAGTTTTTCCTTTCTTTCTATTTGGAACCTCATATTTTAATCATCACTGTCTCTACTACTTCGGTACTTTTGGCTGGCTGCACCTTCTCAGTACCTCCTCACAGGTATGGGAAGCCACTTTTGGGTTTCTCCTCAGCCTTTTCTTCTCAAAGATGAACAAACCCACAGGTCAGGAGCTCCAGGCCCTGACCCTCTTCCAGTAGACTCCATCAAGTTTGTCAATACCTTTCTTATAGTATTTCAGATGAGGTCTAGCAAGTGCAGAGTAAAAACGGATAATTACTTCTGTTGCTGTAGCACCCACCCTTCTGTTGGGACAGTCTGATACAGAAGGCAGAAGCAGCAGGATGCACTACTGACTCATGCTTAGCCTATTCTCCACCACAATCCCCATATCCTTTTCAGTAGCATTGCTACCCAGCCAGTCAAGTCCTCCACATATACTACTGTGGGGGTTTAACCCTTGCAATTCTAGTTGCAGTACTTGGCATTTGTCCTCACTGAGCTCCATTATGTTCCTCCAGCTTGTCTACGCTGCCCTGAACAGAAGCCCTGGCCTTGAATATATTAACCACATCACCTGCTCTATGATCACTTGTGAATTTGATCAAGGGTACAAATCGTATTGTAGGGCTATTTAACTCTATTATTACTTAACTCTATCCAGAATCAAGAGTAACAGAATCATGGCCTACGCATTTTTTTGCTGAAGATACGGCTTCATGGGCAGTTGAGTCAACTGATCATTATGACTGAAAAAGATGGTCAAACTCCCTGCCCCATCAATCATTGTTTCTGTCCTTCCCTTGCTCCTAGCTGCACAGTCCTGTTCCCTGCCTTGGACTTGTTTGATACATATTTGACCCTTAACTTACCAGCTGTAATACTAATCAGCAGCACTTTGTCCACTTTTGCTGATGTGGCTTTCCAAGACAGTGAACTCCACTGATTCAGAGATGCCCGACAAGCACCCAAAATGAAATGTGGCAGAAGCATACAGCAGGTGAGGATCTTACTGGCTGTTACATTGTTTCTTATCAAACTCCTCTCAGAACGTCATGTCTCATACACCAGCCCAAGGGCAATGGCCACCCTTGTCCCATTCTGTTCTCTCTGTCCAACAGATCTGACTCCTAGAAGCCTCTAGCTCTCCCAAGGCCTTTGCATAAAAAGGGAGATAATCCATCTTGAATTTCTGGATTTTGCAGCCAATACGAATATACTTCAATGATTTACCAGCGTTTTTACCTCAACAGGCACTGCTGACTCACTTTCTTTGCCTATTTCTACCCAATTCTCATTCTTTGGAGACAAACTTTGCATTATGTATACTTTCAATGTCAAAATCTGGCCTCATGGCAGACTCAGTGTAAAAGATCTGGATATAATTTAGATGAGAGGGAAATTCACAGAAGGCAATATTCTTTTACTCGAATTACCTCTGAAATTGTAAGTGTAACAGCATTACAAAAAGGGGTAAATATAAAAAGCAGCGATGATTGTACATATACAGAGTACACAATTTTTACTTTCACCTACAGCTCTCCACAGAGACCATGTGTGAGATGTGAGACACATTAAGTGAGATGTGGATGTCAAATTCAATCTTCCTTCTTTATTCTATTCCTTGTCTCACACAAACTGAGTCACTAAATTATTAAAATACATATTATTCTAACAAGCTTCTCTTTCCTCAATTGTTTCATGTAGAATTAACATGAAAATTAATGCTACTAGTTTTCCATGAAGTACAGAATCTAAAATTTCTAATCTTCTCAATGAATCACACAGCTATGAATATTCGACAAAGATTTTTAAAAAAATATCTGAAAACCTAAAGAAAATACATATTAAAATATTGCTATTATTATTACAGTCGAATATAGTCAAGAGCTACATTTATTAAATGTTAAAACTGTGCCAGTATTCATAATATTAATTTGATGGCTCCTTCCATGGTAAACAGAATGAAATGTAATTTATACCAAAGCTTTTCCCTAATGCCTAACAAATCATATAAAAAGTAAATCCAAAACACCAATTGAAAAAATACTGAAATATTAAAAAACCCTCATATGCTAATACTACCAGTTAGCATGAGTAATTTTTGCCCAAATTATTAGACGTTTGGGAAAGTTAAAAATTATCAACAGTATATGCTGAATAGCACACAAACAACAGCACTTGAAACTAAATTGGTGCATGTAAAACGGCATTATAATGTTACTATCAAAACACTCGAGTTATAATGACATAAACATGTAAACTTTTTACACTTAAAATTAGACATCCAATAGATATTTTTACATGGTACTGCAATATAAAATTCAAATCATATCAACATTTTGTTGAAGTTAAACACTGAATTAGCCTCAGAAACCAGCGTTCCTGTCTCCCAACAAAACCATTAGAGTATCAGAATACCCTCCTTACTCTCTACATAATTCTTAGAGAAACACAGAAGTCATGCTATTGAAACAGTTTAGCTTCAAAAATTCTCAGTTCTGCTGCCCACATTTAGAAAAAATGAGTTGTACTAAAAAAAATTAATAGTCTACATTGGATATATTTGTTTTAAAAAAGGAACAGTTCTTTTTTTTCTATCATGTCTTATCACAGCACCATTACTTCTATACAAAACCAGTCAACTACAAGTTTCTTAAAAATCAAAACCAAACTCTAATTTCCTTGCTAAAGACATTTCCATAAATCTAGTTTGCAGAAAACCAATACTCTAAAAAAGTTCGTTTCAATTGATGTAACAAAATGACCTTCTCTTCAGTCCATCAGGAGAAAGCAACAAAATACACCAGAACAACGTATTATAAAAATCTTCTTTTGGAATCCTGCAACTGAAAGTAACTACCAATGTCAAAAAGTCAACTTAAGTAGCTGCCTTCAAGAGCAAGTTACATGCTGATTTGCAAAGAATGTGACAGAGGTAAAAGGAAACAAAAATCAGCAGTTCGTACATTATGCTACATCACTAATGACAGAAAAGTGTTTACACAGTCTGTAAAAGGTTACCGATAAGATCACAATATCTTTACCAGAAAATAAGATCTCCTGAGAACATACATTTATATCAAGACGTTTAGCAGAAAACTTGATAATTCACCATCATCAAGTTACTTACCTGAAAGATAAAAATTCTTTTGATCATCATGTTCAATGAACCAAGAAGAAAGAGCTCTGACAACCAACCAAAACATTACTCATCCTGCTATAATTACAACAAATTCAAAAATTAAAGGCTTGGATAGAGAAAAGGTTTTCCTATAATCAGGGACAATGTGTAAACACACAAGCAAAGTTTGTTTATGATATTTAGCCAAGCTTTCCTCATTCCTTATCCGTAAGCGTTATTAAATGTAAGATAATCTTACACGGTATCGTACAAATTTTTTTTTCATCAATAGGTTCCAACAACACAAAGTATTATCTGCTATTACTGCTTTGTACTAGTAGTAACAGCAACAGCACACACTGCTGCTGAAATGGAGGTTCTGATACATACTTACTGCTTATTAGGTTTAGATCTGCTCAAATATTAACTTCTTCACTCCCTCAGTTCCTATTCCCAATACTATCAAAAAGATTCCAAAGGGATTCAAGTCCTAGATTATCTTTCAAAAACACAAATTAATTGACTCCATAAAGCTAAACCAGTTCAGAATAAAACTGCTTGTTGCAAAGTATCAAACTAAACAGGAACACACAGAAAATGCCATGTGTAGGCCCTGACTTAGGATTCCTTACCTCGACCAGATCTCCCTTTACCCTGATGGGAGGGCTCCTTCAAAAGAAAAATCTGTTGATTTATAAAAGGCTGGAACTTTTCAGCTCCTAGATTTACTTTATTTTTTTCCAAATTGTCCCTGTTCTACTGATGCACACTTTTTTTTCCTTTGTAAAGGTATTCCAGAACAGTATGGTGAAAAAAAAAAATCTGATAGTATTTTCTGCATGTGCTCAATTCTTTAAGGTTTGTGGTGGAGCAAGAATCTTCAAAGACACTTTCTGATATTATCTTCTCCTCCCAGTATCCAAAACAAAGCAGAGAAAATGTTTTTTTCACACTGCATAATTTCTAGCCTCAGTTACAATTCAGATGAGTGGGTACAAAGCACTGTCTTGTATAATTTCATAAGGCAGAGATAGGGAACATTAAAAATTAAGATTAGTCGTTCAATTTGAGATTAATCATATCTTCGCAAAAAAAGCTGCAATTCAGCCACAATGCAAATTACATGTGGTAATACAAAAAGAAGGAGCTGAACTCCATGAAAGTACCTTAAAAGGAAAAGCTAAACAAATACATCCTCTGTGAGAGAAATACACTGATTAGCCTCACTCAAGAATAGATGGAAAAGACTGCACTTCTTGATTAAAAAGACAATAATAAACACTGGTATTCAGTTCAGTTAATACCGGCAGTAGGCTGACTTGCTAAGAGACAGCTGAAGTACTGGATGACTCCCCAGGGCCAAGCAGCTGATACAACACTTTATCAAAAGGGAATGGTACCATTCCAGACTCCAGCCTGAAGCCAATAGATCCTGACTTGCTTTCTGCAGACTGATCATGTCCAAAACTGTATTTGTGGAATTTCCTCTCAGACAGTCCCAAAGTCAGTGATGTGAGTTTATCACAGTACAGGATGCGAAGGCAATGCAAGTGAACATCCTCCTCTCTCTAAGGCAACAAATATGTTCTATCAGAACATGGCTTGAAACTCAAATACCTACATTAACCCAATATAAAAATAAGACACCCAAAAAATAAACTCCTACAGCCAAGTATGGAAGTTTCAAAGAACAAGCAAAGCCACTTACAGCAGCATCCCAGGATGAACATATGCTCGCTCAGCCAGCTAAAGGAAAAGCAGTACCTCTCAAGTCACAACTTTTAAGGATCCCGTCATACTTTTAACACATCAGCACCTTAACTAAGGATCTTATTCTTCAAAGACAGGTCAAGAGAGGAGAATAAAAGCGTTAAACCTTCTGGGTGCTTGCGTTATTTGATGATTATGAGGAAAAAAAGACAATGAATCATGTTCCCACACTATTACAGTTCTCTCATCCCACAAGCTAGTGAAAATCCTTTGGGAGAAATACTACACTTTCTTTCTAAAGTTTACCACAAAGTCAACAGATATCAGACAACATCACTTTTAAGCAAATACAATTTTCTTTAGCTCTGGATTTATAATTTTGTTGTTTGAAAATATTCTTACAAAGTTAAATATGCTCAAATTTAAGATACTACTTCTAGATTCTACAAACTCTTCAGAAAGTCATTTGGTTTTCATTACTGGTGAAAGTCTGGTTTATATAGCTATACATAGTAGCTGTGTATAGCCATTTTTAA
This sequence comes from Leptosomus discolor, assembly GCF_034619465.1. Lineage (NCBI taxonomy): Eukaryota > Metazoa > Chordata > Aves > Leptosomiformes > Leptosomidae > Leptosomus > Leptosomus discolor. The sequence goes on from NC_141393.1 coordinate 30,686,733, forward strand.
AGAACACAAATTCAGACAGTGACTCACGCATAAAATTATGTTGGTTTGTTTTGGAGGGGTTTTTTGCTACATACAATAGCAAACACAAAATATATATTAAACCGTCTGTACCACTCTATTACACCTTGCCCTTCTTCCTCCTTCCTCATTTTTTCCTGGGTGAGGTGAGGAAAGCAAAAGCAAGAGGGAAGAAAATGCAGGTCTTACGTTTAGGCATAGAATAAGCCAGAGGTAAAGGTTAAGGGCAGATTTATGCTAACAGCTCTGACTCCCAAAAGATCAGTGCCCGAGGATTCACCTAATTTTTTTTGATTGCAATAATGCAGTATATAAGTTGACCACCTGTAGCAGTTCTTCTGGAAACACTACTCTTACAGATGGCAGGAAAAATGAGTTTCAGTTTAAGGAAGAAAACTTCAGTTTTACTCTTGCTAAAACTGTTACTGCCATCTTACTGCCAAAATTGTATTACAGAGTTAAGAAAATGTTGAAAGAAGGTGCTGTTTTCCTTTATGCTAAACAATATCAGCCTGCAGACGCCCATCAAAACATGGTCCTGCTCATGTTTCAGCTCCAGTCAGTTAGTTTCACTTTCATTTGCCTCAAGTATAGCCATATACCATTTATGCAACTTTGCAGCAAGCAACATCTACATGCTAACTGAAAACTGCTGCTTGCCATCTTTAAAAACAAAGAAGAAAAAATCAAATAAAACCCAACCACACCTCCCTCCCAAACCTCAAAACAACTCCCCACTCCTAAATGTAGTCTTCTGTTGGACCAGCGAGATCATTCTACTCGCCTCATGGTCACACAGTAACTAGGCTGAAAGCAGGGACAAACATACAACCAAGGAGCCAGGGAGAAAGGAGAGAGAGAAAAACATACTGTGAAATGTCACCCTAGTGCAAACACCTGTATGTTAATATTTTAGGTTAAACTGGAAATCTGCAAGTTAAACAAATCGCTTAACGTTTTTCATATAGAATTACACGGTATTTAGAAAATAAATGTTTCTGTCTCTGTAACAAGTTAAAATGCAAAACTAGGTTTACCAGCAAAATAAAGAAAGCAAGCCAACTAATTAAGCCATATCAAGTACCTGTTTTCTGCAACTGGAAAGAGTGGATTTCAGAGCTTTTTATGTATGAAGTAAAATACATGGCAACAGTGAGACACGTAAGACTGGAATGCCGTTGGGTTAAAAGCCATTTGGCATCAGAAAGTGCTACAAGTTTTTTAAATTACAGGAAACAAATGTTAAACTTCAAGTGTCAAAACAAAATTAAGTATTTGTGTAAATAAAGACAAAAGACCACCATACATTAAGCAATTTAGAGAACATATTCTATTTTTAAAATGTGCTTATCCCATAATTAATTATTTCTAGAATAAAACTGTAAAAGCACTTTAAAACAGAAAATGAGAGGCTTTACTTGTTTTGCAAAGTGGGAAAGTCTTTCCTCCAATAGTCCTCCTATCTTACCTGTATCTTCAATGAATTGCACACATTTTTCAACAAACAGAGGTATCGGTTTCTCAGGTGTAACCAGATCCTGTAGGGGCATCCCAAAGTAATTACTTTCCCAGTTTCTACGGATTGGAGGATTGAATGTCTTAGTTTTCTTTTTCGGCTACAACAAAACAAGAGTTATTTAAGTAATATTCAAGTAATATCTTCACTAACTCATACTGCAACCATTCAGTAAAAACAAACAGATCACATATCTACCAGACATTAAAATTCCTCTACAGCACACTGAATAAAAATAAATGTACTTTTAAAATAGCATACATTAGACACAAAAATGCTCAAATAACTTCTAATAGATCTGGTAATTTTTGTACCACATTAGGAACAGGATGACCCAATGCACCAGTAACTGAAATACTATAGGAACAAAAATAAACACACTACTTGTTTAGAGCGCTATGACAAGTCTTTACATCCTAACTTTCAGCATCACTCACAAAGGAATCTACATGAACCACATTTGAACCACACCTCTATAGAAATCTTCAGGATAAGACTGTGAAGTGTTACATCACAAAACAAAATTAGTGTCTTCTGTATGCGTCTCATTAAAGATACTAAATATTTTTTCTATTGCAACTATGCTAGAAACATGATGGTGCACGACACACAGCAATCAATCTCAGAGTTCGAGTTGCAGGCACTCCTATTAAGCATGACTGCTTTGTTGTAGGCACAGGATTTTAGCCAAAAAAAAAAAAAATGCACCCAATCAAATCTAGTACAATGATGAGTTTCATATAAAGATTTTTTGCTTGTTTTGATTTTTTTTTTCCTGAGAGAGACTTTTATCAGTTCAACTGGTAAATCACCTTTGGACGATTACAAGAATTATATTGTATATATATTTTCATCTCTGAATGTTGATGAAAATATTCAGAGATGGCCACACAAAGTGGCCAATCAATTGGTTGTATGTTGGCAACTGAATGTGGAAACTGAATGAACATCACCATTAAAATCTAGCATTTTATCTTTAAGTTTATATGCAGTAAGAAGGTTGCTAAAAGCAGTTACATTTTCATATATAAACTCTTCAGTCAACATCTAATAGTAAAAAATAAAAGAAAAACAAAAAGCACAATAGCCAGACTTAAATTTAGTAAAAAGTTTTCTAGAATTTTACAGTTTATAGTAAGTCTACATCTCAATTAACTGTTAAGTCAAAACATGTCTCATTTCTGTATTTTACATGTAGAAAAGTCTTGAATTTCAATATCTTAGTGTAATAAAAAAACCCAACGGGTTAACTTCTAGAGTTTTGTCCCATCGAATTTACTTAATCAGTCCTTACCAACTACCTAGAACTTCAGGTCAGCAAGGTACATATTCATGATTGACTTGCCCACTGAGAATCAATGAGCTGAAGTTGAACTCTATGGGGGACAGTGGAAACTACAGCCTAAAGAACATTTCTCCAACTGTCACCTACAGCACCTATGGAACTTCTCCAACACTTGATAAAAGAAAATCTGTTAATCAAAGCCTTTCAACAACCTAATTGAACACTTAAGACTGTTTACATGGAACGTCTCTTTTAAGACAGCTTGTGCTTCTTGAAACCAGCAGCAAAGTACCCATGATTGATCACAGTAACAGAAGGCTAACAAAAAATTAGGCTTATTTAGATATTTGGGATTTCTATAAAAAGTTCAGCACTTTAATTTAGAATTTACCAATTCTTCAAAACACTAGAAAGAAATTGCTCTCCAGCAATTCATTTCTCCCCAAGTTTTACATTCACTGAAAACTTAATAAAAAGTTTAGGAAAAAAAGCTTAGGATAAAACTTTCGATAAACTTTTATGACTAAGCAGACAGTATCTGAAAACATTCTTTTCAACTGTCAACTCTTTGCATAACTTTTATTCATCTTGGATAAAATATCTATGGTTCTACCACCATGTGCCTTCAGATTAGACACAGCTTTTTCTTCCTTCCTTCTCACTGCGACAGTCCCCTAGTTTGTTGGCTATTTTCTCTTTCGTGGCAAAATCATATTTTATTAGGCAACATCCAGTTCAGAGAAGCAGCAGCTGAAAGGGCAAAGCTGAAGCTAAAGAATGTGTAAAACTCAGTGAAAACATCTTTGTCAGATGTTGAATGAAAGATCATTTCAGAGATACATACATTAGCACAATGAAAAATTAAAAACAATTTATTTTTTTCCCCCAAGGTGTTCAGTGCGCATCCCCACCATCTTAGAATATGGTGCAACACTCAGACTCTGTATTTCAAACCCAGTAGATAGAAAAAGACTGTGTGTGTCTCTCTGATTAAGATGTAATATTAGCATAACATAATTAAATATAAACAAATTTTGTTGGTGTGAGCGGAAAGCAATCTGGTTAATGGAATAATAAACTAGAATTTTTCAGAATTTTTATTACAATTATAATACTAATGAATATTATTAACTGTGTAGAATACCTGGACTTGAATATCAAGTATGTCTGCAAAGCCAGAATAAATAATGGTTTTCTTCTAATAATTGTCCTGCGTTCAGAAGAATGGTTGTAAGGGACTGAGATATCAAGTATGACATCATACACTCAAAAAAGCAGAAAGGTTTCTTATTTCTTCTTTCTGTCTACCTGAAACAATCAGTTTAATCTCCAATTTGGAAAGTGAGAATTTGTCTAAAGAATTTAATATAGAATAAAAGAATAAAGAAAAAAAGAAAACAAAAAAAAAGCTGAAGCCCTTTTCAAACTGATCTAAAAGTAGAGTACAAGAGATGATCGTTGCACAGCTATTCCATAAACATGGAACTAGCATTTCACAAGGCAGACAAAGTTACAGTAATAATTTCATCAGCTATTTCCCACTATGTTTCATGTCACTTTCTTGTCCAATATTTACTAAAATATCTCTCTTGTGATTTCCCTTTTTTTGCGGCATGTGAATGGTAATCTCTCCAATGACAGTGCAAATCAAATCTTCCTGCAAATAACATATTTACACAATCTTCACAAAAAATTACTTCTGCAAATTAACAACAAAACTTTAAGGTATTAAAAAAACACCACGTTATTTCCTGTTTTGAGACTTCCATACTTTCCTTAAGTTGCATGTCTAGACTTCTTAAGCAGAGAACTTGTTCTAAATGAAAAGGCATGTTACTGTGCAAAAGACCTGATCTTTGTCAAAAGATCAACTGACTTCAGGAAAAAAAACAGGTCTTATTTCTAACAAAATAAGCTTTAGTGAAAGTTTTTTTTTAATGCGTGTTCCCAACTCAGAAAATAGCAGTTTTTCTGATCCATCAGTCATAGCATGGAACTTTTAAATCTGCTCGTCAAGATAATGACTATCATAATTTTTGCTATGTAAAATTAACTTTCAAGAATTCTCTAATGAAACAATAAACAAAACCACTGTTAAACATTAAATTATTCATTTAGTTAAACAGCACCTAAAAAAGATGAATTATTTCTAAATTCCTAGATTTTGGCAGAGAGATTATGATTTTTGCCACAGGTATTTTTAGTTCAATAGTTCTGCCCAAAACACCTACTCCCACAATACGGCAGTAACCCAATACTGCACACAGCAAGCACTGATCCAGGCACAGTCAAAGACAATTTGGTACGCTGTTTCTATATCATAATGAAAACTGACTAACAGGCACCAAGTTAGAGAAGACAAGAACCAGCACAAAAGTTTTGTTGGTTAATCCTAGTGAAAGCTCATTGTATCACATACCACTGTTTCATGTTAGTAATTAAAACTCAAGCCAAACACCATGAAGCTGAAATCCTTAGTTTTCATATAAATCTGCACTTTTTTATAATTGATCGCTGCACTGATGTCGAGCTTTCCAGCAAAGGTTTCACCACTTGCTTCTTGCCAAAGACAACTTCTCTTCATACCCTAACAGAGGTTAATGCCAAAGCTTCAGCTGATCCATATAAATTTTGGCAGGAAATCATTTTAACTCAGAGAATCCCAAACTTGCCTTGTGTTGCTGATACCAAAAGCAATATTGCTTTAATTACAGTAGTTTAATCACTGAAACATGTGTTGAAAAAGATCAGTTGAAGTCCTCTTCATAAAAGACAAGGTAAACATGAAAACATGTATTCTAGCATGGCACAGTATCCAATTCCTGATTTCAAAACTAGAAATATTATTATAAAAAGCATAAAAACATGAAAACGTATATTTAAAGTATACTCAAGATCAGCCCTCTTGACTGTAGGTACCAGGAAAACAGCTAAGCAGCACTTATCTTCTAGAGAGAAACTAGTCTGAGACTTCAGCCAGCTGTGAGTTGAGAGTACAATGCACTTAAATACAACCTTTTAAAATTAAGAAACCTAAAAAACTGCCCAAACCTATCTGTCAAACCCCTTTATGGCTGGGCTGCTTACTTTACTCTTTGTCCAAGAGGGTCTTCCCTTCTTTTTTTCCTCTCCCCTCCATCCCACCAGAACTACCATCATTATTTATCAAAGGGGAGATTCAGCCACTTCTCTACCTCCCACACACTTCTCTACTACTAATACAAAGGAAATTTTCTGCCTGCTTCATTTGCAGTCAGCCCTAGGGTCACAGAGTGCAAAGTCAATATTTTCAAGACTATTAAAATACTTCATAAAACCACGCACCATGAACAGCATTCATTTTATATGCTTAATAAAGTATTTGTAATCTCTAATTCATAGCTAGCTCTTCAGAAACTATACAACATATGAATAATGCAGATGATGGTCCCTAACATGCTCTCTCTTTCTTCCCCTCATGCCTTCTGCCATTCTTAGAGTTCCAGCTTGTTTTACCAACTTTTGAACTACAGAGGCTCAAGAAGGCATATGGCTCCAAATATGCATTTTAAGAGTGTTAAATTTGAACAGATGAAACCTGAAAGTACAGACTTTGATATTTCCTATACTCCTCAGGAGAAAAAAAAAAATTTCACTGCACATTCCAGGCTGAAGTAGATAGTACTTTGCTAAATCAACCACTGAATTTAGTCAAGAACAGATGAATAAAAATGTAAGTTTATCTCCCATTTCTCACATTTACCATAGTCTTATTAAAACTGAGATCAACACACACAGGTTATACAGTTCCCAACAACATTTCAGTAATACTTTCAACATAAAATTTGATATAGTTTTGAAATTATAATGACAGCAAACAGGTTTAAGCATAGAAAAATATATATCAAACCTGTGCTACCTATATTGTGTTCTAAAGCAAGTCAGAGTAAGGTATGTGAGAATTCACCTAGGTGTTAGTGGATTTTTCTTGCTGAAATACTGAGATAAGTTTCCAGATTAATTAAAAGTAAAAGGCATCTTACAATCATCTTGGTATAAAAGAAGATAGAAAGAACATAATTCACAATCTTCTTTGGAAGCAACAAATGTTTGCAAACAAGATTACACAGCATAATGTTTTAAAGCGCTGTTTTTCAGATTTAATTTAACAACACAGCTGGAAACTCCAGTCACACACACACACAAAAGAAAAATCAGTCCTTGAATAATAAAACTATCGACTATTGGTCAAAGAACAAAAAAAAGTAAAACTTTTTCAGACTTAGTCACTTTTAACAATGGCATGTCAAAGAATTATCACTGGTCAGTTAATTTACTATATTGTTTACAAGATTTCTGTAGTTAGGCTTTGGTTTCAGAAGTACTTCAAATAATTTCTTCCATACAAAAAAAATGAAAGATACCCATACTAACCTTATTTCTACTTTTACAAATGTATTAACAAAATAATTATTCCATAACAAGGCATGAAGCCTGCAGAATTTATTTCAAAATGAGGTTCTGCCTTTCCCTTTGCAGAAATTTATTCAGGATATTTGCTGTTCTTGGTATGCTGGCGGGAATTAAAAACTAAAACAACTATACCTTACAAGAGGGAAAAAATACAGCCTAAATTAGACACTCAGCATATGTCAAAGTGTTCACAAAGTCAAGCGGTCTAAATTAGATGGCTAAATTTTTTAATACTCATCAATTCCATTGTACAGATAAATATAAGGTTATTAATTGTAACTACATGGAACAGGTACAGGTTTCCAGATCAGGCAGGCTTCCTGCTGTACAGGGAATTACTAAAGACAAGGGTGAAAAATAACTTGCAATTATTTGATGTAGTAATAATACTACTAGATAAATCAATAATAATTGATAAATAATTTTTTAAATATTTCTACCAAGCTTGTTTACACATGAGAAGGACATGGTAAGAACAGTGAAAGGCCAAGAAGCACTCTGGTTTGGGCCTTATATCAATGCACAAACTGCATGACAGCTGCAGCTTTAGGGTTACTGCACACACATGTAGAGGTTCCTCCTGTCTGAGATAACAGAAGGTTTCCTCCAGCAAGATTCTCATCCTCTATAAACATTCACTGCCTTTTCACATCCTGAAATTTTCTGCATTTTCTCTCTGTTGCTCCATATCTCCAAACTCATCAAGTTAAACTAAAGACAAAATTAATTTATTATATGGCCTGCAAGGCTGCTGCTCTTAAAGAGACTGGTGCGTACCAATACGCAACAATGTTCTATACTAGACCTTTGTATCAGTGTTACAGATTCTGATACAAGCATCTACTTGTAGTTCCCACTTGCAATTTTCGAAAAAGACATGGAGATGAATGCGCACGCATCTCAGCTGGAGGGGTCTAACACAGCAAAGCAGAAACAGCTGAGGCAAAGTTGCACATGAACATTGTACTTTGTGTTTAGTTCCTCCAAGTTTGTGAACACTGGTAAGGAAACAAATAATCAAACATAGTAAGTATGTTGATACAGCGGAAAATTCACTCTGGAAAACGCATTTAATCAGACATACTTTGCGTAACAACAGCAGAAAGGACTAGGTGCTTTTTCGTAAGAGAAACTTTGACAGAAAAAGTTCCGTAGAGGGAAAAAAAGCAGCACATCATAGCTTAACAAATATTGGCACACAAGATGCATTTGAAAGCTTTGAAGTGTGCTGTGTGCACACAGCTCCACAACAACTTGCCTAAAAAGTCCTGTGACTCTCTAGCCAGTCTGCTTTCTTTTTTTTTCCTTCTCTCCACTTGCCTTCATATTCCACATTTCTTCCCTACCAGAAAAATTTTAACAGTTCACTTGCTATCAGTACATTCCAGGCCATAGAATAAATTTTTCAGAACATTTAGAAACATGGTAATAACATAAAATAGGATAAAGGTGGTTGTATCACAAGTTAGACTATGCTAGACGGATCCAACCTTCTCCACTGAAACCATGTATTCTTCTCTAGAGGCAAAGAAACTGCAATGATCAATTGGTTTTACTAAACTGGACTTCAGTAAGGCATTTAATGGTGGTATACAGGAAACTACTGTGACAAGTGGAGTAAAGGCAACAGGATGATATTCAACAACAAAAAGGACAAAGTCATAGACTAATGGAAAAAGCATGCACTGGAATGTGCATGTAGCAGGTATTATAACATACATGTACTATGATGTACATGTACTATGTGTATGTATGTACTACAACGTGCATGTAATATAAACCATCTGTAGTACACGGTAGGAAGTCATTAGCTGAAAATTACCAAGGATAAGAACACAAAAAGTTCCTAAATTAACTGCAGCTAAGAAAAAGTTGGGTGCAATCACACAAACTGTGTCAGGTAGTAATTTCTAGTACAGATCAACAAACATTATAATTATATGATGTGCTGCTATGACATTCTTTGCAATACTATATACAGTTTCAGACATCCTCATTCAAAAACTTAAGTTCAGAGGGAATTACAAAACCTTTTTTAATCTTCTAAAACTCAGGTCAAGTAGCAGCCATATTCTCTTTACCTGTTTGGAGGTGTCAGACATCACAGAAGGAAAAAAACACTTCAGGAGAGAAATTACCACAAGGAAAGATGAAAACTGGAAATTGCAAGATGATCCTCACCAATACAGAGGAAACAAGTTCTGGAGGAGTTTTACAGAATAGTGAGAACGAGGGGATAAAAGTTTTCAGGGGAATTATTTCTGCAATAATTGAAAACAAAGCTGAAGGATGGTTCTTCCAGTTCTAACTACCAGTATATAGAAACAGCATAGGAAAACACAAACACGGTGTTACTGACAAAAACAGTCAAATAATTCAGACCAAAACACGCTCACTTAACAGGTCTCAGTTTTAAATTGATTAATTTCCTTTAGTAGTAAGCACTGTCAGAGGACCTTACAAGTAATGTTACCTGCTCACCACAGATTTATCATTGCTATACTTTCCACAGCAAAACATTTTCATTTACGCTTCCAAATAGCAACAAGTAGCACAATTCATTTAATAACATGTGTTCAAAATAGATTTTTTTAAAAAAAGCTTGCACATACGTGTTAGCAGACCAGTTAAACTACAGCTGTTAACTTCAGGTTTGTAAAAAGGAACTGTTGTTTTTCCTACTCTGTTGTTTGCCAAAACTCCCTTCCTGCTTCCTACCCACCCAGCTCTTGCCTTCTTCCCTTCAATTTTTTACCTGAATCCTACAATCACTCTACACCCATTCCCTGCCTCCCAATATCTGTCCTAGTGCCCATCCCAATATCTATCCTAGTGCCCATACCTTTATATGACTTCATCTTGTAAGCTGGGAGACCGGGGTGTGAAAGTATCAGGACAGAATGAGCATTATCTTTAAATGTTTTCTTATTCTGGGCCTGCCTTTAAAACACTTTCCAGAACCTCCAAGAGGGAAAAAACCCAAACTCAAAAAAACCAAACGCCCCCCAAATTCTAAATGTAAAAATCTGCATAGGCAAATTCTGCCTCTAGATGAAATCTGCTTTGCATAACTGAAAACTGAAGTGCAAAACAACAACTTACTCTGCATAGGAGCGTTCTGCAATGCCATACAAGAAACCCACCCAGCAACACATCTCAGACCCCTCCAACCAACAAAGATGAAAGGAGTTACATCCTATTTGGGCTTTAAAAAGCAACAGCATACCACATGATGGTTTTTTTTTTTTTTAAGATTTTTAAAATAAATGAAGTTGTTCTCTTTGACAGAGACAATGAGGAACTCAGACTTCAAAGGCTGAGTTTTTCCAAAAAAAAAATGTTTTGTTCATAAGATTTCTGTATTTCAGAATCACTGTAATTATAGCAACAATAGTTACATGTGTATCTTATGTTCCCTTTACATACAGCTAAACAATTAGGAAAAGTATCAGTAAGAGCTCTAAAAAATACTCAGAAAGGGGTACTGAAGTCATATTTTTCCCTTTCACATTCAAGGGGTCAAAATTCTCAAAAAAAACCCCAGCAAGTAATCTGTAAATAGTGATGCACTAACATCCCTCACGTGGACTAAACAACACTCAACAAGGAAAGTATCATTTGAGTAATTTTTGAGTTTTTGTAATTAAAGATTGCTGGCTGCTCATCTAAAACAGAGGAAAACATGTTAAGTTCCAAAACTGATAAAACTGCATCTCTCTCGCAAAAAAAAACAAAAACAAAATAAAAACGAAAACCCAAACCAGTTAAAAAAAAAAACAAACAAGAATATTACAAACTAGAATGACTCATCACAGGAACTACTCTCACTTCATTAACGCAAGTCAACATACACAGAAGTCACTACTTATCAAAGGCACTAAGCACTCAGCATTCTCAGATATTTTGAATGCTTGCAGACATTTTAGCTATCAACTTAAACTTGCTTTCTCCATCATTACAATAACCTGTACTTCTACTATTAAAAGTTTTCTCTGACTAATTTGAAAGCATCAGCCCTGGACCATGACTTGAAAGTTAAAAACCGAAACAAAACAAAACAAAACAACAAAACCAAGCAGTATGTTAAAGAAAACTTGAAACAACAGAGTCTTAACCACTACAAAACTTTAGAACAGCCTGAAACTTCTGACTGGGGCTGTCTCTCAAGAGGCCAAAGCCAAAAGTGGAACCTTTGGTAAAGATATAAGTGGGTTTCCTGACACAATGCCAGGAAGAGAAGACCCCACTATACTAGATCTACACAGTTTAAACATAAATATCCAACTTGAAGGAACTTTCTGTCAACTCAATACAGCTGAGTCAGCAGGAGGATTATGACCACTACATTTCAATTTCTATGTAATAAGGTTATTTCAATCAAAAGTATATAAATTATTGTTTTTAAAAGCATTTAATTTTCAAAAAAAGAATAACTTCAAAGTATTATTAACCATATCATTTTATACCCATGAGACATCATTATCTATGCTTATAAGTAAGCCTTAAGAAAATTTAGTGTCCTTTACATCAGTCATGTGTAATTCAAATCACTGCTGCATACTAGGAAGTGCAATTCAGAATTTAATCCATTAGTAAAATTTAACTATGCTCTACTTGAACAAAACTTATTTCTAAGTGCTATTCAAGAACTGTCAGATTTAAGCTGAGACACTTAAAAAATCCTACAAAAGACCGTATTAAAAAGGTCGAGCTATTTTGGGACAAGAAAGAAAATATCTAATGGACCAGGAACACTCTGGGTTTACTGTTAAACAAAAACTATATGCAACGCAATGATTGCTAGCCTAAAATTAAAATCTAAACTATAAAGACTATGCATCCAGAACCTACACCACCACACTACCTTGATATAATAATTTTTAAAACAGTAAGTCAAAAAATAAGTAACTATCAAGCATAAAGATCAAAATGAAACAGATATCTTTCAAGTAGAATGTCGCATTACTATTAGAAACCCATATCGGGCAGGCATTTTGTTCTCTTTATTTTGTTTGAATAGAGAATTGTGCAGGTAGCACAGCTTTCACCTTAATTACTTGCTTGCCCACACTAGGAAAATGCAGCAGTCAGTAAAAACACTATACAAAGTTGCCTTTTTGTGCTCCTGTTTTAGAGTTCCAGGTAGACAACTGAGAAATAAAAAAACCCCAATCCTTTCATTCACCAGCCCTAAACTTCATTCCCACAGCCAGCCAGAACTGCAAGAACTGAAAGAACCAGTTCTACCCAAGAACTCACAAAGCAGCTTTTTTTTTTTTTTTTAAAAAAAAAAAAAAAAAAAAAAAAAAAAAGATGTTACGATTAACAAAAAGGATCTGCCTTCACTTACTCATACGGAAAGGAGACTGCATATCTACATACAGTGGTGAAAAGAACTGAAACTTATTGAGAACTGAAACTTACTGAACAGCTGATTAGGTAGACAAACCATCTCATTCCCTCAGGTTTGCTAGTTCAGAGCGAGTTAAGTAGAAACTTGGACAAAAATCAAACATCAACATTTTAGAGCACCTGTTTCAAAATAGGATGCAAATCTTGCACAGTTTGACTCTTCCCGTCTTACAATGCACCAGAAGTTGTAAATAAAATTCAAATCAACTGACTTACCTTCTTATCTTCTTTTATTTTTTGGGTTTTCTTTTTCATTTTTTTGTCATCCAGTTCTTGATCCGATGTAATAGCAGGATTATCTATGCCACCCTTCCATGTTTCCACAGGTGAAAGAAGTGGGTCTTCTTCACTTCCACGATGTCTTCCTTTTCTTTTAGTTTTAGAGGTGGTGAAAGCCTCATCATCACTTGCATCTGAATGTGTTCTCCTATAGTAAGACTTAGCTTTGCTGAACAGAGTCTTAGACTTATATTTGTATTTTGAAGGCCTTCTTTCCCCATGACTTTTGGACACTCTATCAGAAAACCCATTTTCTTCCTCACCTTGGGTATTCATAACAATCGAGTTTCGAACTTTAATAATGCGATTCTGACTATCATCTGGAACCGCGTAGATATCATCAGCAAAGCCTTTATGTTTGAAAATAGTGTCAATAGGTTCAGCATAGTTGTCAGATTGGTCTATATCTTCTGGTGGCGCCGTAGGCACTCGAGAAGGCTGTTTCCTGGGGTTTTTGCCAATACCTGCCTCAATTGTTTTCAGGAGGTTAGGATCCAGTTTTTTCACATTTGTTCTTGGAACAAGTGGTTTCGGCTTTATTGGAGGAGGCACTTTATGGTTCCGTTCATGGTCATGACAATTGAGTGGTGTACTGTGAACAGGATACTCATTTCCTTCCAAATCCAATCGGTACTTTGAACGGTCACTAGGTGCTGGGAGTAACCTTACATCATCACCAATTGGACTGTAAGGTGGTGGTCCTTCAGTATCATCCTCTGAATCTGGATAATTGTAGTCAAGGGAACTTCCTCTGGGGGATCTTGGAAAAACATCTTCACTTGTATGCGTTGTTTCCCGTGTGCTGTCTGACATATAAGAACTTTCAATCATGTTTTTCTTCTCTAGTACGTCACTGAAGAACAATGTGAAAACCTCAGTTTGACGATGATACTGAGATAATGAATACAATGCTGTAAACTTAGCAGTAATCTCTGTCGCTATGTGTTCTCCTTCAGTCATAAGTTCCTTGATTGCTTCATTCTCAAAGAAGTCTGCCTGGCTATCAGTAACAGCCACTAACTGGACAGGAATTGTATCCTGAACTTCCGAAAGAAAGGCCCGAAGCATTCCCATGGATGCTTTCCGCTTCGCAGAATAGACCAGTATATATCCGTGAACAAGTTCATCTTTCCGTACACCAATTGAAGAATGATATGATAATATAGTTATCTGTATTCGACGCCTCTTTTCACCTATTATTTTATCAAGCATCAAAGAATTATTTTGGCCAGCCTGAGCAGCACTACAGGAATGAGAGTCAAGGAAGGGCGAAAGAATGAGATCCACACTAAACGGATCACCACACATGGCACACATGACAATTCTTAAGTCAGCTTCTGACAGATCTTTAATGGTGGGAACTGGACTTACAACATCAAAATTGTGTTTAACTGCTTCCAGTACTCCCCTCAGAGCTTGTTTTATTTGAGTCTCATTAAACTTGCGTGGATATGTACCAGCAGGCACATCTACAAAAGGACACTGTAATTTGTTGGCCAATTGCTGTCCCTGATGTCTCAGAATAGGTAGATTCTTGCTAACGCTGTCCCTCTGGTTAGCCAGTATTAACGTAAAAGGAAGATTAGCCATATACTTGTCTCTCCTTATCTGAGATGCTTCAGCCCTTATTTTTGCAATGCACTCCCCAATAAAATTCAGTGATTCAATAGAGTTAAACACACAGAAACAACCGTGTGGTTTGAAGGCTGAGGTCCACAACTGAGTCAACAGGTACGGGGATTTTGCATCAACTGGCCTAAGATCTAGTTCATATATTTTTCCATCTAATGCATATTCATCATCAGTGGATTGTGTCCGAATTTCATTTGCCAATTCTTGTGCAAGGCCATCTTTGCCCAAAATGAAAAGATTTACTTTATCAATGTTGGCACTATCGTGGTATAAATTTGAGCGGCCATGGTCTAGTTGCAGAAGACTGTTGGCAAGTAACTGTTCAACTTTAATGTCCGTGCAATTTTGGCCACTGAGACAAGTTTCTTTAGTTGGGTGATAAACAAATCCTATGTGTTTAAGCAGAAGAGATTCTCTATCAGGTGCAAGTTTCTGTAAAGCTTTGTATCTAGGTTCTTCACTCAGAACTGCATGAATTTCACTCATTTTATCTGAACTTGGTGTTGCATTAAGATCCAGGTCATAAAACAGCTCTGAATGTTCAAAAAGCATTTCCTGAAACTCCTCTTTGGCTTTTTCAACAATCTCCCTCTGATGCCTACCATACACCTCCTTACTATCTGCATCAGTGATGTATTTGAATGCTTCGTCCTCCACCACAAAACATAGAACTTCTTCCCATGGCTGTCCAGGTGAAATGAACTGGATTTTCTCAAGAGTTTTTTTGAATTTCTCCTTCATTTCAACCCTCCTTTTTTCAGATATAAGATGCTGCACGTGGTTTTGATAAACTTTTTCTGCCTCTAGCGTAGTGAGAAGGTCAAATGGAATCCTCCTGTCATTCACTTTATCTATGTGGTCAGTTTCATCCCAGGGTGTTTTTTCAAGCACTACAAAACATGACTGGAAGTCAGGCCTTTTCTCCACTAACTTCAAGGCTTCTGACCAGCTCAAGTGTTCAATCTCATCAAGATTTGACAGAAGAGTATTAAGAGCTCTTGGCAATGCATTAATGTATTCTTCTTTTCTTTTTCTAATATGTTCCTGTTTAAGCTGCTCTATGTGTTTTGAAAATGTATTTTTGGCCTTTTTTGTTCCTTCCAAATTTATGTATTCTTCATAATCAGGGTGATTTTTCAGTTTATTACTAACGGTTTTCCAAGTGGCATGATAGTCTCTCACAGTCTGGACAAGTTTTTCAAACTTATCTGTTGCTGTAACAACTAGCTGTCTTTGAGTTTTATAGGCATCCAGATAGGGGATTATTTTAGGTTTACCGCGAGTTTTATCCATCATTTGTACCAGTGCAGTAAAACATGTTTCAACATTGACATTGAATCTTGCTGATGTTTCCACCACCACAAGGTTCTTCTTATTTGAAGCAAAGGCCTGAACCTCTCGCAGATAATGATCCACACATTCATCACATTTTGTTGCTGCTATTATTATGGGTTTTTTAGATTTTGATAGCTGGATATAGAGATTATTCACAAATTTAAGTTGATCATCAAACTTCCTATTGCATCCTTGGCTTACGTCAATGCACAATAAAAACCCATCTATGCTTAATTTCCCTTCAGGCATTTGTTTTTGCTCAAAGTCTTGCTCCAAGCCTAGCTGATCTGTGCAAATGTACATTAGTTTTTCTGCTGACTGCAGTTTGGAAGCAGCTGCACGTTTTATATATGGTTGTAAATTCGTACTCCGATGAGGCAAGAAAGTCTGATCATCAATGAACTCCGTCTGTTCAATTACATGAATTCTGCACTCAATTCCATCCTCACCACTTTGTGTTACGTCACCCCAGTACAAAAAGTGATCATTGTTAACAACTCTTCCTCCAAAGTCAATTGTGCTAAGCACAGAGGTATGCTCAAGATAATATTCATCTGCTTTTGAACGAACGAATCTATTGCACAAACACGACTTTCCAACTCCACAATTACCTTTATCCTTTTCAGTTCCAGACAGTCCAACAACACTAACAGCATAAGATGGGGGACGTGGCTCTTTGTTTTTTGCCATCATAACTTTCCTCTCATCCTTTTGCAATTATCAAGGTAACTGTATGCGGTTTTCATTCTGGAAAGGTTCCTACAAATTTAAGTTGTATATCCAGGGTTCCAGAAATAGCTTTCAGTTGTTCCTGCTTCAGCTTGTCACTGAGAGTATCTCAGATAACCACCATGAGGAGGATCATCTTCCTAAAGAAAACAAAGAGGGGAAAAAAATTTTAAAGATTGCAGGCATTTCTTTCTAATATTCATGAGAGAAAAAGATTTTAAAAAGCACTTTTGCTTGCTTACCCTGAAATTGTTTTCTATGTATGTGAAAATTTTACAGCTACTTTAAATGAGATCTTAAACTCATAACTCATTCATGTTAATGCTATTTATATTCTAAATTTAAAAATAAACAGTTTCTAGGCACTATTCAGTAATAGCTCATCACCTGTTTTGATAGGTGATCAGCACACTTCTAAAAAAAAAAAACAAAACAAAACAAAAAAAAACAAAAAAAAAAACAAAAAAAAAAACCCCACACACCCAAACCCCCAAATTCCTGTTTTCCTTCATAGCTTATGGGTACTAGGCACTAGAAAGTATTTTCCACTCCAATAAACACAACAGAAAAACTCTAAATCCAACTCAATATTCACATACACATACTTTATTCACGCTCATACTTCCACTAGATAGCATGCTTACTTGCATGAATAACACTACTTTTCTGTGCATTTGTAGGTTTGATTTTAGGTTTCAGTAAAGAAACTTTCAAAATAAGAAGCTGTAAAACGAGGAAGCTGGCAATGTGGCTCAGCCGCTACCTATCTGCAGAACTAAACTACTTTATTTGTATAATAACATTAAACTGCCTTTAAGAAGTTTCTAACCTGAATTCTACAGAAAAATATGAATATTGTCATACAGATGCTAGGTACAGAAATATAAGTCTTATGTCTGAGATTTTAAGATTACAGTGTAGTATCACTCCTCCTGTCTCCAGGAAAACAAAACAAAACAAAACAAAAACTTACAATAACTGTAAACAAAAACTACTGTATCTACACCCAGACTTCCTCAGAATTGTTATAAGGTTCCAGTGGCTTTATTGAAGCCATCCTTAAGTATAACAATTACCACTAACTCTCAGTTATTAATCAGAAGACGTTGCTTACATACATACTGCAAATGAAAAGATATTTACTGGTTTAGAAACAATTACATTATGAGGAAAACACAAAAATTGAATGGCTGAATGACTGGGCCCAGCAGGTTGTGATCAGTGACGTGAAACCTAGTTGGGGGCTAGTAACTAGCCGTGTACTCCAGAGTCCAATACTGTGCAACATCTTCATCAGTGACTTGGATAATGGAGCAGAGCATCCCCTCAGCAAGTTTGCTGATGACAAAATTGGGAAGAGTGGCTAACACACCAGAGGTTTGTGCTGACATTCAGGGAGACCTGAACAGGCTTAAGACGTACATGTGCACTGCAAAGCCCTGCAGCCAGGAAGGAATAACCCCAACTGGCTGGAAAGCAGCTTTACAGAAAAGGACCT
Source organism: Leptosomus discolor (assembly GCF_034619465.1). Lineage (NCBI taxonomy): Eukaryota > Metazoa > Chordata > Aves > Leptosomiformes > Leptosomidae > Leptosomus > Leptosomus discolor. Next base: position 30,704,889 of record NC_141393.1, read on the forward strand.
GGGGATCCCAGGGGACAGCAAGCTGAACACGAGCCAGCAATGTGCACTTGTGGCAAACAAGGCTTACAGTACCCTGAGCGGCATTAGACAAAGCATTGCCAGTAGGTCAAGGTAGGTGAACCTTCTCCTTCTACGCAGCCCTGGTGAGGCCACACCTGATGCACTGCGTCCAGGTCTACAGTACAAGAGAGATACAGAGCTACTGGAGAGAGTCCACTAAGCTGATTAAGGGATAAAAGCATCTCTCATAGAAGGAAAGGCTGGGAGAGCTGGGAGTGTTTAGTCTGGAGAAGAGAAGGCTCAGGGCTGATCTCGTTAACGTGTCAACAAATATTTGGTGCAAAGAAGGCAGAGCCAAACTCTTTCTGGTGGTGTCCAGTGACAGGACAAGAGGCACCAGGCACAAACTGAAACACAGCTGGTGCCATATGAACATTAGGAAACATTTTTTTATTGTGAGGGTGACAGAGCACTGGCACAGGTTGCCCAGAGAGGTTGTGAGGGCTGCCCTCACTGGAGTTCCTCAAAAGTCACCTGGACATGGTCCTGAGCAACCTGCTCTAGGTGACCCTGCTCAAGCAGGGACGCTGGACAAGATGACCTCCAGAGGCTGTCCAGAGGTACCTCCTACGCTGTTCTATAAATTTGTGAAAATATTTTGATAAAAACACTTTCCTCATTTTCTTGGAAAAACAAAGCTATCACATGGTGCTATAAATGAAAGGTACAGGCTACTGTACTTAATGTATTTGATTTTATATTTGTGGAGTAAAAAATAACAACATAAATGTATGTAAACAAACCTGTAAATAGCCCTTATACAAAGGAAAAAGTATAACAAGCATCAATACTGAAATTTAAGACTTAATATCTCAGCTTTACTTGTTACATATTTTGTCATTTTCAGCAACAATTTGTTGAGAATGGTACAGTAGTGCCTTCTTTTAGGTTTTTTTTTTTTTTAAAAAGTAGGATCTGTCACCTGAAAAGCTCTCAAAATCTGCTCTAATACTTGTAAAACTACTTCACAACTGCTAAAACATATCCGAGTTTGAAGACATGCAGCAGTAAAAGTATTTGTATCGCTAAAAGTTGCAATATCATCTAAAAATACTGAAACCTTTAATATCTATCTAAAATAGAATCAATCCTTGGCCAAGAGAGCTTTCCCACTTACTAACACCTAGAAATAGAAAACTGACATTGTGGTCAGAAACATAGTATTTATGTAACAATATCTGTAGTGAAATTCACTGACCAAAACAAAATAAAAAACCCCACATATGTAAAACCAGCTTTCAGTTATAGAAATCATAGTCAAGGGAAGTATCTTTTTTATAACAAAGTATCAATTTCATTACAAAATGAAAAGGAAGGTAAACTCCAACTAATTTTTATACTTGAGAGTTTTATATTGCAAGAACTGAAACTTTTATGCTGTGTTTTAAGAATGCTTTTTCTTTTTCTGTCTAAATCAGTTTACACACATTCAGAAAGAGAACCTGTATTTTAAATTTTGCTTTTACTCTTTCAACTGTGTTTCTTATATTCTTAAAACACAGGATTTAGAGCTAACAGAAAATAGCTCTGGGAACACAAATACTTAGCAAAACTAAATCCTTCACAAGCAGTGTGTATACTACTATAAATAAACCTAGTGTTTTCTTTCTAAAGCAAAGCTTATCATAGCAGCACCATTCAAACTATTAGAATGAGAAGTATAGTCAGCACTTTCACTATAAAATGTGTTCTGTTTACCACAGCACAATACAGATTCGACACGGACTAAACTAGAACACAAAAATCTTCATCCACGGGATTATTTCATTTAACCAGGAAGACGCTGTCAATTTCCATCTAGTTTAGAAGAAACAATCAATAATTTCAGATACTCTACATCCTCACATAGCAAAGGTTCTTCCTCCTCCAGCAATAAATGCTTTGTCAAATCAATACATTTTTAAGTGAGTAAGTACAAGAGTAAGGTGAAACAGGACACTGACAAAGGGAAAACAACCACAGTCTCTCACAAAATCTCTGACATGGAAGATTTTCACCATAATGGGAGTTGAATCACTAAAGATATCTAAGACCAGTATGGTCGTCTTTTTATTTTTTACACAGTTTCTACTCTGATTGTACAAAGCAAAGTCACAGAATGAAATCTGTGTTAATTTGGTAATAAACCTGGTAAAAACCTGACATCATAATGGCTTCACATTTAATATGTAACCTTTATTACATTGCTCCTCAAAAGGAAGATTTTTCTTTTCAGTAAACCACTAATTTAAAGGTACTTTTGTGCAGTTTTAAAATATATACACTGGAAATTCATGGTAAAGTAGTTCAATTATCTTACTTCAATCTGCCTAATTCTAAATAACAAATTGAAAACAATCAAATTCATGTCCGTTCCCCCTCCCCCCCATCTTTGCTACAGATTCAAAGGAAGGGTTGTTTGATTTCCCCAATTAATTTCAGTCTTCAAATTTAAAATAATAGAGCATTTCTGTGTTTAAACAGAAAAATTCTGAAGAGCTACAGAAGACACGAAGTGTATGACATCACTGCAGGAAGAATCTCTGACCTTCTACAGTCACACCATAGGACCTTGTCTCTACAGGCTTTTAGATTTCCAAATGTAGTTAAAGAAAATAAGGTGTATCATCTAGCACTTATTCACCCACCTCTCCCCCTAAACACAAGATTATGAAGACCTAAAGCCCAAACTTACCCTTAGGAAAACAAGGTGCAAAGCAAGATGATTATCCTGCTGTGATCTTCCTGCAGTAACGTCACACATTTAAACAGTGTCCTTCAGTAAGTCCTTCCCTGAGGGATCTGAAAACAAAAAGTAAGATTTGTTACTAATTCCAAAATTATGAAAGCAGAAGCAGCAATCAGAGAAGGTACAACATCTCACCTACGCATGAGGACTGTTTTCCTCATTTTAAACCCACAAACACAAATGAAAGCTCAAGCTGGTCTTCCTCTAAACTTAGAGGGTTTAAATCCTGTAAGCACAGCTCTTAATACTTGGGACAGAGAAGGCACTATTCTTAAGTGACTTTGGTTTAACAATACCTAGGTTGCAGAAGCCTCTTCTGAAAAAAAATTAATATAGTGCCTCAGATAACATGCAAATGGGAGATACAAAAATGACTAATCACTTGTAGAAGAATTTGGAATTCTAAAAATATCTAGATCATAGTCCTAAGACAAAGTCGGTATAGTCAGTAAGTACAAAACATATAAAATGCATGCATGTCTAAACACGTATATATACATTTTATTACTAGAAAAAAGTACAGTCCACCTCAAAACCTTTTTACCTGTAGCACAGTGTTTCTAAATTAAAGGCCTCACAGACTGACAAATCAGAAATTGAAAGCATAATTATATTTGAACATTGTGAATTCTCAACTAGGATACAAATTATTAGTATAACCTTGATAAGTGTTGATTTTACTGCATGGATGCTGCTGCAAAAGTAACCAAAAATGGAACTCTCTTCCAGGGAACTTCCTCAGCCTGCATCCACACAAACCCCAGACTTTGAATGCCACGCCAATGATGCGTACATCAAGATGCAGAAAAGGAAAGGAACTTAAGGCCCTTGCACTGGATCACAATAAGGCACCTTTAACTAAGGAAAGGAGTAATTTTTAAGCAAGACGCACACTAAGCCTGGCCCAGCTGCAAAGCTAAACTCTATCACTTGAAAGAGAAGACAGAAGACAGGAGGCTACTCATACCCTCCCCCCTCACCCCTAGCTGCAGCACTCCTCTATGTCCACAGCTGGGTGGGCAAAGCAGAGAGCTGCACATGAGGAAACAGACTATGGGACTCAAGAGGAGGATGTGGAAGAGCAGACAGACTGAGAGAAAAGTGTCTGCCTGCAAGAATTCACCTGGGGCTTGGGGGAGGAGAACACCAGCCATTTTGGAATGTACACTGCCACAAGAGAAAGCTCAAAGACAGGCCCCTACAAGATCAGCCAGAAGCATTAATAGGATGGAGAAAGCCCTGTTTTCAAATGTACATCTCCTAAAGTCTTCTGAACTGAATTCTGAACACTAGCATAGAATGCCATCTTATTAGCAACTAATAAATACTAAAATAGTTAATCACCTATCATTATTTAGTAATGCTGCACAGGAACTTGTGATGGGTCCATAGCCAAGAAAATCACTTAGAGATAAATACTCTGAGTATTTCCGAGCACCTTCCAAAATTGCTTTCTGAACCTGAAAATGTTTACCATCTACAGACCTAACATGACTGAAGCAGAAATGTCGCCTGAAAGACTCTACAGAATTGCTCATGACCAGCAACTATTTAAGCAGCTGCAAACACCGCCAACAGGAAAGTGAGTGTTTTCCCACAGTCCTTTACTCGCTCTGTAATCGTGGCTAGATGCAACAGTTTATGGACCAGTATTTTTCAGGGTTACTTTCAACTGCCATAGTCTTGTGATAGTGTTTGTAAATTAGCTGGCCAAGCAAAGAAAAGCACACACGAAAAAAAAGGGCATCACAGCCTAGTCTGCTTTGCAAAGTATATGAATGCAACAATAGAAAGTTACTGCGACCTCTACAGCGGATCACAAACTAAATTCAAACGCGTTAGACATCACTGAAATGGTTTGTAGGACGCCTTCCGAATGCACGGCACTTTCAAATATCAAAGACCACAATTCCAAGGAAGATACAGCTCTGGATTGAAGTTACTGCTGACAGTAAGTTTTTATATCAAGTCATCCCTCACTTCACACTTTTTGAGAACCAAAACTTGGCATTGGAAAATACTTAATATGGGATCCAAATTCTAAGACCTATCAACACACCAGTAATTACAGCTCTCCCCAAAACATACCAGAATAACAATTCAAGCATTTTCACTTCAAGAACCAGTAAAACCAAAAAAAATCTAATGTTGATGTAGCTTAAGGTAATGTTGTTACTTCTCATTCAATATGTACCAAGAGGTATCTTTTTCACTTAAACAAGCATAAGAAGTCTGCTCTTCAAATCAAAATCCCTTTTAGAAACTAAACCAGATACAGAGTATACCAATGTCATCAACAAATTCAATTCACCTAAGTCTGTTGAAGTCCTAGCCACTTAATGTGTCCTGTTCTCTTTGCTAACATGCCTTCACGAGTACTGGTAACCTTGATTAAGTAACCGTACTGGAAATCTTACTTATAAATAAGGGTAAATACAATGGTCCCTGGTAAAATTCTGCAAGTATGCAGCCAACACTAGGAAAAAAAGATTCAGACTGCTTACCAGGAAACAAGCTCAATCGAGCAACAGGAAGATAGTAAAGAACAATACCTTGAAATGCCTTCAATAGTGATACTCCGACTGAAAAGGAATAGTTTGAGTGATATGGTAATTAGTCATGTTAGGTAATGAAGGATGAGAATGGATTACCCCAACCGCTGCTCATTTCAGATTCAGCTAGTATGATGACCAACCACCATCCCTAAAGGAGTTGTGTAGCCTAGATAATTCTTTGCACACAAAAGCAAAGTAATCAATTTATAAAAACAAAAAAAAAAGGAAAAAACTGACTGCTCAACTTCATATTACAAATCAATGCAAAACTGTGTTAAAAAATAGAAGTTCAAAGCTCTTAGTTCCTACTAAGTTTACTAAATTTCTCCTATTAATAACAATACTCTGAAGTGTGTTAAGCAAAATTAAATCAAGGCCTAAACTTAATTTCTAAATTCAAAACAAAACATCATGCTTTAGCTGGAATTTAGCATTCCAGGGGGCATCTATTATCATTGTTGCTGTTCACTAAAGGCAAACAAACAAAAAACAAACAAACCTACACAAATTAGATCAAGGTACAATAAACAGGTAAACTGCAATGGTTCAAATTATCAGCATTGCACTAGCCTGAACTTAGGCCTCTCAAGTTACTTATCTACAGATTTCTGAATACCTGAAAGCATTCAATATAGGTTCAAAGCCTGCATTTTAACAGCAAAGGAAATAGTACAAGTTTACAGAAAAAATAAATCCTTAACTCTTTTAGCACAGGAGAGGCTCCTACTAAAGATAGCCAGAGCACTCACAGAAGTTTCTTAGTGCAAGACTACCTGATAAGGCTTATTGACAAAGTTATTCAGGAAGAACACAAAACCACTAACGGGGAAATTTTACAAAGGGGATCCAAGAAAGAAGCAAAGGGGATCCAAAAAAAGCAGAAGAAAGAAAAAGAAGTGAATAAGGAAGGAGGGACCAAGGTAAGGACCAAAAAAGGGCTAAAACACACTTCATGCAAAAAGAAAAATTTCAGCAAATTTCACTGATTCACATATCTGGATCATTTCGTGTTATTTTGCTTCATGAGGAAATACAGTATAGAATCCAGGACCCAACAGTGTAAGCTTCAAGACCTAATTCAAGCAGTAGTTATTTGACCTTGTATAATCCATATCTGTAATTTCTACCTGTGTAAAACAAGCACACTAGTTATCCCCTTATTTTTCAAATTCTGCAATGAGCAAGTAAAAAGGCATATGTAAGCAGCAAATAATATTCTGCATAATAATTAGCCAATTTAAATAAATTCATGCCGAGATGCAACAATATACACATTTCCAAAACTGTGCATGCAGTTATTGGTTTTACCTTTCTAAATGCAAACATTCTTCTGTTACGCTTGTATGTCAACTGACCCAGAATTGCAAAAATGCGTGGGAATTGTAACTCAAAGCCAAAGAAACAACTCTAATTTACCACAAAATGTAACAAGCAGAACTAGCCACAGATAAATTAAATTGGCTCCCGATAGGCGTCAGTGACTGGAAAAGCGCAGTTAATACTCAAATTCAAAATAACCTCACTACAGTTACTTCAGATTTTCCTGCAAGGAATTTTGAACTCCTTTTTCTTTAAATATTTCATTAAATCCATAAACGTGACGATGTGATGAGAGGGTTCAACCGATAATCTGTAAAAGGTAATAACCTTAAAAGTTCTTCTTAAAACTGATGGAAAAAAAACAAGAATATTCCAGCTCACTTACACTGACCTTTGAGCTAAAAATTCTCAGGAGAAAAAAAAAAAAGTTTTGTGCACCCATCAAATAGAAATAACACAGATCCGGGGGGGGGGGGGGGGGGGGGGGGGGGGGGGGGGGGCGGGGGGGGGCGGGGGATCCTGACAGTCCTAACGCGGAATTCCCGGTGTTATGGGGACTACCTGAAACTACTTTCTCTCGTAGCGACGGTCACGGCGTCGCACCCCGCGGCCAGGGCGGGCGCACCCCACCCCCACCCCCCCTTCCTCCAAAGCCAGGGGCAGGCACCCCCCTACCCCGGGCCAGGGGCAGGCCGGGCCCCGCACCGCGCCACCCTGCGCGGCGGGCGGCGCCGGGCGGCAGGAGGCGGGACGGCCGCCCGCCCGCCGCGCGCTGGAGAGGCCCCCTAGCGGCGGCAACGGGGCCCGGCGGGGCTCGGCCCGGCGCGGCCACCGCGCCTCCCGCCCAGCCCCGCCGCGGGGCCACGCGCCCCTCCGTTACCGCAAAGCCAGGGCGCCGCGCGGGCTTCGGTGCCACGGGTACGTCACGCCCGCCAACGGCCCTGCGGTCAGCCGGCGCACCGACACCGCCGCGCCCGCAGAGCCCGGTGCTGGGCCTCCGGCGCTGGGCCCCCGGCGCAGGTCAGGGACCGGCCCCGAAGGCCGCCCCGCGCGCGCGCAGCCCCGCGAGCACAGCACGTAGCGCTCCACGGGGAGCAGCGCTGCGGCGGGTTCCCCAGCGTCGTGCAAAATGCTCCTGAGGGTGCCAGTCCGCGGGGCTTCTCCTCTGTTAAAAAAGTACTTTCGGAAGCCCTAAGGACCGCCGGTACCCTTTTAACACCTCTGTTAGGCAGAGCGGAATCGCCTCCCACCACCTACCCAAATAACGTCCCACCGGGGAAGCTCAGAACAGCCCAGTATTATGGTCCGCGCTTCTCTTTCCTACAAAGTTTGCACACGAAAAACACCTACGGCTTCAGGAAAGCACGTTTTACCTTTAACCTCAAAAACATGGGCAGCATTTGATTCTGTTAGTGCTAAATATAGCATTTTAACACAACTTAGTCTGAGCCTAAAGTGTTTAATTGGATTATGTTACACATGCAACACCTTGGCTAAAATAAAGCCCAATACCAGGGAGTGGGAGGCATTTGGTTGCAATTATTTGCATTTTTACAACGCTGGCAGCTGCTATGTACAGGGATACTTTAAAAAAAAAGCCCAGCATACTATTTAAACTCGGTATGTTCCAAGCTTAAAAGCAACTTGTTATACTAAACCAAGCTAGTGATCATGTAAGAAATGCTTAAACAATTCCAGATAGTTCAGGTACTACAGACTCCTTTAAAAAACTACTGTATTTGCATCATACTTCCTAAGCTCTAGCAGCACCGAGTTTCAGTAGAGCCCTACAAATAGAATTCGAAGAATTTCAGCACTTCTTAACATGAATTTTCACAGGGGCACAAAGGAAGATAAACCCTTATAAAAATGCACCTGGATGAATGCTTGCAATATGCTCAATCTAGGTATGTCCTGTAAAGCATGGACGGGTTTTCTGAGGAAGCACTTAACTCTGGTCACTGATGTCACTGCTGAAAACAGCTGTCGTACTGAAGAACCTTCAGGTAGGCAAGACAGTACGGCAGAAAAAAGCTGCCTGTGAACTCCTCATTCATTATGGAATAAGTACACAAGTACCAGTGCTGTAACTGGCTTCGACACACAGGTTTAAAATGGACGTCCAATTGACCAGCAAACGCCGTGCTCCCTTTACCGTCCTCACTCTGCAGTGTGGAGTTTTTACATTTCTGTCAAGGATCTTTATTAAGAAAAAAAAAAACCCTCCAGTTATCTGCATGACACTAAACTAAAGAATACACACATACCCCCACAGGCCTATTTTGGTCTAGATTAAAAGCGTTTCCCTCCTACTTATTAAGGAAATATTCCACGCTGATATCCAAAGCGATACAGGAGAGGGCAAAAGCGGGGTACAGAGGAAGGGTGGGGTGGATTCTGGGGGGAAGGTTACAAGTACATCTGCCTTTTGTAAGTAAATGGTCTTGCTTCTATTTTTAATTAAAACAGTGTTTTACACTCCTTATGTCTTACATTTACAACACTGTGGCACTATATCTGTACATATCTGGTGCTTTCCTTGGGTGGAGAGAGTCTAAAGGTTATGCTGGTTGAAGGGATTCAAAATGCTTGAAAGCTGCAACACTGCAACTGGCTACCCTATTTCAAAGCCTTAAAATCCACCTGGTGGAAAAACAGAAATGCACACACATCATTAGGAGAGCGAAGTTTTCTGAAATTTAATATCAAGCAATATCTGAAGGTGAAAGGAAGGAGGAGAGGAATTGACAACTGTTCAAATTTAACAGAGAAGGAAAAAAACAGGGAGGACGAGAATGAATAGAAGGGGGTGACGAGGAGGAAAAGAAGTACAGAGAAAGGAGAACAGAAAAGGGGGGGGGGGGGAGGCGGTGGGAATGGAAGAAGGGAGGAAGCCAAGGGAGTAGGGGGAAGAAGGGAACGAGGAAGGAAGAAGAGAGGAGCAGGGAAGCTCCCCTTCCTGCCTTCCTCCCTCCCTGGAGAGCCGTGACCAGCTGGCAGCCTCGTACAGCAGGCTCAGACCCTCCCATCGCTCAGGCCTTCATCACCTGTCTGGGACCAGGCACTCCGCTCCCTGCCCTTCCTGCCTCCCCTCCCTCGCGTGGAGGTGCCGAGGGGGCCGACAGGGGGGGAGGGGGGGCCGGCCCCCCTCTCCCCATGCCGGCCCCAGCCCTTTTGAACTGGTTACAGCCAGCGGCCGCTGCACCAGCTCGCCGGGCTACGGCCGCCTCCCCCCCCACCCCCCCCTCGACCCCGCTCGCCTTCCGCCTGCCGGGCCGGCCGCCCCGCTCCGGGCCGCCGGGCCGGGCCAGGTCCCGCGGGACCGGATTCCTCCCCTCACCTCGCGCCGTCGGGATCCGGCTCCTCGGCGGCGGCGGGAGCGGCAGCATTCCCGGGACGCTCTCTCCACGCCGGCGCCCCCGGCGGCTTTTCCTCCCCGCGGGGCTCTCTCCGCTCTCCGGCCCACAGCTCCCGAGCGCTCCCGGCCGCCGCAGCCCCGTCCCACCTCTCGGCTCCCTCCCCGGCGCTCTCGGCTCAGTAATGGCGGCCGCCGAGCTTCCCCGGCTCTCGCTTGGCTGACGGAGTCTCTCTCTCCCCCTAACTTTACCTCAGCAGCTTCCCTCCCCTCCCCCCTCCCTCCCGCCGCCGCGGCTCAGCGCGCGCCCGCCCGGCCAGCTGCGCGTGCGCGGGGAAGCGCCTCTTCCTGCTGCCGCTGGATTCCCTGGGAAGCCTGGGAGAGTGCGCGCGGCCGGCCGCCAGCTGCGCGCGCACGCGCGCCGATCCGCCTCCCCTCCCCTCCCCGGCCCGTGCGGGCACGCGCGCCGGGCGCCTCGCTTGCGGCCCGGTGGACGCATGGGTAGCGCGAGGAGCCGGGAGGCGGGGGGCCGCGGGTTCTAGTCCCGGCTCGGGCAGCGAGGCGGGCCGGGTCGCCGCGGCCCTGCCGGCGGGAGAGCGGCTCCGAGGTGCGGCCGTCCGCACGGCGCGGAGGCGGCCACGGGGCTTGTTCCCTAGCGCGGAGCCAGCCTGTGCTCTCACTCGGCAGCGGGGCCTCCAAGGGAGGAAAATGGCAGTTGGCCGGGATGGAATTGGAAAGTGCCAGAATATGGAACTGGTCAACCCTGTTCCCCCTGCTTCTCTCTAGCCGGGCTGCCTGTTTACTTTTCACGATATTCCCCAGGTTTAGCCAGTGTAACACAGCACTTCTTTTGGGTTTTAATCATTAAAAAAGTGAGGCCTAGCAGCAGAGCGCGCTCTACGGCCTACAGCTGTGCCACCCGCCTGCAAGGGAGGTGCAAGGCATTCGCGAACCATACCAGCTGCCCCACGATTCAGGAGTCAGATTAAGCGGCCAAAAGCAGTGGCACGCTTTGCAGCGTTTACCCCCACATGCCACCGTTTTGCAGGTGGCTAGCGGTAGGTGAAATCCCTCTCCCACCCTCAAAGGCTGCCTGGGTTGTAATTAAGGCCCATGAGGCACTAGTGCAGTGATGGTTTGCATGTAGAATCATAGAATCATAAGGTTGGAATAGACTTCTGAGATAATCAAGTCCAACGCGGGTGTTTGTGCTTCTGCCTCTGGAGCTGGGTTTCCACAGGCAGCGGTAGGTGAGGCATGGGACACAGCAAAAAAACTTGTAAGTAGGCGCTAATAATCTGTGCTATCTACTGCAGGGGACAGGGCATCTGTGGCCATCATGCACATACACCTTATTTCTGTGTACACAGAAATGCGTGTTCTATGCATCATTTATTACTAAAAATCGTTTTCAGGTATACATACAAAGGAACAAATTAATATTTTACTAGCAACCTTATTCCTGGCTCAGTCTCCAAGTTTTGAGTGTTTTACTCGTAACTATAATATTTAATAACAATGTGGTTCGTTCCGTGCAATTTTACATATCACATGCACATCCTGAAGTTTTACATCTAAAAATTAGGAAATTAAAATGTTTAAAAATTCAGATTCTTTCTAAAGACTCATTGCCTGTAAACGTGAAATTTTGAGAAAATTCTAACTAGCTAAACCTTTTTGTGTTAAATTTGAGCAAACAGCCTTGTATGGATGCTGCCTTACAGGACTATTTCCAGAAATACTCATCTTAGGTAATCTATACTAAAGAGATACAAAATTATCTGATGCTGCAATCGCAGCATCTGCTCAAGAGTTTTCGTGGTCACACCCTACTGCTAAAGAAAAAAAAAGAAGGCAAGCTAAAGAAGCCTGAAACCAGAACATAATTTTTCATTTCATAATTTTCATTTGTATTGCCTGATTTTGAGTTTCTTGGGGTTTTTTTTGTTGTTGTTCAAAATGCATACCTCGGGGTATTAAAGCCCCATTTCACATTACCAGAATCAAACCCTTACATTCATATGAAAAAAAAAAATCTTTTGAGATTTTTTAGCTTGATAAAATAGAAATTCGAAGTGAAACACTGCATAGGTATTAATTACCTTAAGCAGTTAATATTAATGAATTTTCATAAAGTTCTGTCATGTAGAAGACCTTTCATGTAGAAGACCTCTCATGTAGGAATTGATTGTATCACTTTGATCCTGATCTGAGTCAAAAAAAAAAAAAACCTCAGCCAAGCGAGTAGGTTTACATAGGTATAGAGGTAAAAAAAAAAAAAAGTTTAATGAAGCAGGACACGAGCTTGGGAATAGCAGGAAGTCCTTCCCAGCAAGCTCAAACCTGAAGCATGCAAGGACAGCGAGGAGTGCTTGAGCTATAAGCAGATGGCCACCCCATTAGTAACAGGGAGGGTGGAGGAAGTACTCTCTTCACAAGGATGCACAGCGACCAGACTAAACACAACAGGTGCAAGTAGCTTCCTGTGATGTTAGTCCCCAGTAGACACATCGTGGTCTCCAAAAGCAGTCATAGGTGAAAGAAAGGAACAGGTTTCCAGGCAGAATTGGGTCAGCTAATTCTTCTGACCCTAAATGTTCTCCCAAAAATTAATATAATAGAGGAAGACTGTAAAGTCAGAAATTGATTTTCACATAGATTTCCTCACTTCAGATCACAGAGAAAACTGATGTGCAGAAACTCCATTTGCTTGTTGCCTTCCAGGAAGTATGCAAAGTTCTGGCAGGCTACAGTAGGCAGCTTGCTGTGATTTTGCAGAGCTTATTAAACCCTTTGATTTTGGATAAAGCTGCAAAAAGTCAAGAATTATGGCCAGTGAACCAGCAAGCAGGGTTATAAGCAGATTTATGACACTATTTTTCCTAGACTCTATGAAATTCATAAGCTTTGCAGTTTAACGTTAACTGTTGGGCAGAGGTATACACATAGCCCATTTCAGATGCATGTTAAGAAGACATGCAAGGTTTATAAAGTTGCAAAGGGAAAGTGGTGAGAAAATTGCAAATCCATGTAGAAAACAGTAGACATGCAGGTAGTTTCATGCCCTTAGGAGAGTGTAATAGTTAGAACTATAGGGCTACTTAAAGATTTCATGTCAGTAATGAAGTGATAACATAAATGAAAACAACTCTATAAAAGTAATTTTTAATATAAAATTTTGTTTAAATAGTTCAGAATATTTGTGAATACTTGTCAGAAGAAATCTTTCAAAAATCTTTTCTGTGAATGAGAAGAATGCAGGGAGCATTATAACTTAGAGAAGGCATGGAAAATAATCATGAAATCCAATTAATAATTTAGTTAGGTTAGAGTTTGTTAATTATACAGAAAGACATTTCAGAGAAATGTTTTAGTAAACCTTGAGAAACTGAGAAGAAAGTCATTAATGATGTGCAACATTGGTTATTTATGATGACTATTGTTATTTGAGCCCTTTTCTCTAGTGGATACAGCCTCATACTTCAAGGGCTGATTATAAACACAAATAAAGTAAGCACCTTCTAGATACCTAGAAGGCTATGCGAGGCAACTAAAGAATGGGTAGTTTGCTTGTCTTTCTTTTGGACAGCAGGGCCCTAGGAATAGAAAGCAACAGCATCAGCAGTTCACCATTTCCCAGCCTCTTTCTGTCTCTTTCATTAAGCAGGGCCAAACAAGAGAAAAGTTCGTATCTCACTTTCCCAATGCTTCTGGAATTGGAGGATTTCAAACCACAAGTCAGACCAGCAATGCACACACTTCTCATGGATACAGCATTTTCTTAATTACCTTCACTCTTCCATCATTCCTTTCTTTACACCACGTGGAAGTGCAAAGCAAGCAACCTCACAAGTGTACTGAACCAAAAATCAATGCACTGTTGTTGGTTGTAGAACATGAGATCTGTACATACCACAAGCTGCTTTTCAGACCTCTTCCCCAACATCCCTCATTAAACAGCAGAACTGCCAGGTCTGTCTCACTTCACGGAAAAGGTCCTGTTTTGCATACTGTTTAAGAATCAATGTTGTAGCACCTTCTCTGTGAGAAAATCTTCACACACTTTGAAATTGCTGTACTATTTACGCTCATGTTAATTCATTGTACTGTGTGTAAAAACATTTGTATAGAGGAAGAGAGGGCAAAATAGAAGCATAAATACTTACACCATCATCTCAAATTATTAAGGAAAACCTGTTTGGTTTCTAATAGGAATCATTTAGATAAATGCATACGCTTACTGAGAGACCCACATGACTGCGTAATTCCACAATGTTAAGGGGAAAGCTCACCTGCATTATTGGTTTCCTGATCACCAGTACACCTGACAAAACAAATAGCAGGTAGGATTTTCCCCTTTCTTTACCTTTCTCCTAATCTCCACCCTTGTTCTTGTTTGGGGGTTTGAGTTTTGGGGTTGTGGGTTTTTTTAAACAAATCTTTTATTAATTTTTAAATTTAATACTGCATTGATCACCATTTTTTATTAATTTGGATGATCTACTATTTCAAAAGGAACATCAGGAGCACGATCAGTGGTTGTACAGAACCTGGCTTATGCAAAATCAAGCATTTTTTCCCCTGCAATGCTCTTTCTCTTAAGGATTCTTCACATAAATACAACAAGCTATTAATAAACACTCAATTAGCCATAGATCACTGTTTGGGTTTCTAGAAGTCAATTATTTTGGAAATAAGTTATGGAACATTTTCTTCCCTTATCTTTTTATTGACTTTTTGTGCAGCAGAATGCTATTTTGTCTACTGAAAACCGAAATGTAAATAAATATTTCAATATGTCAATGTATGCAACATTATTTCCTAAAATCATAATTCGTTTAATGATTTCTGTGTCAAGAATGTTATTATGTATACTCATGAAATTATGTACTTTTTCCTCATTTCATGGCTTCACTATGGTTTGGTTAAGTGTGAGTGACAGAACCATCATTCTTTCCTCATCTGTAAGAAAATCAGATAGCATTCAAAGATTTATTTGTTGGGTTTTGAGTATTTTTTTTCCTCCCCACAAAATCCATTATTTTAGATGATATTGTGTAATAGTGGGCAGCATGTAGGCAAACCATAGGGAAAGGAACTGAGCATGGTCAGTATCTCTACTACTACTTAACAGGTTTTTTTCGTCTTCTTATCGATGCTGACACATCCCATTCTTGTCATCCAGCTCACTCCTCTGGATCAGCGTGGTTCTACATGACCATATTTCTATGTACTATCAGAAGAATATTCACTTCGTAGGGGTAAAAAGAAATAGCAGTTTTGAAGGGGACTTTGAGCAGAGCATGTTGTACAAGAAAGTTCTTTTTCCTGTCCCCCTCTACTCCTGAGCAAGACACAAAAAATTCTGCTCGTGGAAGAGCAGTCAACTGAAATCTGCGATACAAAAGAAGTTGTCCCACGATTTAAGTTGAATCAAAATGCCCATATCATGCTCCGATACAGGAATGATGGCTACTGGATTCATGTAATCAGCTCTTTGTGCCATGACTCCCTGCCTTTTTCTAAGCCATGCTACATTCCACTCTGCCAATATGGACCCCATGACTCCTAGAGACTGGAAAATCCCAGAGGAGTGCGACAGGGCGTGGAAGAGAGACAGTGTGCAAAGACATGGAATGCAGTTCTGCTTCTGAAAATTAACTGGGAAAGAAAATTAGCCAGAGACCTTACAAGTTTTAGCTTAGAAAAAGGAAGAAAAAACCCATTTCAGGATAAGTTTAGCACTTGCATATATTCTAATGAAACCTAAACACCGAGGAGAGAGAGATTGCCTACTCAACTTAGAGAGGGAAATAGCCAATTGTTTCCGTTTGGTATTTTACTTTTAATAAGCCAGTTTTAACTCCTGCTCCAAACCAAACCCCTGGTTGCTCTAGGCTCACAGAAGCCTTGGCTTCAGCAGAGCACCAGGCTACCCGCAGCACCCTGCACCCTTCTCTGGAGGCTTGCAACAGGCGTCTCTGCAGCTTCCTCTCCAGCCGACAGAGGATACTGCTGTAGCCCACGCGGGTTTGGATGCCATTTCCTATGGACTTACTGATGATACCTCATTTCAGCACAGGCGTCAGTCTGATGAACGGAGAGGAGGATAGATTTTTACAAACAACACCTCTTCTGTTGCTTGCTTGCTTGTTGAAATCAGTGACTGAAGCATCGGGAGCTGCTGAGAAGAGATTACACTTATCACAGGTGAACAAGACAAGGGCTGCGAGGAGAAGATACCAGAAAAGGCTCCTGGGGACAAGGTCATAAAGGAGGCTTGCTTTTGCTATCATCATGTCTCCCTGTGTGCTTTCAGACAACGCAGGCTTTTCTGTTTAGAGGCACATTGGCTGTAGGAGTAAGGGGAGAAAAGAGAGTTTAGAGTAAGAAGATTTTCTTGATTGCTTTCTGCTAAGTAATTAGTATCGATATGTTTTTGTTTCAGATGCCTCAGGGATAATAGAGCTTTAGGAAATGGGTGGATTTCAGTTGCCTGTTCGCTTTACAGCTATAATTGAGAATTTGTTTTTCTAAAAAGAGTAAAAAAAAAAAGGTGCTAAATGTGCCTCGGGAGAGGTGATGGAAAATATTATGACACTAGTCAAGATGATTGCAAACATGGTAAGGCTGAAATGTGTTCAGCTGACCCAACTAAGCATGAATAATACATCGCTTCATTTGACTACAATATTACTGGTCAAATTCCAAACATATCAAGGTGATTTCGATAACCAAGTTGTTGTTGTGTCAGATACTAACAGTTTAGATGTTAAAAGAAAAACATGCTAAAATATTAAGTTTCTAAAGAAACAATACTAAGCATTGTGTTTCAAAGCAGTCTTTCAAAGCAGTCTTAGAGGGCAAGCACCTTTCTTTCTTTAACAAAAACTTGTCAGAGATTGCAGTTTTGTAATATCACAGGAAGAGCAGTTTCCTCCAAATTAGAAACATCTGAGGAGATTTAAAGGCAACAAATTCTAAGGAAAGGAACAGGGTGGATGTTCGTTTTACCAACAGATTAGAGTTAGAAAGTGATCACACCATTGGTTATATTGACTTCTACTATTGAAACCATCCTTGTAAAGATATTTTACTTATTTAGAAATTATCTTGAATAGCAAATGTAATAGACATAAAGAATGTTCACCAGATACCAAGAAGTTGATTGTAGGCTGCAATACTTTCAAGCTGAATTACAATTGCACCTCCCTGCGTCCTCCCTCCCCAGACGTAAAGGGAGAGCTAGGAAATAAGCATGCTGGAAAAGATTGCCGGGTCTTGCGTTAAAGGTTGGAGAGGCTGAATAGACTTTTGTTTTGTATATGTATCAGATTCTGGGCAAAGACCAACAGATACAGCTATGGAATACCTCCTCTGGAAATCTTCTGTTTGTGCATGCGTTCTGTTTTTTCACCGAAAGTGTATGCAGCTCTTTTTTTCTGTGAAGAACACAGAACAGTCATTATTTTCCTAATAGGTGCTAATTGCCTTCAGTAGATACGCAGTTCTGTTCTTTTGCCCAGTGGTATGAATCCAGTATGTGGTCAGATGACTCTACATTAGGAGAATTCAGGCCATTTGAGCTCATAGTAAGTTAACAAAATGCTAAGAACATTTACTCCTAAAACTTGGATTCTGAGCTGTGATTCTGAAATGGGTTCTATATGCCTGTGCCAAATACTTTACATCTAAATCACACATTAAAACACATATGCATGAAAATAGTTGGTTGAGCAATCATGTCTTAAAAGGTGTTGCCAAATTAAAGCCCAAGTTATTATTCATGTACAATAAACAGGAAAAAATATTATGTTGTCATTGTAAAATGAGTTAATGGATTCATATGAACACATTTAAATGCAAATCTAAATTTATTAAGGTAATGAAATTTCTGACATCATATTGTATGCCTCTCTTTAAGGTGATTTCTGCCACGAAGTTTAACAGCCCAAATCTGGAAGAAAAAAAAAAAAGCAAAACCATGGAATCTTTAAATCCTTGGTGTGAAGAATATGGTTTGGAGTCCTGGACAAACAAATACAACTGTGATATAGATCCTCTAGAAACCTATTGTTCCTGCACATGTGTTCTACTTTTTTACCAAAAGCGTATGTGGCTCTTTAGCCTGTGTGAAGAATGCAGAACAGCCGTGTTTTCATAATAGATGCTAATTGCCTTGAATAGATATGCAATTCTCTCCTTTTGCCCAGTGGTATGAATTCAGGATAACAGGCCTATTCTTCCCGTTCTCTATATATAGACTGTACAGACTGCAGTCAAGAGAACTACTCTACTGAGTAGGAATAACTTACATGCATATACATTTATGGGAACTGTCCCAATAAAGAACAAGATGGACAGTTTTCTAACCTGGTGTCTGAAAGTCATTCTTTGCCCTTTTTTTTTCAGGTGCATTTTTTTGGTGGAGATTTTCTTAGTTCCCATTGTTTCTTCCTCGGTAATCTTTACACTCTCTTTTCCAATTGCATGTGTGGTTTTTTGGGGTTTTTTAGTGGTAAAGCTGAAAACAATCATACGGTAGAGTTTTGGTCTGGTTGGTATGAATGGCAAATTTTTCATTGACTGTCCAAAACCCACAATTTACCTGACTGGATGCTGCAGAAACAAATAGTAGCAGAGTACCTTGTGTAGCTATGCCGTGCTGACAAAACAAAGTTTAAAAAGAGCCAGAGGAGAGGTTGCTTTCAGGTGGTTCTTTCATATTTAAAATCTTAAAATACTTTCCTCTTATAAAAATGACACGTTTACCTAGTTAATATGACACTCAGTGCTTCCACTGTAATCCTTTTTTCTACATTCCTCCCTTTCCAGTTACAGATGCGTGCACGCACACTCTCACAAGTACCACGTCAAATGGTACAGCAACTGGCTGAAAGGCTCTGCTAGGAAGGTTTTGTTACTAAACAGCTGCTCTCCTCCTTTAGCGTTATTCATGAGCCTGCCAACTTCTTCCTCTTCTGACAGTGAATCTGTTGTGCACATGAAAGAGGTGTGGCACTCCTCTCTATCTTTGAACACATGAATAAGAGAAAATATGCTGTTTATTAAACAGTAGCTATCATTATTACTATTTTGTTATCTTATAATCTAATCCTTCCTTACAACTTTTTGTCTTAATAAGGCTAAAAGGGAAACAGAAAATAATCTTGTTAAGTGATAGATGTATTTATGAACCATAAACTTTATTACATCAAACAACTAATATGGCACCAAATTACTTTTGCAGTTAGGGGAATTTTTAGTAAAACAGAAAATTAAACACATTTCAGCCATTCTGGGTATTTTGAGGTAAATCAAGCATTTGGTCTGTATTCATAACTTTCATATAGATTTGCCTATGTAAATCATTTAAATTAGAGAAGCTACAATGATGCTGTCTTGTTAAAAAAGCAAAAATTTTTTTAAAAATAATCAGTCACTCTTCAATATTCATGTGTCTGAAATTTTGGGTACTATAGCTATAAGCAAAAATAAGTCCATTCCTCAGATTCCTGCTCACAAAAATCATCTCTGCTCCTAGGAAGCTCCTTGGACTTCTATTGCACCTGGCAGAAAAGTTAAATTTTTTAACAAAAAGAGTAAAATTACACAGGAAGTGGAGTCCATGATCAAAAAATCTAATAAATATTATTTACTTATAAAAATATATGAAAGGAATGTCAAAACTGCTAAATGTAATTCAATACAGTCCAGAAGTGAAGTAATTAATATTTTATAGAAATGTCTGTATTTCGAGACACATTAATCACACAGATTGCATTTGGAAATCTGACTAGTGGGTTTTGCTCTTTGCTTTAAAAAAGAACATTTATTTTCACTTTTCTAAAAGCGTCATTTTCAGTTTGTCTGAAAAATAAAAGTAACATTTCTATTTCCAGTTAAACACATTACCTGTAGTACTTAAGGAGTTGAAAGAATAGCTAATGATTGCCTTGTTTCAGAGGCTTGCCAGCTGCAAGGCAGGTCATTTTTTGCGGAGAAAAATTCCCACAGGAATCCATCAGTGTCCTTAGTTTTCACTGGGTTCAACTAAGTCTCCTGTTTAGTCCATGGGATGTTTGCCAATAACTCCACTGGGATCCAAATTTCTCCCACCATGCATGTATATGATTCATTAATATAATAAGATGCAAGCAATGTGTGGCAAATAATCCCCAGCAGAGCTGAGCCAAACCTACATCAAGAATACAGATATAGAAAGAACTCTTGACCAGATACTTACAAGGTTTCCCCTCCTTATACTAGGCTATGCAACCTATTGTGGCCAAAGAATGAAAAAAATCAACCTTCTGTCAGCTGTCAAAAAAGCCTTTCTTCCTCAGGAGAGGTAACCAGATTCTCTGGCATTTGCCACACCTTTGTGCATCATATGAATTGCTGACATCTGCCTCAGGCTTTTAAAATTTCTTTCAGGAGTGCTCTGCAGGAGTTGTAGTTGCTGGTAATGGTACAGAAACATGCATTAGCTTTGCCACTAAATTGCTATGTGGAATCAACAAATTGCTTAGGGCCAGATCTAAAAAAAAAAATACCAATACATATATAAAACAGGACACAAACATGTCCAGAAAAACCCTATCAACCTACTGCAGATCCCTCTGTATTATATTGCCCAGTGCATTCCCTCAAGAGCAAGGAATCCTGGACCCCGGTCCCAGTGCTATAGACTATTTGGGTTCTTTTATTTTTCTCTAGCAATTGTCTAAAGTAGGACGGATAGGAAGACCAGCATTTCAGCATCCTCCCTTATGGCTAGTGCTGTTAACCATGGTGCCAGGCTCTTCTTTACTCTCTTAGTAGACATGTGAGTGCTTCCTTTCTGCCTGGTGGCACAGCTCCAATAGAAAACTCCAATGGAAACACTTGCCTCTTGTCTGTGGTTTGGATTTTCAGCAGAAATAAAAGATAGAAGTTTGAATACTCTCCATCTGAAGAGAAAAGATGAGCACAACATACACACATCTCTGTTTCCCTAGATGACTTTCCACTGTGCTCAGCTCTAAGAAGTGTAGCTGCATATCCTCTAAGGAGGCTCCCCAAACTTCCTTTGGACATCTTTACATCACTCTCCATTCACCAGATTGAACAGCTTTAAATAGCAAGTTCGCATGAATTGCTAAAGGGAGCCTGAGCATCTAGTCTGGTTTTGCATCCCCTTCTTAGCACCAGGTACCTTAAACTTACAAGTTGTGGCACCTAATGTATAGGTACTTTTACATTTTACTGTAACTAATTCTTCATTTTTACAGCCCACATTTTCAGCTCAGATCCACAAACAAATTGCAATGTCATCTCTCAGGTTATTTTTAGGCTTCATTAATTTCAGATCTGTAAAAAGCCTAGAAATCATCAGAAGAATGCAGAGTAGTATCTTGCTATCATTATTTTTCTTTAAGATAATGGGTCTGAACATCCCTATATATGTTAACTTTCTACATGTTGGTAATTCTTTTGAGCCAAGTTCGACATGTGACGTTTGTAAAGTTAAGCATATATTTCAGTGATAACAGGGTCACAGCCTCTCCCCCTGTAATGGATAAGAGGAAAATGACATTAAAAGAAATAACATTCATCATTATTTCTCCATGCTTTTATTTTTCTGGCATGCACACAAATTCCAGGTAGGCACTTAATGACTAGATAGGTAGGTAAAGTGGCTTTACTAAGACATGCCATATACAGTAGAATGATTATAGTTTCCATTTGTACATTAAATCTATAGTAAAAAATGCATAGACACCCCTAAAATACAAAAAGTCATACTTTCTGGTTCCATTTTCTAAAAAATATGTGAACCTTATCTGATTTAATTTCAATTCGGTAGCTGTAAACTATGGATTGCGTTGTGAATTCCTTTAACAATCCTGACTGGACAATCTGAACAAAGAAAAGCTAGTAATGAATGTGCTTTAAAATAATTTGCATTCATTTGCAAAAAATTGCAAAAAAAAGTGAGGACAGACTTTTTAGCAGGGCCTGTTGCAATAGGACAAGGGGTAATAGTTTTAAACCGGAAGAAGGTAGATTCAGACTAGATGTAAGGACAAAATTTTTTACACTGAGGGTGGTAAAACCCAGGAACAGGCTGCCCAGAGAGGTGGTGGATGCCCCCACCCTGGAAACATTCAAGGTCAGGTTGGAGAAACCTGATCTAGCTGAAGATATCCCTGCTCACTACAGGGGGGTTGGACTTTAAAAGTCATCTGACCTTTAAGGGTCCTTTCCAACTCAAACTATTCTATGATTCTATAAATTTATAAATGCATGTCTTAGTGAGATCACAGGAAAATTTATTCCTTTGCATATAGACTTACCATTCTCTAGCATTGTTTTTGATTTGTTTCTTTTTTTCACTGAGTGGTTGCTGTATTCCCTTTCATTTGCTCTTATAGTTGAAGTAAGAATACTCTGAAAACAAGTTGCTCTATGGCAGTTTTCATAAATCTTAGAAAAATCACGTGCTTAATATAACATCCATACTTGGAGTAAATCAATAAGAAAATCACTACCAATTGTTTGCATTTCCAAAGTTACAAGATTCAACAGTGACTTGAGAAGTTAAGTCAGTAATGTTCTAGTTTATCTATCGTTAAAATAAATGTAATCTGTCAAAGGATTGCTGTATGTTCTCCTGTGTTGGTTAAGGTTTCTCCTTGGTAGTTTAAAAAGTACCATAGTCGTCATCTTTATTCTTCTTTTTAAAATGCATTTTTAATAAGTCTTCCAGAACCATGTAAACCTATGGGGGTTTTTGGAGCATGATGATCTTAAGGCATTTCAATAAAGTATATACTGTACTTATAGCCTTTTACATTTTAATACAAACATCAGTAGTTTAATTCAGTTCAGTGTTTATTTTTATGCCGTAATCTAATTGAGCATTTTCACTCCATTTCTTCTCATTTAGATTCCTTGACAGAATGCTACCTTGATATGGATACTCAATTTTCAATTTATTTCTTTGAAACATAAGCTCTTTACCTCTCTTCCCCGTTTTCTAAAATCCTCCAATATAGACTTCCTGACCCTGCAGAGTTAGGTCCAGGCCTAGCATTAAAAGGGGCAAACCCAGATCTAGACACAGGTTGCCTAGGAAGTGCTGCAAAACTCAGTAGCACTTCCTCAGCCCTTAAAATGGTGCATAGTTCTGATGAGTAAGCCGTTCTGATGTGTGGTGCAAGTAACATTGAAAATTACTCAGAGACAGGGCAAAGTGTTCATTTATGGGAATATTTCCTATTGCTGAAATTGTAATCATGGGGATTTTAAAGTGAGGTAGTTCAGCTGTTCAAAATCTCTTGCTTCTCCCCATGATTAAGATTTTTAAGTGAGCTGATGTCACTTTCAATATACTTTGAAAATAGTAAGGTTTTTTTATGGTACATTTTGAAAATAAGTTGATGGATTAGGTAGCAGAAATACAATCCTGAAGAACTACTCGACCCTAAAGATTTCCTCAGTCCCTCCACATACATTGAGGGTCCTGGGGCTGCTTGCCGCTCTTGCCCTTTAATGTGTTGACAGAGTCAGCATAAAATGCAGAAGTGGTTCTAGGAAAAGTCAGCACAAAGGGATGTAACATGAAGGAACCTGCTTTTGCTATAAGTTACACGCCCATTTTCCTGAAAATGAAAACTGTGGTTTCACTAGTGATAACATAGACCAAAAACCTCTGATTGTCAAATCCAGGGTTTAGGACCAGGACTATTAACAAATAGATCAATATATTACAGGTGACTTAATGATACCTTTTAAGTATTTTAAGAGTATCATCAGCTAGCAACTGACCATATGAGACCATAACTATCATAACATCCTGGCAAAATTCTCATTTCAAAAGATCAGACAATACTGTGGATAAGTAAAGCTATGCTCCAAAGTTCTCCAAACAAATTTTAAAGATTTTTTTCCACAAGCATTTCTTTTAAAATGCTAATAAAATCAGGTTTCTAGTGGGATTGCTTAAGACCTTCAAGGATCTATACTGAACAAAGAAAGCCTACTTTTTTTAAGAATTAACATATCAGGAAAGGAATGTCTATCCTTGTTTTTTTAATCACTTTCAAAAATTATACAAGCCTGTAAAACCACATTCCAATACCGTCACCTCTAGCAGTTTTTACCTAGTATTTGACATTGACATAGTTTTCACAACTTTGTTTTCAAAAATAGAAACAGTGAATGTCTCAAAAAAGAAGAAAAAACTGGCTCAAGTATAACCTGCTGAAGACGACAGCACAGAAGTACACTGACAGAAAAAGAGCAAAACACTTAACTAAAGCCTCATGTGAACTCTAAGTAGGACAACATCCTTTTATATGTTAACAAAATGGTTAGCCCAGGAACTTACTATCTGTTCCTGATAAGCAGAGAGGTAAATACTAAGAAACATTTTCTGCTGTCTCCAGATTCCTAGGAGAATGTGCATATTTCTTTCATATGAGGACTTCTCAGCCATGATGTGGAAATGTGACCTTTTTTGCTCCTACTTACGGGTTTTATCCAAGAACACTTAAAATCTCATGACAGTACAAAATGCTCAATAGCTGCTTTTAAAAGCACTTCACCTGGGATACAGACAACTGTATTTTTAAGTTCAAACAATTTTTTCTTGCAGCCCCTGTAGCCTGGCAGTAGGGCTCTGTCCATGACCTCCCATCACAGCAGTATTTGTCAGGTTGAATTCTTCAGCCTGCTAAGCCTGGATTAAAGGGGATCTAAAGGTACACAAACGACTAGGCTAAGGAGACTCTGGCCTTGTTCCAGGCACCCCATGGAAGGCAGCAACCAGTGTCTTCCCCTTCTTCCGAAAGCTACCTGAAGTCAAAGCAAGTCCCAACACTAGCTAGAATTCTTCCATAAAAGCAGAAAAACTACAGATGTTGCAAGCAGCCACTGACCATGTAGTGAATGACACTCCTGGTTTATTCTTCTATCCCAAAACTAATCTTGGCAAGTCCCTGTGGCACAGACAGCAAGGAGAGACACAAAGCTGCCTTTGGGGCATCTCAGGATTCCCTCATGCCACAGGTGCCCTTAATAGCACACTTAGAAATGCATTGGAGTTACTTTATGCCATTTTAACATGCACTGAGGATCTGTCAGGAAGATGTGGAGATTGCATCCAAAAAGTCAACAGATCTAAACCATTCTTTTTTTAGTTGGCACTTGCTTACCTGGCAAGAGGTGACTCAGGAAAAGGATTAAGGTTCATGGCAGATAACATATCTGAATACAAGTTCCAGTGCAACGGTTTAAGGTAATCTTTGTATAGGCAGGGGCTTACCCTCAATTACCCGCTATAGCTGGCACTGCTTTGAGAAGGACGTTGTCCCAGACGAGGTCTGGAGATCCCTTCCAAACTACACAATTCTCCAGTTTTATGAATAGTAATCAGTACAATGACATCGCTGGTACTTCTGAACTCTTGTTTGGTAATGAAACTACTAGAAAATCTATGTACCCTTTCAGACTTTACACTTTAAATCAGAAAGACTTTGGAAAAGATTTGCAGCCTTGGGCAGAAGTTCGGAAAGCCTGTCTTACCCTGCACTTTTTACTTCTCCAGTGTATGTCAGAAACAGAATAAGAGCTGACTGGTTTATGCTCTCTATGTATTTGCACTTGAGAAGATTTGGATAGTAAAGGACTCCTTAGTCTGGTAGTCAAGAGAATAATGATTATAGGTTGCCGACTTTTTATTTCAGTAATCAATTCACTTGATGTGAAGTAGTATTTCAGAAGAACCAAGAAAATTGCGAATTTCAGTACAAGGTGGCAAATATAACTGAAAAGAAAGAAAGATCAATAGGAGTGTGTAGAATATTTCTTTTCAACATTTGCTAAATGTCTTTCAGAATTGCGTCAATTTTTTTCTTCAAGCCATTTTAAAATGAATGTTTAAGACTTTTCTGTCGCACTTCTACTGAGAAATTGAAATTTTTTTTTAAATAAAAAAGCTTAAAAGAGTTTATTTAACCAGCTGAAGAAATAAGTTAATTTTCATTATAAAAACAACATTATGAATTAACCCAAAAATATTCTTACATTTTTTTGTCTCTTTAAAAATAAAAGCCAATCTGTATTTTCCCAACATGAGCTAACACCCAGACTTACTGGAACATTTATGGGGTTATGGATGGATTACTATCCTCTATCTATTGAAAGAAAAACTCAACCACTTGCCCAGCTTAAGTAAGAGATACAATGGATTAAAATGATCAAACTACATCATTGGGAAAAGAAACAAGGTGCAGATATTTAAATCTAACAATACTTAATCTTTAGAGTAGCTTGCTAAAGCATGAGTTTTCTATGCAAACAAGATTTTATTGTTCTTTAAAGCATGCTCTGACTCAGTTAAAGTTATAGTCTGTGCTATGGAGGAACTGAGACCAAATAATACTGTTCTTTGGTCTTAAAAAAAAAATAATCAATGAATCTGGCCAATAAAATTCAGCAGCAAAGGATTCTCATCAATCAGCCACAAGTGCTGAAGCACTTGTAAGACTCTAGAGCAAGCGCTTCTCTGTTGATTTTTACATCCAAATTGACCCTGTCAGAATCAAATCTCAAGCTTTCATTTCCAGAAAACAGTGAAAATTGAACACAGTGGAGATAGGGAACAAAGAATAATAAATAGCAGAATAAAAAGGTTTACTTTGTGACTAAACATTAAATTAGTAGCAATAAATATTTACAACAGACTAGTCACGCAGACTTGATGCTCCATGCCAGCTGGAGACTTTGGTTCATGGCAGAGTTACGGAATTTCACCCTCTACCTTCGTTTATTCATGCAAAAATGACTAACATTACCATTGCACCACAGGACTTCATTGTATTTTACTGCAGATACTTATATTCATTTAGCTCTGTTCATTATTGTGGCAGTGTAATGTATACTTTTGAATATATTAATCACAGCTATAACGGGACATGAAGGAAACTGATTATGTTCCTGTAATAATATATTAGACGTTTAATTTCAATTTAATATGCTCTAAAATCAGACAAATTATAAATACAAAACATTTAATTAAACTGGTTACTCTGGCTGTGCCCATTCTGTCTCTGTTAACAGCACACAGATGTATATATCATTTGCCAGACCCAGTCCAGTGCCCTAGCCTTGGCAAAGCCCATGAGGATGTCCATCCTATGCTTTGGGAGGAGTGCCGTGAATTATCCCACAGGTATTTGCAACCTACAAGCAGAAGCTTTTATATTATGCAAAGTTCAGTAAACTCTCCTGCCTCAGATATCTCCTATGATCACCCCAGCATGCTCTAAATAATCTTTTTTTGCTGTCCTTCAGGCTCCATCCTGTAATTGAGGGGCAGCCAGCCCACTTTAGGACCACCCTCCATCTCCATCAGATGGCTAGGCAAACTGTGAGGGATCTAGCATGCCTCACCTGACCCATAGGCATGCACAGGAGAAGAGCAGGCTTGCCTCTCTCTGTAGACCAGGCTTCACATATGGCCCAAAACAGTCTCACTTTTGTAGAGTGCCAGGCATGGACAAGAGAAGCTAGCAGCAACCACGCAGCACTCCAGACCTGCCACAGCCAGAGGTCTTTGTTAGCTATTGCAGCGTCCAGACAAGGATGAAGCATAAGTGTGCACAATGCAAATCTAGTGTTAAACATCCCTCTCTGCAGGAAAACTGAGAAACCTGCTTTTACATTTTACTACTTTAAATGGACACCTGCAGCCAAGTTAACAAGCCAATATAGGATGCCTGCAAAGGGTGCTTCCATGTTTTCTCACTTTCAAGGGGCTCAGGTGACATGACCAGTTATACTAACCAAACTCACCTTCTCCTGTCCAGGTATTCTGCTCTTTTTCAGCACACATAAGGTGGCACTCCCTTCCTGACAGCATGGACAGACGTTTTGTGATGTTGAGTTACCTATCTGCCCTGCAGATGGCACAACCCTTGGGCTATCGATTATATGACCCTAACTATTCTGTCAGGGTCCACACAGGGAGTTACCAACAACATTCCCTTCCCAAACTTCCGTATTCTCAGAGGATACACATTTGTGATCCATACTAATGGATCACCTCACCAAGGACATGGTGGCATGGGGAGCTAGGAGACCAGTGCACAGGACATGGCCCTTATCCAAACCTGGCACATACACTCTGCTGTTGTCCCTTTGTCTGTGATCATTTCCACAGAAAGAAAGCAGCAGATGCCAACTTGTCCTAATGTCCCAGTGGGTGGCCAGGAAACCTGTTTCTCCTTCCTAGAGTTATTTGATACTGTGCAAAGCCATACCCTCTTTTACTAGTGAGCTAGCAATGAGGAGGTGAAGCAACCAGAATGCAACCAGAACTGTGCGTAGAAAATCCCCAAGGGGAAGGATAGTAACTTGTGCCTCAATAAGCCCATGACTCAAGCCAAGGCCAGAAGAAGTGGGAGGTGCCTGAGAGGATGTCTAGCTAGGATGGGGAGGGCCAGATCATACCATGTAATCATAACAGATACCTGCCAGGCAATTGTTTACCAATCTGAATAGCATATTTGCATTCAGCAGTTGTGTAGAACAATTTGAAGATGCTGCCATGGCAGCTAATCCAGGCTGGCATATGTCTATGTTTAGCCTGCACCCAGGGCTAAACTGTAACAGTCACTCTATCACCCAACAACCCTCACCAGCCAGGGAGAGGAATCGGGGGGAAAAGGAAAGCAGACCTGTAGGCAGATATGAAACAGATTTAACAAACCACCAGCAATACCAACAGAGATATACAGAGTTGTACTCAGCTAGATGAATATTCAGTCATCACAATCAACTGGAGAGCAGTTCTTGGGAGAAGCCAGAGAAGAAGCCAGAGGAACCTCAGCAGGAACCCCACAGGAGCCCCTCTCTTTAGCAAACCTTCCCCCTTTATAATGACCATGACATTATGGGATGGGCTACACCTGTAGCTCACTCAGGTCAGCTGCCCCGGCTGAATCGAAACTGCTCACAGCCTGTCTGGCATGGCTGGGCTCTGATTCTGTCCCAGCCACACCAGGACAGCATAGAAGGGGGAAGGAGGGCTGTGTGTGCGCGTCACCTGCAGATGGCTGGGAAGGCTTATGTCTCTCGGGGAAGAAATGCCTTCTAGCACTGCAGTCAGCCACAGCAGTAACCTGGCTGTGGCACAGCTTGGTACCAGGTGGAGTTGCCAGCCACCTGGTACACCTACCACTGCATCTCCCCAGCACAGAGAATGGCTCCATCCATGAGCAGTCCAGAATTCCCCTTTGTCCCAGCGAAAGGGTGAGCAGATGGATAGAAAAGGTGTGAGTTGTTAGTGGAAGGCTCCCTTTCTCCTTGAGAGTGCTATGTCCTACCTTTGCTTTTGTCTCTATCTGGCTAGAACTTGCCCATCGTTATCAGATGACCCAAATCTAAGCTAAGCAATCTACCATCACCTACACAGTGCTTGCTCCCCACTCCCAAAACGTTAAACATACTCACCACAACTCAGCTCCTCTCCAGATGTTTAGCTGGTCCACATGTCCTGGTTTCAGCTCCTTATGAAGAGGAGAGGAGGAAAAACAGCTACAGGTGTGTCTCCTGGATTCTGGAGACTTGTCTGTCTGCAAAGGTTAGTGTAACAGACGTGGATGCTTCTTTGAACTTAAAGCGTAACTCTTTCTTGCTTTGCGAACAGCCAGCCTAGGGCAGCTCTGCCGTGCTTAGAATAGAGTCCTGTCAGGCAGCCTCTTTGCCAGAGCAGAGGTGAATCCTCATCTCTGTTTGTACTGATGCATGTCTAAATCTCTTCTGAGCTCAGGTCGCTCCTTGGGGTTTTACTGCTTCTGTCATGCCAAATAGGTGGGACCCAATGGCTTTTTACAACGTGTACCTGAGGATGGTGAATGTGTGCAAGGTGTGAGGGCATGGGGGGATTTAAGGAGCTATCAAGACTTCGCAGACTTGCAAGTGAGCTTCACCCACTGTTGTGTTGCCCTGTTTGTAGCGAGTGCTTAGATGCAACTGTATGTGATGTGCAGCACCTCTACCTGCACAGGTTGCCTTAGAAAGGGAGCCCAGGGTGCGCTCCAGCACACCTCATTGCCTAGGCAATGAAGATTATCGGTGGTCTAGGACTCCCAAATGAAATCCACAATGCTCTGGTTTGGCAGAACAGATGGACTCTGAAAAAATGTTGCTGTTAAAAACCTAACACATCCTTATTGTAAAAAATAAGTCTGACTTCAAACTTCAGGTCACTCTGTCTCTTGCTGTGTGCCTGCTGACATCTGTTCAAACCATGCTTTAGATTCGGGATGTGAGCTGGTAAGTAGGAAGTGAGCAGGTCTGACACTAAAAAAGGACAGCTTACTAAGGACCTGTACTTAATGCACCAGTACAGGTTGGGGGGTGACCTGCCAGAGAGCAGTTCTATGCAGAAGGACCTGGGAGTCCTGGTGCACAGCAGGTTAACCTTGAGCCAGGAATGTGCCCTTGTGGCCAAGAAGGCCAATTGTATCCTGGGGTGCATCAAGAAGAGTGTGGCCAGCAGGTCAAGGGAGGTTCTCCTCCCCCTCTACTCTGTGCTGGTGAGGCCACATCTGGAGTACTGTGTCCAGTTCTGGGCCTCCAGTTCAAGAGAGACAGGGAGCTGCTGGAGAGAGTCCAGTGGAGGGCCACGAAGATGATTAGGGGGCTGGAGCATCTCTCCTGCGAGGAAAGGCTGAGACCCCGGTCTGTTTAGCCTGGAGAAGCGAAGACTGAGAGAGGACCATATCAATGCTTATAAATATCTAAAGGGTCGGTGTCAAAAGGATGGGGCCAGGCTGTTTTCAGTGGTGCGCAGTGACAGGACAAGGGGCAATGGGCACAAACTGGAGCACAGGAATTTCCACCTGAACACAAGGAAGAACTTCTTGCCTTTGAGGGTGACAGAGCACTGGAACAGGCTGCCCAGAGAAGCTGTGGAGTCTCCTTCCCTGAAGATACTCAAAACCTGCCTGGACACCTCACCATGCAAATCATTTGTACTTGCCAGAAAGAACTGACAAAGGGAATGAAATATTAGGATGAAGTGAAATAACACACGAACTTATAGCAGAATGCTGTTCAATCACAGCTGGAGCTGGAAAGATCTTCAGAGTAAGTGTATTGTGTTTGAAGAGAGCCATGCTAATTCCTTGTTTAATGATAAGCTGAGCTGTAGCAGAGCTCCAGATGAAAACAAACTTCTAGGCTATGCTGATCTTGTATACACAAGCTATCAAAAAAACATAACACCAAGAAAAGCATGATATTATGTGAAACCAATCCATATACATCTTTCATATTGTATATATCCTCCCTGGGAAGAGTATAAAGGATATGTGGTATGTCTAATGTATTACTGAATTGAATATTCTTTTGTATTTATTTACCAGCAGACAGGTACAGACTACTGAATTTATAAGCTGAATTTTGCTTCTCAGGCTTGTGATGTGTAAGATATTTTCACTGTAAAGATACTGAAATCAAACTTGTAACTTGTCTTACAAAGATCGCTTTGAAATTAAGAAAAATATGGGACAAAATTGTATCTTTCTCAAGTTCATCATTATTAATTTTCACCAAAACTGCCGTTCATAATTTAAAAATAAAAGGATATGAATAATTTTCTGAACACTGAAATGAACAGACATGGCTCAGCTCTATCACATTCCAGTTAGCAACAATTACAGGGTTTTTTTTTCTGCAGATATTGCTATAATCAGGTAAACTTTTTTATAACAAAGGCTAAGTAGCACTTTTTGTAGGATAGCTCTAAGTAGCTGGCAATGGACACAGTAAATTCTTGAAGATGATCTTGACATTTCCTTGAAGTTGGCTCCATTGGAGAGAAAGAAATTTAACAAAGAGAGAGAGGGGAGACAGAAGAGACAAGAGATCAGAAACTAAATGAAAGGTGGGCAATGGTTGGTGCAGGAATCCTCCAGAAAAATAAAATGCTGGATTCACTGACTTGCTCCTCTGCTTGTTCCCCAACCATTCCCTGAAAGAGTCATGAGTTTTCCCAAGTTTTCTATTGTGAAGAGAGAAACTCCCTCAGCTTCTCCTTGCAGACCCTTCTTTAGTTGCTCTGATTGCATTTGCAGTACTTTTCTTGTGATAGAAGGTGTCATGAAAATGAAATGCAGAGGAGAGACCAACCCTTTGGACAGGGCATTGTAGATATGAAGCATTCATTTACTTTCTTCTAAGGCAATCATTTTGTTTGTCAAATACAGTATTTGATTCTTTTCTTACTGAAATAAACTCTCACAAATTTAAGTAGTAAAACAGCTTTGAACTTATAGCCACACTGTCAGTACAGGAATTTTTTTCTCTACCACATTTTTATCATTTTCTTTGCTGTCACTGGTTGGTTTTGAATCTACGGTCAGATTAAGAAGTTTGATACAGAGTATTTTCAATTTAAATGGATTTCTCAGCCGTTACAAAAAAAATTTGCTCTCAAGTATTGCCTGTAAAAGTCATAGAGCTCTAGATCATTTCCCCTGGGAATTTTTTAGTATCCTTCCAATTAGTCAGTCAATAAGATGTTCTTATAAACATGATAGTTTATTCTTCTCTAGGGATTTCCTTTTACATTCTTCATCTGAGATGTTTCCAGAAGAGGAGGAAAGTTTTTAAAGCATCTACTCCCTCAGCACAGCATTTATGACATTTATTCATGCATATGACTAATATGCATCTCATGCTATGAATGATAAAGAAGCAACTGCACAGTGATTTGCTCTTTTATTTTAAAAATTTTTGCTGTGTTTCTAGTTAACTGTCTCTTTTGGTAATACTCAGACAAATGACAATGGTAACGAATTACCCTCACTGACTTCCACCAAGTATTTTTCTAGTGATGGTAAATATTATGCGTATTTCTAGTTACCTCATTTAATATAAATTCTTACTCTCTCTACTGCATAAACACAAAACTTCTATTATTCCTATCAACACTTTTAATTTTTATTAGATTCTAATGCCCCCCAAGAAGGCTGTCACTGTATTTACATTTGAAAATATATGTAAATTTACATGCAGAAAATACATATGCATCATCCCAGAGACCTCAGATGATTCTGTTCACATCAATTTTTCTTCATTCTAGTGAAAAAGTCTAACAATAAAATCATTTAAAGGTCCTTCAGGCAGATAACTGTCTTCTAATTACATGAATATATATATTTGCATTATTTTACTTAAATGCAATATATTTACGTAAGATTAAATTCCTCAGTTAAAAGGTCTGTGAAAAATTGTATGTATTTCTTCAGTCCTGTATTACACATTTTCTCTCACAGAAAGAAAATACAAACTCGTACGGTTTGTTTCTCTTAGGACTTCCATTGTAAATAGGACAGATGCCAGGATCTTGGATCCCAGGTGATGAGGACACTCCCTTGCTGTGATGGTGACCCACTGGAGTCCTACTGAGAGCACCGGGCTCTGCTGTGCACATTGGCCAGCACCTTGCAGTGTGATCCTACAACTTGACAATCTGGCCTCACAAATGGCTGTAAATTCTGGTATTCAGATTGCTATGATGATGCAATCACACAGGCTTGAGACAAAACTCTCTTATCATCCCTGTGCTGACTTGTCAAGAGGGACAACTGGACGGAGATGAGGAAGATTCAGAGATCAATAACAGTGCAGCTCAAAACCTGCTGTTACAGGCAACGTGGATGCAGCTTGCTCAGGAGTCCTGGAGCAGTGGGCTTTGGCCCACACATAGCTAATATCAGGAGTAAAGAACAGCCATGGAGACTGCTATTGTGTCACACATAACCTGTGTGGTCTGCCTCTCATTGAGCTCACATTCAGCCTTCTAACTCAGTCTCCATAGGGTGAGTCGGACCAACTTACCACTTGAGCAGAAATCTGACTCATCCAAAGAAAGACCAAAAATAAAGATGATGCAAAATAACAACTTAAATACTGTCAGACCAGTGAATTTAATTAAGTTGCTTTTCGGCCTGGATTTCTATAAGGGACAGAGTGGAAATACGTGGGACAGAGAGAAAAGAAAACCAGACTGTCATGTTTAGCATCTGACTGCCGGTAAACCAAATGGTGTATAACATGAAGTTGCACCCTGCACCTCAAGGGGGCAATTGAGTGAACTGCACGTTTTCAAAGCACAGTTCTACAAAATATCATCACCCCCCAAATGAAATCCTGTAAGTTCAAAATGACCAGGAGCGAAATAGCAGAGTTTTAGAAAAGCTACTAAGTTGGAAAATAACAGAAACATATTCACACAGCCATAGAATTCGAGTCAGAATTATTCAACAGAGGTTTTTATTAAATAAATTAAGTATATTTAAAGCCAAATTCTCACCCTTGGGCAAAGCTCAAGTAGACCTGCCTTTCACAGAGAAATCCTAATAAATAAGCTGGTAAACATTTTACAACTAAGCTGAAGTTTTCACAGTCCATTGCAACCTAGAGAGTGAATCAGTGAATTTGTGTAGTGATGTATACTTACACAAACTGTATTTTTGCCTCATTCTATGTCCTGTGAATCCTCTTAAAAAGGAATGACAATAAATACCAATAAATGGCATGTATGAGTACAGCTTCTTTCAACAGGGCATCACCTACACATAGCACTCATAGTGCAAGATGCTGCTGTCTTCAGGGCACTGATTGCATAGGCAAGCTTCGATCCTTAATATATGCTTTTGGGTCTAATGTATACTACTGTATTATTCAAATCTTGGACAAAACACCTCAGTTTAGCAATAGAAGTCTGGTC
Source organism: Leptosomus discolor (assembly GCF_034619465.1). Taxonomy (NCBI): domain Eukaryota; kingdom Metazoa; phylum Chordata; class Aves; order Leptosomiformes; family Leptosomidae; genus Leptosomus; species Leptosomus discolor. The sequence goes on from NC_141393.1 coordinate 30,739,697, forward strand.
ATAGCCCTAGAGAAGAAAGCAAAGTTCAATTTAAAAACCAGACCTGGTAGACAAGAGTATTTTAGTTGTTATTTTGCATCCTCTTTTTTTTCCTTCAGGGAGTTTTGTACTATAACTAGCTTTTTTCTTTTTCTAATTTCTGGATATTCAGAATAGTTCTTACAGTAGCAAAGAGCTGATACAGAAAGGAGCTCATAATAATTCAGAAACTTTCAAAAAGGAGGAAATACTTTTCCCTCAAAACTAACAATTTTGGATCATGCAGTGTTTTAGCACTTAATGTTTTCCTTTAGGACAGTCTTTGTTCTGGAGAAAATATTCAGTGAACACAGAATATTTTAAAGATACTTCTAAAACAAAAGAAAAATAAGTTACAGAAGAGATTTGGTACAGAGCCGTAGGAAAAAAAAAAACACAAAACAGAAAAATTACTTAAATTCATGTTTACATCCCTTCAGTGGCAGGAAAAAGGAACTCTTTTAAACATATATGGTTTGCCTTTTATTTCTAAACAAAAATAATCTTTAGATCACAAAAATTACACTGCTTCAAAGATGTGCTTGTAACTTCATCGCAGTTGCTGCTGTAACATTTCTCCACGATGATTGTCAACAATACCAAAGTCTGAGTCACCAGACTCGGGAAGGCACTCCTGGCAGATGGTACTTGATCCCACTCCCATAGAAAGTCAGCAGTGACCTTAACCCATGAGGTCCCCTTATAGATGACTGCTCTTTGGACCATTCCATCAATATTTACCTGGACAGAACTCCCTCAGACTTCCAACGGATACTGTTTTATCTGCATAAGCACTTCAGGCCCAGAACCTGAGTACCAACACAGTGCTTCACAGAGAACAATGACTAGTCATCCATTCACCGGTTTCCAGTGTGTCTTTCACTATGATGTCCAGGCATCAAGTCCAAGATCAGTAAAGGTGCTTGCCATTCAGTTTTGCTACTATCATCCTATGAAATAATTACTCAAGTTCCAATAACCAAACGCATGTCTTGAGGAAAAAAATGTGTATAGTAAAAACTTTGCAAACATAAATGATCAGTTTATAGGCATAGGTAAAGTTTTACTTAGTCACCAGTGTGTATAGCAAGGGTTCATGACTTTGGGGAAGATTTGGTCCCACAAGAAGTCTGTGGCATTAATGGTGCTTTTAGGAATTACAGTCCCAAACTCTTCAGCTTTATTCTGAAGGCCAGGTGATGTAAGTGGGAATAGTACTGTGATTCAGAGCTGCAAAACAAGAGTTGGAGTCTGTAAAAAGGAATTGCACTCTTTCTGTGATGGCCTTCTGTTGTGCTCATTTGGGGTTAGGCTGCCAAACAGTTCACTGCAGGTGCCCATACAGCCATGTGCTACCATTGATATGATGATGAATGCAGTTCATTGGTATTTTCAGCACCTCATTTTACTGCCTCCCTTTTGTCCCCTACTCCGAGCCATGAACGTTGTGTTTCTATGTTCAGGAATACACTAAATATATAAAAGATTGCAAGTAGTCTAAGAGCTTTTCAAAGCTCAAATGTAATTAAGATTTGGGGTAAAGAATACCCTAATTTTATAGGTGCAGAATTGCTGTCAAGGGGAATGGGGCAAAATAGCACAATGTTCTGCATTTCTTTCAATTACTGTTAAAAGAGTTAAATTTCTAAAAAGATTGACTATGCATGTTCATAATTAGAAAATCTCTAATTGCGATTAATTCCTTGATTATTAGAACAATTGAAAAACAGAATGGGGGGACTATCATAAATCCAGATGGATCTCCCCTTGTGATTATAAGTGTAGGCTCTAAGGAATAGGTTTGAAGACTCGCGAGATGTGCAGCACCTCCTGTCCTGTGAAGCCCCCACGACTGAGAAGTTGCATATGCTCTGTAGGTCAGGCATGAAGTAACACAAGAAACAAAAATCACTATGATCTTTCAAAACGCTTGTATGCCTGCTTCCTGGTAAAATAACAGTACCAGACACGCAGATGCTTTTGAAAACTGTAATAGAAGACACCAGACTATTTAAGGGGCTTAAGTACCTGTAAAATCTGTCCCTTGCTGCCCAATAATTTTTACAAAACCTTTTTTTGCTACAGAATAGGTTTCATTCTAGTGAGTTTGCTGTCAGAGCAGGGCTCACAGTCTACCCATATTGCAGTAAATTTACCCTAGTGTTAGTCCTTACTCTGGCACTTTGATAAACTAGAACTCCAGCTCTGATGAGAAATAGCATGATAATAATCTCTGGCAAACATTCACAAATAAAAAAGAGAAGTAGGGACAGCCGTGTAATGTATTGCTTCCCAACATTAGAGGCAGTTCCTACTAGAGACATCTGGGCAGTACTTCGCACTCTTGCTTTCACTGTCTCTCACCCTCCTCCTCTCTGCTTCTCAAACACACTTTTAATGTAGGGAATCAGAAATTTAATGAGATCCAACCCATAATTTAAGGTTAATTTAGCAGAAAGTCTGAAACCGGTGGTATACTTCATTCTTTAGCATAAATCAGGAGTAAAGAGCTGGGAAATCAGACCCTGTAATCATAATGAACCAGAAACACTGAGCATGATCAAATCAAACCATAGTTTAAATATGTGTAAATTAATTTTATAAGTCACTTGATTTATTTTATTTAATTTATCTCTTATAATGACACTGCTTGTCAAATCACCTTCATCATTTACTTTGTTAACCTGGGATTTTTGATCAAACACACAGAACCTAGGCCTGTATCTAAAGTTATTTCTTTGGTTGGCCATGGTGGTTTTTTTTTAATTTAAAGAGTTCACAAAATCTTGAGCTGTCCTTTCCTTGATGCACGACACAATCAACCTTCCCAGGTTGCTTAGAGCTGTTAGCATGCCATTAATTATGGCAGGCAACAGTAGCAACAGACACACTCCAAAGCATCGTCCTCTCTAGTGAGGCACAGAGTTCATGTTCTGTGTCACTGGCTCTTCAAGCACCCCCACAAAAAAAAAAAAAAAAAGGCTAAAAATTGAAGCACAAGATAGTGTGCACATACCTCTTGGACCCTGATGGTTAATTATTATTGTTAGAACTAATTGGAGGTTCCAGTTACAATTAAATACTGGCTGAATAACTGTACATCCTGTGTGCTTGTTCCTTCTGCAGATGTACCTTGCAAAAGATGAGAATAAAAACCATGTACAGATGACATAAGAACCAGTGTTTGTGGGACAGTATCATAGGGCTTTTATTTTGAGTTTAGAAGAATTTCTATATCAATATGTTCATTAAATTAATTAGTAAGTAATACTTTAATTTACAAATTCATTAGTAAGTGATAGAGGCAATACATCAAAACCAAGAAAAACGGCTACAGAGTAAAACTTATGAAGATATACAAATTACTTTAGGAGCCTAAATTTCATTTTGAAAACTGACTCAGAGCTGAATTTCCAGCTCTCAGATGTTTAAAAACTGTTTATATAACTGAAGATGCACACAGGCACCTCCTACTGAGCATTTTTAAGTATCCCACTAGGGTCCAGATTTCCAAAAGGACCTCAGTTGCATTGTTTCTAACAGAGGTAAAGGCCTATGAATTGAGGACCATCTCTCCAAAGAAAATATGTTAGTCTGTACACATATGTGTTCTTAGATTAAGGAATCCTAGAACTGGTGTAGGTCTTTTAAAGTGTGTAACGAAAATGCAAGCTAGATCTAACAAATTTTGAGCTACAACTGGAAGATTCACCATAACTAATTTCACTAAGGCTGATATTTCATCTATGTATCTTTTAAACATTTGCCATTTGCCATTGGAACAATAAGAGAAATCAATGATAAGAAACATTTCATACTTTCCATCTGGTTCTAGAGAAAATAATATTAAAATAATTCAAATCTCTTCTGTAATTCTTAAATAACCTTGCTCCAGGTCTTACTTGACGGGGGAAAAATTGGTGCCTTTATTAATACAATTCATAAGAAAAACGCATCAAGATCTAAGCTGGTCATCTTCTAAATTTATTGCAAAATAGTTGGTTTCCTCTGTTGAATCCTTAGTTTAGAGTAAATGCAGGATTCCCATGTCCTGCAGCTCCAGCTTTCAGGAGGGATTGTGAAGATGCCAAAGGGGGAAGATAGGAAGTAAAGGTCAGGGTGTTAGGACTTTCCTGCTCTTAATTCAGATGTTCCATCCGCTGTCAGAGATGCAGAGCTGAATTCTAATTTTAGTGACGATTCAATTAATTCAAAGTAAGTTCACAGTAACTTCACTGATCGTCATGGAGAGTACACCTCTAGATTGAGAATCAGGCCCACAACATGTTTCCTTGGTGGCTGAAAGGGAAATAAACATTTGCATGGAGCTAAGAGTAAGAAATGGGAATGCACGTGTTGGAAGTGCCTTTTTATTACAGCAGAAACTCCTTGACTTCCTGCCTCCCTCTGAAATTGAGAGGGAGAGATAAAGATGAGAAAAGAAAGGAAAACCTTTAAAGTGTCTTTTGTTTTATCTTTAATTGAACTGTGAAGTCTATTTTCTACTTTTCATTATCTATATATTTCACTAATACAAGACTAGTGAATAATTTGAAGAATAAATGTACAAAATTATTAAATTTAATTACTCAACAGCTTTCATTAACATTTTTAATGCATAATTTTTATTATTTCTGAATAAATGCAAGGATTACATTTTATCTTACTTTAATGTTCTGTGTGCAAAAAACTGGAATACTTTTATTCTTTAAAAAAGTTACTATGCAGACTGTGCCAAAATAACAAAATACATTCATTAAAAACAAGTACAATAAATATGTTGTATTAGTTATCATTTGCCTGCATGCTGGCATATTGGCCAGTCTTCACACTATGAAACACTACTGAAAATGATGCAGATTGTGAAAAGAGCTATGGTGAGTACTATTCCCACCCAACATTTGTGGTACAAAGCTTCGTTTCTTTTAGTCTATTGTCCAATACATCTTCTCTTATTCATATTACTCCCCAAATCTGAAAATATGCTTTTATATCATCTTTCAAGTTTTGGATAGCATTACATGCTCTGAAGATAATTTTCTGTGAGGGGACAACATGAAAATTGTAAGCAATTTATGTCATGTCTGTGCTATGAGAGCATCTTTAATTGTTAAAGTAGAAACAAAATCTTCCCAGGCTCATGCAGAAGCACAAGTAAATTGGCCTTAGGTTTCTAACACTGCAGAGAGAGAGGTTATTAAAAAATTATCAGCTTTGGGGTTACAAGATTAAACCATAACAAAACCATTTATATTGTTTTATGGTTGGGAAAGTCCTCTTAACAGTCTACACATTTACCTAGGTTTAATAACTTCAAATTTAGTCTTAAACTATTTCTTCATTTGTCTTTACATTCCACTGGGTAGATCTAAGGACAGTGGAATAAATTTTTCATATTCTGAGTCCACTACAGGGAACAACTCTACCTCACACTGTACCAGCTCAAGGGAAGATGCATGCTTGAGCAATGGCTTGCTGCAGTGTATTGCAGGTGATCAAAAGTCCACAGCTCTCAGTCCTGCTAATATGTTCACTTGGGAGAGACTTAAAAAAAAGAGGAACACAGCAACTTTTCAGTAGTGTGTGTCCTAAGCCTTCTCTGAGTAATTTATCACCTCTGAAAAGACCATGCCTCTTAGCTCCCTGACTTAAACTGATGCATAGAGCAGCACTATGTTGTTCAAAGGTTGTCACAGATGGTTGCTGTTAGGTGTGGGTGACTTACCTTCAGGAGGGTCATATCTGAGCACCAAAGAACCCCACCTACTAAGTGCATCTACATATGCTGCAAGAACAGTGGTAGTATCAGTCTCTGTCATAGCAAGCAGAATCTTCCTGAAAGGCATCAGACAGAGATTATTCAGAGTTGAAGTCTGAGCAGTATATGGGAGAAGGGCACTAACAGGAACCGCCAGCTGAAGAGGTGGACATGCACATGCATGTTTTTGATCAGTGGGCCCTCTTCCAAAATGGCCCATCCAGTATATGAGTTTTTGTAGAGTTTTCTGTAGATTTTAGAGAGGCCCAAATTCAGAGAGATTCTTTTTCGAGCTCTCCCTTGACCTGCAGACTTTGTGCAGTGTTGTAAGTGCGCATGTGTGGGAGTAGGGAATGAGCTAGATTTACCTTTTGTTAATATCCAGAGCCCATCAGAAGGTTGTGCTGCATCAGTCGAATTAAACAGGTAAGCAGTTATCACTTAGGTATAGCACTAATGTCTTATTAACTGCTATTGTCTTTTAGAAATGTAAAAGAATCAGAGTGGTAAAACATACTTACAATTCCTATTGAAATTTTACTTAAACCTGCTTAAATTAAATTAATCTTGTTTAAATGCTGATGTAAAAGCCACAAAATGAAGCCCCCAAATACATCCTTATATCATAGCAATTATTTGGAGCAAAATTATAATAATCCGTATTCCTTTTATCATCACGCTAGCAATTCATTATTGCTCAGCTCAAAAGGATTTTAATAAAATGTATGGAACAGGCCCTTCACTTCTACTAGTATCATATTTACTAAAACCACAAGTCATTTTCTCAAATTTTATTTAATAGATTGCATTTTTTTCTGCCAGTCTGAGAGTCGTATTTGTACATGTACGGTACATTGACACGAAACAGGAAAATAAAAACTGACAGGCACTGTAGGATTACAGTAATTATTTCAAAATAAGGCTGATTTGTTCTACTGCTTCTTTCCCTGAGGCAAATAACTGGAGGCTAGTTATACTGCAATTCAACAAGCCAGAGGAAAAACACCTGTTGCATATGATTATTGTCTATTAAAATGCAATGAATAATTCAACATGAATATTCTAAAAAGCAGCATTGTTATCATGCCTCTCAGTTCTTAGAAAGTGTCTGTAGCTGAAGAGAGAGAGAGGGTCAGGTCAACCCAAAATATTGCCTGTGTCCTATCAGGTATATTAGTCCATCCACTTTCTTACATTTACCAAAACCACAATTGTGCTTTTCCCTATCACTGATAGAGCAGTGATATGGCTTTATTAGAATCATAGAGCAGTTTGGTTGGAAGGGACCTTTAAAGGTCACTCAGTCCAACTCCCCCTGCAATAAGCAGGGACATCTTCAACTAGATCAGGTTGCTCAAAGCTCTGTCCAACCTGACCTTGAATGTTTCCAGGGTTAATATTCCACTGATTTTCTACATTATATCATTATATACATAGATATACGGGAGCTGAAAACCCCAGCTGAGAAAGATGATGGATTTGTGCAATGGTCATTCCAAATAAGCAATTCCAAAATTAAGGCAGAGTAATTAAGGTGAATTTTATAGCGATATGACTTGGTTTTCATCAGAATTTCCCATTTCACTGAAGTCACTAGGTAAAGTTCCTACTGGATACCGTGGAACCTAGATAGATGTTACTTGCCAGGTCAGTGATTCAGCATATTCTCCAAGAATTCCTTTTTTGCTAAAATTTCATGAAAGACAGATAAGTTTTGTGCACTGACACATTTCAACGTACACCATCTTGGGATTACCAAAAGCTCAAAAGATCATAAAGAGCTCAAATATGCCAACTGACTAATAGAAAATGACGAGTGTCTTCCATCCATCCCAGCTTGCAGCATGGGGCTGTGATGAAAGAAGAGAAAATTTCTTACCAGTACAAATAGATACAAAGTTAATATATATATTTATTTCTTCTCACACAGCTCTAATAATCTAAACTCTCACTTGTTTCGAGGTAGGGAAGTCGCATGCAGTCTCAAGGAAGGATCTATGGGAACAGAGGTAGAGAAGCTCTATTCATTGTTAATAGTAACCATAATAATAGTTTTACGTCCCATGACTCCTTGAGCACTGGCTAAGCCATACAGACTCTGTCATGGTTCAATTTTAACAAGCATCCTCCTGAAACTCAAACTGGGTTGCTGTAAATATAAATCACAAAAACTTCCACTTCTTAAAGCTTGTTCACTCAGAATATAACTTACAGGGACAAGTTATATTATTCTTCCTATAGCTTTATGCATTTACTGGAAAGACAATCAATAGTACCCATGCTTCACAAAGGGAAATAATGCTTTTGTTCTGAAGCTGCCTACTGGCAGATCAGGCAATGAATTCAGTAATATTTTCAGTGATTTTTAATATCCTTTCCTAAACCAATCACTAAATTCGTAGCCTCAGAGGGTGGCCTAATCCTGATTAGACCTGTATGAAAAAGTTTGTATTCAGGGGAAACAGACACATTCTAGCATTGGGAGTGATATTTCTAATGGTTCCTGTGTTTTGCAGTATTAAAAAAAATATTTTAAAGAACTCATTTATTTCTGTAAATCAACATTTCTTCTTAATACTGTGCCAAAAAACTTTGCGGCTTTAAGGTTAGGTAGAAAAGATGTTATAAAAATTCTCACTGTGGGCCAGTAAGGAAGCTTCTCTCCCTACAATTTCTTTACTCTTTTTCTACAAAACGCTCACTTAGTTTGCAGGCTGTCTCACAGCACTCCTAAAGCATTGTAGCAGGGTTTGCAATCACAAGTAACTTTAACTCACAAGCTACAGATAGCATCTCTGGAAACAGGTAGTTCTGCATTTTTTCAAGTTTAGGACTGAGAAAGTTTTCAAAAATTTTGATTGGGCGGGGGGGAAAAATTGTAGAGGGTCTCTATTTTAATTTTCACAGTTTTCTCTAAGCCATTTTGTGCAATATTTTATGTTCATGAACATTGTTAGCACAGTTCCTTCAGCAACTACAATTGTTGCCAGCCTTCTCTCCACCTGAGAAATCCATATTGGTTCAAAGCAAAAACAAGTTGAATGAACCTTCGGTAGGTCAGGAACAAGAGGACTTCCTAAGATAGATGTTGGATCTACATGATCACAGGAAGAAGATTCCTTATTTTTCATAGATTATTCCAAGCCTTTTTTTGGATTAGACCACATCTTCAGTTCTACAGCTGAACTTGCACAATTGCACAACTTCCTCTACTTCATTTTAAAACCTAATTTAATCAAGTTCTCCTTTGTACTGCAAGACATATTCATTAATTATTTCCCATTTTCTTTTTCCATATCATTCATGGTATTATGGACATCTGTCCTCTCTGTGAAGCTGTCCTACTCTAGCTTCACACAGAAGTTATGCAAAACATTTCATTGGTTTTGTTGTCCCTTTCTGTTTTTCTTTTCTAATTCTTCTATATTAGAGATTAAATCATCAAACTTAAAGCAATAGTCAAGGTGTGGGAATACTACAGATCCACAAAATGTTATAATAATCTTTTTTGTTTGCTCTCAACCACTTTTCTAAATTCAATTAAGTTCTCTGTGCATCGTTGTGTTGTTTTCAATGACAACCCTACAAACATTTCAATGTATTTTCCTGTGGCACTGCAATTCTGTCCCATAGATGTCTCTCAGCAGTCCATTTTGGCATCCAGCAGCCAAGTCCTCATCATCACCACACTGCCTGCATTTCTGATGAAGAAAAGCTACGTAACATCATCTCGCTTCTCAGATGTAATGCCATCCCCTGTAGTGATCTCCTCCGTGTCTGATGAGTTGGTTTCACTGTATGAGTTGATAGGAATATCTCTGTAATTACATATGGAACTATTAGTAACCCATCTTTTTCCAAAATATCATGTTATGGGTTCTCGTCTCAGAGTGCCCACACAGAGCTTCTAAAAACATACGCTGCCAGGCTGCCAAAGCCATCCCTGAGGATGATTGCTCTCATGTACAGGAAATTATTACTAGCAAGAAATTTTGACTTTTATGTTTTAAAAAATAAGAAACCTTACTCTAAGTTTATTCATAAAAATGATATCCCTAGAATTTTAATGTATTTGAACTGCTTATTTCTAGACAGGATAGAGGGTTTCAGCTGTCACCTGAATCACAAAAGTATTTCCATAACATACAGATGAGATCATCATGTTTCTAGTACTATTACTTTTCCTAAAGAGTTTACCTGGCAAACTACTGCTGCAAGCTACAAGCACACGATAAATACACCACATCGTTCTGTGCTTGTTTTACCCTTCCTGTATTGGTTTGTATTTTTATTGTACCTTTTGCCATTAAGTTAATAAAATAGATTTAACAAAGAAAACAACAAAAAACCCCACCACCATTCTGTCAGAATACACCACCATAATACAATGGCACAGTATTAAGAAGAAATGTTGATTTACAGAAATAAATGAGTCCTTTAAAATATTTTTTTAATATTGCAAAACACAGGAACCATTAGAAATATCACTCCCAATGCTAGAATGCGTCTGTTTCCCCTGAATACAAGCGTTTTCATTGAAAAAGACATGTGGAAGCAGAATTTACCACCCCACCATCTATGAGATTTACCTTAGCTTCCCAGTCACAGAGTTCTACCACCTCCTATGTTCTTCCTCCTTAGCTCAGTGAAATCTATAATCACTTTTCTGCTCCTCTTCAGTTCTCCCTTTTTCCCCATTCAGAATATCCCATGCACTGAGAATGCTATTTCATTTCCTCAAGTGGTAGAAGGGAAGTGACTGAGCCTGGCTCTCTTAAGTTACCTTGGTGCCCTAGGTTACTGTAAAAGAAATGACACGTGCTTCTTCTTGTGCCTTAAAAGAAGGTGGTGGCTATCACAAATTTGTTTTTAGAGGGGTCAGCAATATTAAATGCATTCCAGAAATACTTACAGCCTCAAGCCCCTGAGAATAAAAGCATCTACTCTCTAGTTTGTGATTTTGATTAGATATGAGCACAGAACTGAGACAGTTTGGAGCTTGTGCAAAAAATGCCTGGAAAGCTTTAGATCAAAAGATAAGAATTCAAGATCAGCTGGCAATTGAAGCAGAGGTTTTCAGCACTAAAATGTTGGATATAGGCATCTAAATTCCACCTAAGGTGCCTAAAAGTCCTTTGTTGGGTCTGGCTCCAAATCACCTTAGTTATACAAACAGGAAGGAAGAAAATCAATACTTCAGGTCCAAATGTGTCTGGATATAGAGTTAATCCATTACATACACATTGTGTCATACTGAAACAATATAAGAATTCTTCTCTTCCTTTGGAGAACTCACAGCTGCAATATTTCAGCTCTACTTTGCAGGCTTTTATCACAGTTTTAATGAAGTGTAGTTGGTTTTGAAGTAAAAGTCTTTCGGTTTTCATGAAAAGAATTAGTCTCTTGTCTTGCACCACCTGATCACCTTTAAAATAGGGCTTAGTTCTCATTATCCTCCGAACAATGTATTTTAAAGAAATTAATTGTAGTGATACATTTTAACCTGATGTGACGACAGGCTCATTATCAAGAGTAGTATGCTAGCAGGCAAAGATGGATTATCTAAAAAACGGGCTCATGGGAAGGAAGTTTAAAAGATTAGACTGTCTCCTGGGTAAAGGGTTTTTTTACAAAAGTCAAGAACCTTTGGGAATACTCTACATTCGCTTGCACTTTTAATAGAAAAGAGGCCTTTCATTTCTACATAAGAGGCTGTAAATACCACAAGTGTAACTTCTTAGACCATTATTTATTAGTAGGAGGTAAGCAAAGATCCAAATAGAAGGCAAACCAGTAGGTAACAGCCTGCCTTCTGTGGCCCCAGCACTCTAGCAAGCACCATGCTCTCAAAGCGAGAAGAGGTCAGTATTTCCCTCGAAAATTTCAAATTTTGATGAGATACATGGAAAACACTAGGAGAAGAGTCCTGCCAACAAAATAATTAGACTTTTACTGCTGCTGGTTAGAGGCCTCTACCAACAAAAGACTCTAGCCTAAAAAAGACTTGAAATGGTTGTTCCTTAGAGAGAAAGACTATACTACTCATTATCACCAGTGTGTATGAACAGAAATAGTCATGCTTTATATATTTCCTCCAACCTTAGCCAACCTTCATCTGAACACTCCTAATCAAATTGAAGGCTGTGATTTACTCCAGGTGGTCCTGCTCTTGCAGGGGGGGTGGACTAGATGATCTTTTGAGGTCCCTTCCAACCCTTAACATTCTGTGATTCTGTGATCAGGCTCGTTCACGGCTGGTGAGGGAAAAACTGATACCTCATAATGCTCTGCAGCCAGCCCTGCAATCTCTAGTAGCAGTGCTTCTCTAGAGGGAAATAGGGAGATACTTTCATAGGAAAATATAGTATTTGCTTTAAACAATCTTAACTGAGGAAGAGTTACTGATGCAGCCTAGTGGCTTGACTAAATGGGAAATGGAACAAGCTTGAGAAAAATCATGTCTCAGGCAGTTTTTCAGAGGGAGAAAAGAGCATGTCAATATTTTTGCAATCTCTCCAGCACTGTGAAACACTAGTTAGCAGAAGACTGCTCTTATAAGGCCAAAGGGCAGGGAAAGCTAAGAACTAAACCTTAGTAACACACGGGTTGTTAAATTCCAAGAAAATTAAAGCCTTGAAGGAGACAGAAAACAAAAGAGAATAATTCAAACTTTTTAAAATATTATTGAATATGTATAGTTTTCACAGGAAATTAAAAGAAACAAGTCACAGGAGAAGAAAGAAACACTTTTCAGAAAGAATCTAGAGAATCCAAAATGTCTTACAAGAGAGAGACATGAAATGTCTTCTCTACAGAAGATTTATATAAAGGGGCGAAACTCCCAGCAGGAGACCACCTCTGTGATTAAAAACAGAAAAACTATTATCAACAAATTCCACTAGTTACCAAATGTTTTTCATTACTTCCGCAGTGGAGGCTTCTGCCTTGAACTATGAAAAATGCTTTGACAAATAGCTTCCAAAAACCCAGCTTGAGGAAGCTACAAACTTGTTTCATTCATAAGCAGAGACTACAAATTACTGGCAAAAAGTCTGGCTTCCCAGCTGCAAGACAAAACACCCCAAAATAGTGCACTCAATTAGGTGGGGTTTTTGAAAGAGTGGTTGCTGCCTAGCAAAAATAAGGGAACTGATTCATGTAATGTATCAGGCAAAGCACACTGAAGAGCCAGCTGCAGATTTTGTAATAGAAAGAGGCAACAAATTTGAAAGGGGCTCTCTCCTCAAGATTATAAACTATTGAAATATTTTATTGACGGTGGTTGTTAAACTTCTCTACAGCCTGCTTGAACACCAATGACTTCTGCAGAAAACTTATCACCAATCAAAGCAGAGGTCTCTCAACTTTCTCTCTCTCCTTTCTCCCTCTCTGCTCTTTTGTCTTTCCCTACATACACACAGAGAGGAAAAAGGAATCAAAAACACGGATGCATAGGTAATACCCAACCTTCATGTAAATAGCTTGTATTAACTTGGAAGAACACTGCTCAAAAAGAAACAGGTTTATGAAGATTTAGATTTTATGAATGGATGAATTTTTCTATAATTATCTGTAATCAAAATTTCATTTTTAAATGAAAATACATTAGAGTGAAGGTTGAACTGTAATTTAAGTGGAGTAATTGAGGCCTCAATCAAATATACGATGAGTGCGAAAGATGCACAAAAGCATTTCCCTCCTCCTTGACGGATCCTACTTAGAAAGCTTCTAACTGCTGGATTTTATTTGCCCTACACATTTTGTACTGATTTTTTTTCAGAAAGAGGGATAAAAATTACTATTGTTCTTACAGATATTTAAATAAAATTAATACGAACACAAATCTTTGTGTTGTATAGTTAATAGTCTCAGTTTCCTTTTAATATTATGACATTTATCTAAACAGGGTGGCTGGTGATCTACTACCTTTTCTAAAACTTACCCACAGACTATTTGTGAATTCAAGCAGAAAATATCCTGAACATAGTGACAAAATGTGGAATATTAATTCTACATGAATATGCAAGGAAAAATTTTACATTTCTTCTTTGAATTTTCCCCAATTTTGCTTCCAGGCACCAATTTTCCACCCTTTCAGCAAAAATTTTGAGACTACTAAATAAATAAATAAATAGCAAACCAAATGCCATAAATAAAGTATGACTTCCTTAAGAAGCCTGGTTTTCATCTGATTTTCATTGAAGGGATGTCAGTGGGTAAACAGTGCGTAGGAACAAGGATGGAGTTTATTCTGTCACCTTGAGAGAACTCTCCCTGACTTTCTTTGTTACTCTTGAACTTGGAGATATCTAAGAGCATGTCCCTGAAGTGCCTCTCATCTACAAGTCAATAACAATTGCTCCTCAACTACCAGCAGGCACAGCAACAGCTAGTATCTCTGCCAATATATAGAGAAGAGTTGCAAAGACTTGTTACCAATTAGAAGGATACAAAAGGGAATTAGCTCATTAGGGTCAGGGTTGATGCTATACAAAAAGATAATGGTAGGGTACCAAACTGTAGCAGAAAGTCCACCAAGGAAATAGCCATCTATTGTTTTCTTTTGGATCAGGAGCAAGTGACGTAACTATTCCATCACAGGAGAAATGAAGATATTTAAGAGCAAACACAGTCAACTATTTGGATGGTAGAAAAAGCAGCAGCCAGAACAGAGACTATTGCCTAGAACAAGTGACAAAATGAGGTCTAGTCAAAACCACTCTTCCTCTGACCGAGAACTATTTAAGGAGATTCTGCATATGTAGAAAGAAACTTGTGGCTTTGGAAGGAGACAAATTGTAAGTGACATTATCTTTCCAAGCAAAAGGATTGAGAGTAATGCCACTAATAATTCAGAGGCCAGCTATTCCCCAGTGCAATAACCAACAGATATTTTCATCAAGTAATTGTTAAAACAACTAGACAGAAATCTATTTTAAGCTTGGTTTTGTTAGTGGTGAGGACGTTTATAAAAGAACTTGGTCAGAGGAAATAACCTTCAATTGAATGATCTGAAGCTGATGCCATTTAAATGGAATGGAAGCACAAACAAAAGCATGGGCTGTAACTCAGCAGTCTGTAATAAACTTGGGCACTAGCAGGAGGTGAAGTAAAGCAGCCTGGAGCTCAGGGCAGGCTGCAAAACCTACCTAAGAAATAGAGTAAGTTAGCCTGATCATACCTAATTGCTACAGTTAGAGCAGTGCACAAGTAACCGAATTCAAAGCCACCATCGATGTTTACACTACACTATTATTACTATGAGAGTTGCAGTACACATGATAGTGAAAGATCCAGACTTAAAAGGACAAAGTTTAAGGAAGTGAGGGGACTAGTGAAGTCACCTAGGCAAAAAAGCCCAAAAACACCTTTCTTCAGGAAGGCAGGAATGTCATTAAATCAAAGGTGCCAATCCTATTTGGAACTGATACATTAAGGTGGAAGACTGTAGAAAAAAAGTGTCAAAAACATTACTGGAAGATAAGGAAATGACAAAAAAACCACCAGTCAGCCAAGAAACAAACATCTTACTGGTCAGGAGGTGTAAGAACAAAGTCAATATATTCAATAGTCAAAGGAAATTAAAACAATGCCCTTTAGTCACAAAACTGAAAAGCAGGGAAAGATAAAATCAGGCTCATTATACAAGAAGTAAGAGGTAGTTATTAAATAACATATAGGTATGTTCCTAAAATTAAGCAGGGACAGGTTGGAAAAAGGGTAGGGAACTTGGCTTGGCTTGGAAACAAATCTCCGCATGTGAAGGGCTAGGTCATCTCCTTGACCGAATTTCAAAAGGATGGCCACAGAAAATTCCAGGTCAGATGCCAAGTATTAGCAATAAATTTATGAAACGGAATGGTATCAAGTAACTAGAAAATCATGTATGTAGTAGCTATATGCGAAGTAGCAGGAAAGGAGGAAGAAGAGTGATCAGGGCCACTACAGGCCTGTTAGACTGATCTGAACAAAATACAAGGCCTTAGCAAGAGTTTTAAACAGAAAAACAATCAGATCTGAAGGCAGAATGAAAATGGAATGGAATATAACAGGACCTCTTACTTAATATAGTTGAATACTAACAAAATCTTTTATCTTCCTTTTCCAAGATAACCAACTCTAGCCGAAGGTAATGCAGTACACATATGCTAATTGGAGTTCGGTAAAACATTTGATTCAAAAATCAAATGAGAGATTGTTAGTGAAGCTGGAGAAAATGTTTCTTCTAATGAAAATAATACTGTTGATAATGATGTGCAGCAATATCATGTATGCCGTAGTTATAGCCCAGACCTTTACAAACACCAAGGAAAAGCTGAGAGTGTGATTTCTCTGTCCAATTCCAATAAGAATTTAATTGATATTGTTTCATGTTTTCAATGTCCTTACCAATCCTGGAGCACCTTTTTGTCAGTTACATGAGAGAGACACTGGGAAAATGGAAGATTAGCTGATGCTTCATGGCAAAGATGAGAATGTTTTTGAAAACAATGTTCAGCCTGACTTTTCATCATCTTGCTACCTGAATGCCCAGACAGAGAGCAGTTGCTTTTAGTAATGGCAGTGTTTATCTCCGTTTGCATACTTGTATATGACCACATAATGTCACGAGAGCAAAAATTAGACTATTGTGTCAATTATAACAGATGTACTGTTTGTTTGGCTTTTCCTTCCTCTTCCTATTGTTACCAGAATGCTATTGAGGAAATAAGAATTTACTGAGAGCTGCTCCAGTGGTTTATTTTCTGCCGAGCACTTCAGGGGAAATACTTAGTCTTTTGTCAACGCTTGTTTGATGCTATACCCAGATGTACATGATGGCACAGCCTGGCAAAGGTGGCTAACACTGATCGAGATTTCTCCGGCACCAAGGAAGCTGGCCCTTTGCCTTGCCTTTTCACCCACCTGGTGCTACCGGTCAATGAGAGGAACTAAGGGTAACTCTAGCTGCCATCTGTATTTAGCAGAACACAGACCTATCTCCCACTGAGTTACCCTTCTTAACGCCAATTATTTATGTAGCATTCTGGAGGAGTAATGAAGTGAATCAGGAGAAATTCCTTCTAGGAACAGACAAAATATCTCTCTCACCCTTGTGAGTTTCTCTGTTTAACATAACTTCTATGTGAAAGCCACAACTCACGTCCGATCCACCAGTCTGGGCACCTTAACAGGTTACGAGGCAGAGGATTCAACGTGCGTCCAGCTGCTATGGAGCAGCATATCACTTTCATAAAGATTTATCGCGTCATGTCATTCACTGAAAGCTTTGATATGGAAAATCAGCTGGGAATTTTTTCTTAAGAGAGAAGAAAAGAGCCATTCTGTAAAGAAAATAATTTATAAATGCTTTGCTAGGTCTTATTTATAGTGCTTAGCTATTATAGTACTATGGGTCTTACCAAGTACATACTTTCACAGTTACACATAAGTTACAATAGCATTCGCAAGGGGGCCATGCATAGTGACGTTGAGCTAATGCAGCCATTGCTGGCATGCGTAAGCAAAACAAGCAAAAGAAATTACAGGTACTAACAAAAATGCCTTTTTCCACAAAGAAAACCAGAAGAGAAAATAATAGTGAGAAAAGCTGAACACAGAATATCTGTAAGCTAAGAAAATTCACCTGAAAGCCAGCTTCCCATGTGAGCTAACCCTAAATTCAGAAATAACCACCCAAAAGCAGGGAAATTAAAATAAAAGCCAATGTAAGATAGAAAGCCTCTGGGATATATTGTCGAAGTGACTCATGAGGTTTAAAGTCAATAGAAGTTGACGAGTGAGACTGAAATTCTGTGTAGTGCTTTAAAAATATACCCTAAGGTACCAAGCAAAGAAACCAAAAGCCAATCTCTGCATACAAATATCATGCTGCAAACTTTACTTACACATTTTTTTTAAAAAGGTCACAAGGAATAGATTTTTCTGCCTGCCCTAGAGGGCACAAAACATTTGGAAAGAAGCCTGCCCTGCAGAGAGAGGCAGCAGCCCAAATCTGATGGTTTAAGTGAAGTTTCATTGGTGTCCAGCTCTCCTTTTATTCCTCTTCACTTCAGACTATGACAACCATTGCTACTGATATGGTTATCTCTAAAGCTCATGCACACCTGCTGTGTATGCACTTTCGACCTCTAGATCCATGCACAAATCTACAATGGTTTTTCCTCTCACTTCTCCCTTCCTTTTCTTGTCTTCAGTTTCTACAGCTCCATCGAAGCAGGGACATGTAATAAAATGATCTGTGGCTGAAATCTTTCAGAAATCAGGACACTTGATTGTTAAACATATGCAAAAAATTATTGCTTTTTCAATTGCATTTTTTAAGAATTTATTTTGTTGTTTGTGGTATGAACAAGGAACTGAATGAAATTTCAAGTAATAAAAAACTCAGACAATTCTGCAGGCAGGCATCTAAAAAAACCTATTCAATTGTTTATTCTTCTGAGTCATGCTGCAGTTGGGAGTGAGGGAGAGAGAGAAAGATGACCTTTCTATTTACTGAACTCAGTGCTGTTCATGCTTAATGGAGTTTGTATCCTTTTAATAACAGTTTTGCTTTAGTATAATTTTCTCTGCTTAATTTCTTACACTTTTTATTTAACATAGACATCGTCACAAAAATGGGACATTTCCTTGTTGATGACTTCACCTGCATCAGCTGAAGTTTCTCATCTGGACTCTGAGGACAATGACATTTGACACAGGAATGTGGCCTTCTGGGCTCTGTTTAGCAGAGGCTGAGATCCCCGTGTGATAACGGAGAGCTCAGCCCAAACAATGGCTGGCTGGGTTTCGCTGGGTGGGACACACAAGTGAGCTCTCTCTTCCCTGCTGAGAGATACTGGTTTGTTTGTCTCGAAGAATGTACCGCATGTTTACAGAATAATTGTTGCAGTGAATAAATAAATAACCATATGCTCTAGACTTTTGGGTAGCAACTGCATAACTTCCTCAGTTATTTCCTATGAGCATGTTCATGTTATCCTAATCATAGGGACTACAGGCAATAATAAACTATACTTCTCCAAAGAGTAGAAAAACTTCAGTCCTCTTCCTAGAATTCAGGCATATAACTTTAAACTTTTCTTGGTTAATTTAGCTGCAAATCATTGCTTAAGAAATTATTCCAGCATAAAGAATCTCTAGTAGGCTGCTGCAGTGCTAGTTTGGTTTTGAAAGGCAACATTTGAAGAACCAAGCCAACTAAATTCCAGAAGGACAGCACTCCTCAAATGGCAAAATTTCCAGAATTATCTCTGCCTGCAAAGACACTTCTTGAGACTGGGCAGGCTCTGAGAGGTTTTCCAAAGGAATATTTCTTTACAACATTTCTAGCAGTGCTTTAAGATGATGTTACCTCGTAAAGCAAAGGGATTCAATTCTTCTCTGTGTTCGAATTCCACTCAGCTGACCAGCAAATGAAGCTATTAAGGTAATGTCTGTGATTTAGGCTGATAAGACCCTGGCATTAAAGTAGCAAAGGACCTGCTCTAACACAGCACTGGCATAAATGCCCTTAGGAGTGGCAAATCAGTGAAGTGTAACAGAGCATGCAGTTCTGCTCCCATCGGACATACCAGCACATGGACACTCACCCTCTCTGCTCCATCATACCCCAAGGGTTCCTGGCACAGGTGCTGCCTTCACTGAGAGAATAGCTCCTGCCAACCACTTTGAACATGGTCCATCCACTTGCTCCCTCTGGAGAGCCACTAAGAGCTGGGCTGGGCAACCCTTCCAGCATTGAGCACTTTCACAGGAGTGTCGAGGACCAACCATGGGAATAAGCATGCCTCAGCCGGGGCACAGCCGTGCAGCTCGGTTCCCAGGGGACGGTCTAATTGAGGACTAGCAGATGGCAAGTGACATGAAGTAGAAGTTGCTATAGTTAGTGGAGCCCAAGCAGGCATTAAGGAACAAATACTCTTACGATTGTTTTTACCCATAGCTCTCTTTCAGACATGACTTTGTTTTCCTCATGAGCAATGCTAAGTGTTACACAGGAAATTCTTCATAATCCCCATAAACCCCCAAAAATCTATTAGGTAAGACAGAACATTTTTCTACTGCTAATCCAATGCACAAAATATCATTCCCCCCAAAATAAAAGGCATCTGTAAATTGATCTCACCATTTACATTGCATCTACTTCACCCTCAGTGCAGCTAATCTGCTCTCCCTGACAACTCCCATGTCTAGTCTCACTGGAAAATGCGGAGCAAAGACAATGAAGGGAATCACTTGGACAGTGAAAGCTCTGCCCAGGCTGCCAGACAAAAGCCACGGAGTTCAGGTCTGGATGTGAACTCTGCAAGGCTCTGGGGGAAGCAACTTCACAGCGTTGGGTCCTGGCCACACTGCTAAACTGGAGCGCAGAGGCTGTTCTCTGTAAATCAAACCCTAGCCTTTAACATCTAGAAAATCATTTCAGTGCATCACTGATTAGATGGTGATTACTGCAGACATGAACTTATAGGAAACCTGGAACTGACAGAGCGAATATTGTTGCCTGGAACTAATGGTTAGATTCCTGATAGAAAAAAAAAAAAAAGCTATTTTAATCACTAGCTAATCTGATACATTATTTGATTTGAAGTAATTTATCTTTCTACTTCATTACCTATTATTAGTGACCCTTTTTCTTTCTGTTCCATTTAAAATGAAAAATGTTTACACTGATTAAATTCTACCAGCAAAGAGTTTGCATACAGGGAATACTTGAGGCCAGCTTTCTCTTTTTGCATCAGTGGAGTCTTTTCTCCAGCATTCAAAAAGATGTTCAGCCTTACCATACTACCATTATGAATACTGTAATCATAAGTATGTATGAGTACATACACATACACGTATATAACTTCTGGTTTATATGTAGAATGACTGAATGGAATTTTATTTTTAAATTACAAATTTGGACTTAAGGTTGGAAGTTTTAGCTTTCGTTTTCAGTGAGGCCAATGTCTTGCATACCTGGTACATATGAAGGGGAAAGAAAAGGAGACTTTTACTTATAGCATAATCTGCAATAGATCACAGAATCACAGAATGTTAGGGGTTGGAATGGACCTCGAAAGATCATCTAGTCCAACCTCCCTGCCAGAGCAGGACCACCTAAAGTAGATCACACAGGAAAGCATTGTCCAGGCAGGTTTTGATTGTCTCCAGAGAAGGAGACTCCACAACCTCTCTGGGCAGCCTGTTCCAGTGCTCTGCCACTCTCACAGTGAAAAAGGTTTTCCTTGTGTTAATGTGGAACCTCCTGTGCTCCAGCTTGCACACATTGCCCCATGTCCTGCCATTGGACATCATGAAGAAGAGCCCGGCTCCATCCTCCTGACACTTGCCCTTTATGTATTTATAAACATTATTGAGATCACTCCTCAGACTCCTCTTCTCCAAGCTCAAGAGACCCATCTCCCTCAGCCTTTCATCATGAGGGAGATGTTCCACCCCCTCAATCACCTTTGTGGCTCTGCGCTGGACTCTTTCAAGCAGTTCTCTGTCCTTCTTGAACTGAGGGGCCCAGAACTGGACACACTATTCCAGATGTGTTCTTACCAGGGCAGATTAGAGGGGGAGGTGAACCTCTCTCGACTTACTGACCACACCCCTTCTAATACACCCCAGGATGCCATTGGCCTTCTTGGCCATGAGGGCACATTGCTGGCTCATGATCATCCTGCTGTCCACCAGGACCCCCAGGTCCCTTTCCCCTACGCTACTCCCTAACAGATCAGTCCCCAACCTATACTGGTAAATGGAGTTGTTCTTTCCCAGCTGCAAGACTCTACACTTGCCCTTGCTGTATTTCATTAATTTTCTCCCCACCCAGCTCTCCAGCCTGTCCAGATCTCTCTGAATGGCAGCACAGCCTTCTGGTGTGTCAGCCACTTCCTCAGCAAACTTGCTGACAGTGCACTCTGTTCCCTCATACAGGTCATTGATGAATATACTGAACAGTACTGGTCCCAGTACTGACCCCTGAGGGACTCCACTAGATACAGGCCTCCAACTCAACTCTGTCCCATTGACCACAACTCTGACTTCTTGCCTTCAACCAATTCACAGTCCACCTCACTACCCGATCATCCAGACCACACTTCCTCAGTTTAGCTGCGAGGATGCTGTGGGAGACGTTGTCAAATGCTTTCCTGAAATTAATATAAACCACATCCACTGCACTACCATCATCTATCTGCTATGCAAACTTGTAATAGATGATTCTCTGTTAATGGACGTAGCATGTATGTAGTGTGTGTAGAGAGCTATATATATATATATGTATATTTATATGCACACATAATATGTATTATATTAGAATATATAAATATATTAGCATAAAGAAGTTTATGAATGCTAAATAGTCTCTAGGTATTTACTTAGATATGCATGATTATGATTAGAATCTTCCAATAGCATTTATGGCAATTAACTGCCAAATTATACTAATTATTGTCTCTCCTTTCTCCTCTATAGGTGAATAGCAGCTGCATTTTAAGCTACTTTATACTTAAATTACACATTTCAAATGTAGTTTTGTATACATTTGTATTTATTTATTTAATACATTTAAGATTAGACTATAGTTCTTCCCCTGCATTTGAAATGCAAAAAATGTAGTGGGAGGCAAATATTATTGTGATATTGTAATTAAAAACTGACATTAATTTCCCCACGGACTGTTCACCTCTAGAAAAGAAGTTCATACAGTTGATTTGTTCTTTCCTGCACAATGATGCTCTTATTTTATCTGACATTCACTAAAAATAAATGTGTGTGAATGAAGGAATTAGGTCACCTAGTGACATTACTGGTGGTAGAAGAATATTCAAGAAAAAAAGTTTATATCTGTGCACACCAAGTAGTATAGTTTCATGCAATAAAATGACAGGATGGCTGCAGTAATTGGTTCCAGTCCAGGAGCAGAGCGAGGGATACCATGGTTACTGGCGGCGGCGGTCCCTCCTGCTCGCAGGCAGTGCACTACACGGGTGTGTGGCCCATTTGCTGCCCTGAGGCTGAGATGGCTTTCGGCATAATCAGGGATGGGTGCCTCACTGACAGACATTTCTACTGCCAGCTGCCCAGGGTCTCTGCTGCTCAGCACACAACACCCCGCCCTCGCTCCACTGCCCACGCAGGGAATTTGCGCCCCACCGGAGCCTGAAAACCCCTTTGTACTGCTCCAGGCGCTTTACCTGGTGCGAGGAATGAGACAAACTATGAGGATCTGTTGGAGATAGCAGTAACAACATACTTGCTCCTGTCACGTCCCTTCACCCCTCTGGTTTTCAGCCAGCTCTGTGCTTGTTCCATGCTGCACATGGCCTCTAGGTTCTCATGGGGTTTTCTTATTTTGGTGCATGACAGTACATGCCAGCTCATGACCTAGTGCACCACCAGCCTTGTTTTCTGAGAATTAGGCCTGTCAGAGCACATGTACCTGCTAAAGGTATTTTATCTGATGACTGGGATATCCAGTATATATGCAGCTAATTCATGACTTGCCCATTTGGGCCTGCCCAGGTGCAATGCCCACTCTGGAATAGGATTAGACAAAAAAGCCAACTCCTGTCCAACAAGAAAGGAGTTACTATAAAACAACAATCCTGGGAGACAAGATGAGGCTTCTCCTTCATCCTCAGGTTTTAGGATGGCCATTACATTGTGGTCTTTCTAGAAGTACTTAGCAGTAGAAAGCACAGCTATAGTTTCATAGTAAGAATAATGTAATTGATTCCTCAAATTATGAAAAGCAGCATTATCTAAATTCCTTTATTAATTTTTTAACTTAATGGGTATGACAGATAAAAAGAAAAAAAAAAAGCTTTAGAGCTTCCTGTGGAGTCAGGAGGTGTACAAATCTGCACTTTTTTTTTTTTTTTTTAATAGTAAAAGCTAATACAGACAGTTTTACTTATTTGGGGAAACAAAAAATTTGTCACGTAAAACTACAAGCTCCTAACTACAGTGTTGAGCCCATACAGGAGAATACTGAAGAGCCTTGACCTTCATACCTACTATGAGTGAGAAGTATGTGAAGAGGAAGAGGGGGGCTGCTCTCTGGTTACAATTTATTCTTTTCAATCATCTTTGCATCCTTACTCAACTGGTCTTTTATGATGATAGCTTTCCCTGGGTCTGAGAAGCATCATTATATTTGGTTTTCATTGCCCTACACCTCTGCCTCCAAGACATAATGCAGTGTCCTTCCATAAAGACAAACATACTCTCTGTGTAAAACTCTCACAAGCTCTCTTGGCTCAGGGAACAAGTTCAGACCCACACCTAGTTCCCTATACATACTTCACCATCAGTGTTTTGGAGGAACTCCTTCCCCATTGCAGTCCTTGCAGTGCTTTTACAGGCATCTCGGGATTTATACAATCATATTCATCAAAGCTGCTGTATACCAAATTTGTAGGTACGGTGGTAAAACAGCATAAACTAGTATCTCATGTTGCTAGAGCTGTGGTGCCAGCCACAATAGGCCCGGCTCATATGACGCATTATACTGCCAGAAAACAGAGTGACCCAGAAAAGCCACACGTACAGTATTCTTTATATATCCATTTACACTGGATCTTAACTCAGTCCTGTGCCTGTTTGATAAATTATGATCTTTAGCAATATTACAGTGTTTGATTCACTGCAATGAGAGTCGTGCTGAAAAACTCTGTGAGTCAAGGATCTTTCAGCGCAGTGAGGAAATGCATCAATAACAAAAGAGCAAGGACAGGTCGCTTCTAATAGCAATATGGGTCTTCGCAAACTGCAGTCAATATGCAGCATTTTTGCTATGGTGTAGAAGGGGCAGAGATCATGTGTGTACTGTTTTTGTAGTGTAAAACCACCCTTTCTTTAGGTATGATACAAAAATTACTTCTGAAGAACAGGAAAGCGCAGAAATTCAACAAAGATTTTTCTGGTTTCTACCTTTTATGTCTATAGTGTAGAAATCCGAGAAGGAATTAATTCCACTCACCATGGGAATTTTTTGTAGCTCTATACCATCCAAATTACTGTAAGCAAGACGAGTGGAAGCTATGCACACAGATCTGCTTACCTAGATCTACCTAGTGGGCAAAGGTGAAGAAGCCTCCTCATATCACAGCCAGGTCCTTTCCTCTTGAAAGCAACCGATTTCACTGAATATACACCCAAAATGTTTGGTCCTCCAACCCCCTTCTCAAGAGTTTTGCCACTGGGATGCAAAAGCAGCCTCAGAGAGTACCTCCAGGGCAACTTAAGTCCACTTAAGCCTTTCCTCCTTGTTCCTAGCTCTGTATTCCTAGCCTTGCTTGTCCAGAAAGCTGATCTAACCAAGAAGTAATGACTTCTCTTGTAGGATGAGTTTTCATCACTTCTCTGAAACAACTTGTGCAGCCACACGAGCACCAGGGCCGACACAGAGCGGGAGGAGAGGACAGCGTCTCAGCAGCCTCAGCCTATAACCTGAGATGTTCTGGATGTGCACATTCAGCATCTTCAGTTTCCTAACACTTTGCAAGGCAAAATAATCAGTGTCAAAGAAAATTTTGTCTGTTGTTGCAATACACAATTTATCAGATAACTGATCAGTGCTCATGCACATTAATTATTCTGAGACTGTTCTCAAAAAGCAAGTGTATTTATAGGCTAGTTCTCTACTGAAGCTTGCATGAAATCAGTACAAATGCAGAAGGCATACTCAACTCAAAGTTGACCAATTTTCGCAGAAGAACTTTGTTTCTTTGGCCATAGCAAACTTAACATGGTTCTAGGCCAGCTTTATTTGCGTCTCAGCTCTATACACAGGGATCTTTTCATAGCACAGCAGCTGCCATGCTGACACGTGCAATACCCTTACACCAAAATGAGTAACTGTCCTACTAAAATGCTCTCATTGGTTCTGATTTGCTGTGAACTGTACATTGAATTTTGATGACACAAGATTTTATTGTGATCCTGATGGACTGCTTTGATTGTTTTGGTTTTTACAGAGGTGAAATCTCAAACTGAAATACTGTTCTGAACCTCAGATGGATAATAGCAAAAGATCTATAGTGAGATGTTGTATTTGCCAAAACTGAAGTCTGTAAAAATATGGGTTTAGAAGCGTTCAACTCTTCCCACTGCATATGATCCAACTCAAATGAATACTGTTATTGCTAACATAGTGCATTTTTTAACAACAAATCCGTCTCTCAGGCATATAAATTACTTCCTGCACAGTTTTGTTTTTATTTTAGTGATCCAAACAGCTCCCAAAATAAGGAGAAAGCTGAAAACAGAGTGCTTCTGTTTAATACTGTAGGACATTTTTTTATGCAGCTGCTAAAACAATGGCAAATATCATCCCTGTCCATGAAGACAAAGTTTCTGGACCTGACACTGCTTTAACTATCGATGCTTTAAGCATAAATGTATTTGGTATGAGTGGAGAAAGGAGAACGCCAGAGCAACAGGAGCAGAGACAGAGGGCACGAGGCCTTTCAGAGGACAGGCATTATGCATTTTAATGTAACGCGGCTAAAGAGAGAGAAATCTTCACTGAGTGACAAAAATTTTTTACAAAGTTCAACCTTCTTGAAGTAAATTACTACCGTGCTTCATTTTAAGTGGCTGTATAAAGTTTACAAGGATGTTTTAAGGTACCTTGTTCTTTATTTCCTGTGGCTGTAAATGGCACTACAAGAACCAGAAAGTAAAAAAAAATTCTCGGTAACTTTGCCTAAGGAAACACTCCTTTTTATCCAGCATGCCACTAGAGCTGAATTTAGTCTTTTCCATCATATTTTAATAATACAGAGGCAGGGGTACAGCCATGAGGGGTTTTCTTTTTTACAGTTTATACATTTCAAATTAGATTTGCTAAAAATCTTCAAATGCAGATGCCTAAACGAAAGCATCTAATGCCACATGGAGTCACTCCTACAAAGCTGGAGATCCCTGCCAGGTCCAGCTAAAAGGATATCATCTTCCCAATGTTCAGAAAAAAACACAGATCCTAATGAAGCATCTACCTTGTGGCTGAGAAACCATGGCACCATGTCCCGCAGCCCCTTGGCCAGCATGTGACCGCTGAGCACAAGCCAGCTCCTCACTTTACAGCCCTAAGGCTAACTTCTGAAGTCCTTAACCAATATGTTTCTGAAATGCTCCCACTGAAATAAGCCACCCATTTCTCTTCCCAGGGTAAGAATTTATGTTGCATGTAACCTGTTTTATTCTCTTTTGCTGCACACATGTCTGAAGCAAGGTCAGGTGAGGAGAAAGAAAGTATGCTTGTCCTTACTGGATCCATTTACAGCACTAGAAGAAGCAGACCAGCATTTTACCATTTATTTTCCAAGCCTTGAAGAAGTACTTCTGTGTTGGACACCCTGTTTGCTTTCCTTATGTCCTTAGGCTGGCATAGCTACAACAGCAGTATTACTACAGCATAGTAGGTGTATCATGTACAACACAGCACATTCATGTAGAACAACTAATTTTCATCCCATGAAATTAAGTCTCTGTCTTCTGGGCATGTTTTTTAGGTTCCTCTTTCTTTTGACTAGGGAGAGAGCATTTTCCTACCTTCTCTCATGCTCTGACACTTGCATTCACGTGGCACTGAAGGGAGGCAGTTTGAGAATCATCCATCAGGTCCAGATTGACTGTTTATTAATACAGTTCTTCTGTGTGTAGGAAAAGTATTTCTAGAAATTCAACAGCCAACATCTTAAACCTGGACACCCAAAATCAGATATCTTGGTCATATTTACTTACATATTTGTGTGATTTCTTGCAAGTTTGGAGGGCCTGCAAGGACAAAGCTACAGCTTTGAACAAGTGACTAAGCAGCCTGCAAAGCCTTTCCCAGAGCAGAAGAGGGAAGAGGCCTTCTCATGCAGAGCAGAAGGCCACAGGACAGCTCCTAAGCCCTGGCCTGACCCCCCTCTCTTCCCTCTTCATCAGGGGAAGAGCTCTGCCCCTGTGCACAGGGAAGGAAGGAACTGCTTCCCAGAAGCAGAGGGTCTTGGCAGCACAGTCAGTCCCTGCCATAAGGGACCAGAAGGCAGCAGGGGAGTTTGTACCACTGCTCAAGTGCAGAGCATTGTGTCCGAGTTGCTGCCTCCATCTCTCAGATACACATGCACAGGTTTCACATCTTTTTCCTGACTTGTCTTTTGTCTGATGGGATGGATCTAGGCTGAAACATGCGTGGTTTGGGTTTTGCATTGAGGCTAACGGGTTTCAACTTCTGAGAAGTCCAAAGGACAGAGAGACTTAATCTGTATCCACACGATTCACACACATGCACAAAGAGATATGATATGGTAAGTTGACATCAAATGTCAACATTTAGCCGTTCCCTTTATAAGGAAAAGTAAACCTCCTTCAAACACACACAAAAAATCATTACAAGGTTTCTTTTCTTTCTATGTTAAGGAAGTGATCAAATATCTTTTCTTTCCTTACTCTCTTCCTTCTCAAGTAATGTTCTTATTACCAGTGTTTCTCATCATCAGAGCAGACATGAAGGAAGCACTATGAATAAACAGAAGGGAATTTGGACTTCAGGATACACTTTAGTCCAGGCTTTTAGCATGCAATATAGTTTGCTAGAAGGCAGCTTTGATGCCACTGTTCTTTCCCCAAAGACATCCCTCGTTACTGAATGCTACATGTTGCCCTATTGGTCTGGAAGAAACATTTCATTAAGTACAATATCACTATAGATTGCATCTAGTTGCCATAGAAACTTTAGAGAAGAAGCTTGGGTTTAACCCTTGGAATGGACTGAATTTTTCTTCTTATAGCATTACAACTTAAAAAGAGAACATGTCATTTATTGGGCTTTATCTTTCAGTATAAAAACTGACAGCTGCTGATAATTCATACAGGCTTGATGGTTATGAAATATTTTTATTACAATGTCTACTACTTAACTGGGACACTGCAGTGAGAGACAAAATTGTTGTTGACTTCACTGCAACTGTGATTTCCACCTCAGCCATTTGAAGTCAAAGGCTGCTGTAAAATTGATGTAGAAAACTCCTTTTACTAGGAGGTTCTGATGGAAGACAGAATAAGCCAGCAAACCTGGGAGCTGGTGATGGCTTTGTCACAACTTCTGTCAGTCACAATTTGTTTGCCAAATGGCCATAAGGACACGGCATATTTCTGAAGTATTTAGAGAACCTCAGTTAGAAAGTGACTGCTCATGGACACTTGTTTGTTTTATTCACGCGCTAGAAGATGCCCAAGAGATTTTTTTTCTTTTGCAAATAAAGGTAACCCTTCAGCCCAAAACCATAGACTAATCCATTCACCAGGTTCTGTAGCTCCCTAGGCATCAGTACTGCTACTAAGATGGTGTTTTCCTTTAACTGAGACTCCTTTCCACAGAAAGGCCAAACTTCATAGTATTTTCACACTGAAGTAATGTGCTGCTGTGCTCCAGATCGCACCACTTTATCTGATAGCTAAATAGCTCGCTCAGTAAAGAAGCATCAGCTCTCTGAAACTGGTGCCACAATCCCATATCTGTCTGCACTTTGGACTTGAGCAACAAAGCATTTTTTCTTTAGTGGTTTCAATTCTGTAAAATGAAAAGGCTGCAGATTATGGCACTTCCCATTCACATAAGCATAAGGGTAAATTGTGCAGAGCATGCTATTATCACTCAATAAAGAGTTCCTTCTGCCTTGCCAGGCTACATAAAAATGTGAAAAGCCTACTCTCCAAAAGGTTTCAAGTTCTCCATCTCCCTTTTTCTTGTGTTCTCATTTCCTCACTTATTACAAATACATCAACATCAACAAATGATAGTTTAAGGTTACAGCAGTGGAAGGGTCTGGCTTCCCCTCCTGCCAACATTCTTTGCAGGGTGGCTTCTGCACACTAGCACTTTTGTTCTTTTTTGCTACAAGCTCCTTTCAGTTTGTAAAACTCAGCCTCTAGTTACAGCTGGTTTTGTTCCGAAAGAAAAACTGGAGGGGGATGTCTGTGTGTGTGCAGGGATGGGAAAGCTTGTGCCCATGCAGTTTTGTGACTATGCCCTGGCAGGGTTGTGGTGGGGGTTATATTTAACTTGGTATCAGAGGTTTTGTTATTAGGATCCTCTTAACTACATTGCACAGCCCTTACTCATGTTGGTGGACCAAGTAGTGTCGCTGAAGTCAATGAGGCTGTGGTGCTTTATTATTTCAAATCACATAATGATCACTGTGATAGGAATGATCATAATGAAACACTTTCATTAGGAAGTCAATGGGTCTATTTGTGCAAATGTTCACAAGCATGAATGAGAATTGCACAATTTAGCCCAATACATACTATTTTTCTGACAAGTTCAGTATCCTTTCTTGATAAAAACTCCATGAATAATACTGTCTCACATGTGCAAACTACACAATGAACTGGTTCTGCTTGGAATATCTAATTTGTCTCAGTGGCATTGCTCCAGAGGAATGTATTTAACTCTTTGGAGCCACTATTAGATTAGGAAAAATTTGACGCTTTTAGCTGATTGACTAGCGATGATTCAAAAAAAAAGGATTTTCTGTCCTTGAGAAGCACTGTCTTTAAATAGCACTATTTCATTTGAAATGTCTCATAGCTGAAGTAGTGCCTTAAAATGGCGCAGCTACTTCACATGAAGGAAATAAGATTCAGTATGAGAATTCCTATTAGAGGACAATTGTATGACCTGAAATAATGAGGTACCACAGCGAAAACCATCCAGTGAAAAGAGAACTCATTAGCGAGCAGTTTCATATTTAATCAGCATTCAGTGTTTTGAAATACGAAGACAGCCTGCTACCCAGTTATACATTCAAATTTAGAATTATGAACACCAGCAAACCCAGTAAGCACAGAAATTCTGCAGGGAGCTACTCCATTGAAGATAGTCCCAGCAGCACACATAAGTAAAAGGTTTTATTTGGCTGGTACAGTAAAACTGTAAACTGAGGGCCACTTATCGAACATCCTGTTCTTGCACCAGATCTAGGCAGATTCTTATGTTACAAGAGACATGGATCTTATTTTTCCGACAGCATTTGCCATTACACATTGGATAATTCAAAGCTATATTTCTTTTCTCCTTTTCTGTGGACAGATAAGTTTCATTCCCATCTATTTTACTTGCTCCTAAAATGACACAACTTGAACAGAAACTCATAGTTGCCAAAGGGAAGGATGAAGGATTGCAACAGACTTCATGCCTTATGCGGATAACCAGCTGAAGGCCTCTGAGGCAGCTTCACACCTGACCTGGCTGGAATGGGAGTGCAGGACCTAGGAGGCTGAGACGACATAGGAGCAAGCCCTTCTACACCAGTTAAGGGGACTCCATCTTTTACTGGAATGTGGGATACAGTAGCCCTGTTCGCTATGGAAGGACATCAGCATCATTCTGTACAGAAAAACATGGCATTATTTCTCATCTCTGGCTGCAGGCAGTCCTTGTAAAGGGGTTCAAAAAGCACAAGGAAACCACATTGCTTTTTTTCACAGAATAAGCCACAATCTAATTCTTTATCTGGCTGCAGTGTGTCTGAGTTACTCTGGACATGTCTGGATGTAAGACGAGGACTTTGGCTATTCTTCTGGATGTCTGGTATCCTGGTTGAAGTAGATAAGAACTGAGCATGACCAGGCTGACACTAAATGTATGCACAGTGAGCCTGACATATCCAGAAGTTGTATCTAAGGCACATGAATGACAGTGCATGCACCTAAATATTTTTCATGTGGAAATCCTGGACAGAAGTTTGAGAGCTCTGCATTTTAGAAAGAGGGAAGTTTAGTAAAAAATAAAAAGTCCGATACTGCTCCCTCTGGCTCAGGAGTTCTCCAATTTGTCTGTGACCTGAGTCTCATAGAACAATTGCTCTGTAATGGTTCAGATTCTCAAGAACTAAGCGTCATATTAATGATCAGATTAAACTGTCCTTATACTTCCAAGATGCAGCAGAAACATCCAAGAGAAAAATCTGATCTGAAAAGTGTCTAAATTCTCACACTCAGTAGGATATACATTTAATACCGATCAGATTTGTGATCTTATAGATTTGTTGTCTAAAACTCTAAACAACAATTCTAAAACTTTGTGTACTTAAATTATGTAACTGATGTATTTCCACAGCAATTCTACCTGCAGACATCCTGCCACAGAGAGACCACATGTCAGTTCAACATCAGAAGGAATATCTGAGCCTCAGAAGAACAAATAGTTCTTATACAAAAAAAGGAAGAACATCTGTCTAAACAATCTTATAAAAACACTACAGTGTTCTAGAAAAAAAATAACCCAAAAGCATGTAGCAACACTTGCTGCATTTATAGAGTCCCACCACAGAACATTATAGGCTACTATTTTCAAGTTACTACCATTAGAGTTTTTTTAAAACCTATACCTTCTGAAACATGCTGAGGCACCTTTCCACAGAGTTAATGCTCATATCTATTAAAGCTTGGTACCCCAAACTGGTCAACGAAAATCAAGCCATTTGTGAAAATCAATGTCTTCTAGTATTAGTTTACTTCAGGATACGATTATTTTTATGTACATGTGTATTTAACTTAATTTTAATTATAAATTGACAGTTACCGCTAACATATGACAGAAGCTCATATATGGATGATGTTTTAATTGAATTTAATTTAAGCTTAAAACCAATATATACACTACTGATATTGAACAGTGTACTCCAATATCCATGTTCTATGGCAGGGGTCCTGACTTTGTATACATTTGCAGGTGTGTGTTGTACAACAGAAGGCACTCAAATATGTGCTTCAATTTCCCTTGCGAAATGGGGTTAGGTTTAACTAGGCATGCTCACTGAGGTGCATGAATGAGTGTACAAATGAAAACTATCCATACAAATTGAATTATTAGAAACATGCAGCAGTCACCCTGCCAGCCTTACTGATGAGTTCTCAGACAGGCAAGCCCTTGTGGAGGGATTTAAGGAAACGAAAGCATTATTTATCTATAGAGACTGAGACATGAGCTAATTGCATTTGCCAGATTACAAAGAGTATTGTATAGAGGAAATAAATAGGGGTTTAATTCCTAAAGGTGAATTAGGTTCAACATTTTAAGCATCCTGCTGCCTAATGAGTCCTGGTCCTAAGCTCACAGTTTCATGTTTTATAGAGAGAAATAGGTGCTTAAGAACGGGGTTCACAGACCACGCAACAACCCAAGCTTTCTAGCAAGAAACACTAGCACAAAGGCTGGAGCTTGAGTGCTCATGGACTTTGCTGCCACTTTCTAGACTGCCATAAAGATTCACAGTTACATCCTCTTCTAGACATCAGCGTCCATGCCACATCACTCCCGTCTTGCAAAACAGAGCATAAAACCGCTCAGAGTGTGGCAGGCCCTCTGGCACTTCACAGCCCAGCTGAACTCAGGTGAGCAGTCAGCAATTCAGCAGGAGCAGCCAGGACAAGGGCTCTGTCTTGCTTTTCCCTTTTCCCTCCACCACACACTCTTCATATCAAGCTCTGTCCAAATAGTAGACTGGGAGGGAACAAAAAGCAGATTAAAAAAAAATTATTCTGAGAATGTAGGAGTAGCTTCCAGCTACATTTTGACATTGCTACTACCTACACTACCTCCTTCCTTCTGAAAGCCTTCCCTGGCCATCTGACACCACCACTTCCCACTGTTGGAGGAGACTGAATTAAATAGTCTGGTTAAAAGACTTAAATATTCATTAGGGTGAAGAACTTAAAATAACAGTCTAATAGCCTTAGTAAGGACACATCCTGGGAAGACCTGGGCTTCAGTTTCTCCTCCCATGGGGATACTAGTACTTACACATAGCGAAACAATGTTCAAAGCAAAGTTCAACAGATCTTTCTTGGACTGCAGACACTTTACAGTCATTCCGTAGTTCTTTACAAGCAAAAAGAAACCACCAAAACTTAATGGACAGATTCATTAACACCCTGAAGTTTACCAACATGCTGAAACATTGCATTGAAACCCTGTCAGAGATTAACAATAGCCATTGGCAGTCTCCTCAGAGCTTTTCACTTCAGCAAGCACAGCCCATCCCGACTGCACCTGCAGGCTGACATGTCATGACAGAGATGCTTTTCCAAATATACAGTCACTCTTTCACTGTCCTTGTTCTAAGCAGCACACCTCCTTGGATGGATAACTAGCAGGGGACAGTCATACTTCAACTGCTGTCTAGCAGCATCCTACAGTAGAGCCCAGTGAGGCTCCACACTCAGCAGATGAGCAGCCACTTCTGCAGGGGAGCAGGGAGGAGCCTTCTTTGATCCTCTTTCTTTATGATTAGATTGAAATTATCCAGTAAAGTATCTACAAAGGTGAATCATGATTCACCAGAGGGGCAGAGATTCATTCAGTGTCAGATTTTGTTCCATGCTTCTCCCTTCGTTGTAGGGCAAACAACCATTACCAATCTTTTTAAATGATGGAATTTCCTGTTCTGGTTAGTACTACAGTTAATGTTTTAAATTATCCCCAACTGAATGTTTTCCTGGTTTAATTGCCAGGCTTTGGAAAGAGGCCTAGCACCCAGGCCCTGACAGGAGTGCAGCTATGCAATATCCAGCTGGCTGCTGTCCCAAAGCAGTTAGAGCAACCACTGACAAGAGAGAAATTTACACCCCTGTGGGCTGAAATACTCGTAACTTCTCTTGTAGAGCTCTGCCATCCCCTGCTACTGTAACACACACTTCCCAAATGGCTATGCAGAACAACTTGCTGCCTTTTTTTTTTTTTCCTTTGCATTCATTGACCCTGGAAATCTTGCCAAGCCTTGGGAGAGCTGGATGGGCAGCTGGCTGCTGCATCAGTCTGTGAATGCTGCTAGAGGGCTGGATGATGCTGAGATATGCCCTGCGTGCAGCCTTGTTCCATGCTGGCTGAAAAATCTTTGCAGCCGAGTTTCTTCATGAGGAAGGGTGGTAGAGAGCTACAGTTTCTGATTTTCTTTGGTTTAAACAAAGTATTTCCACTATTACTAATGCATAGGATTCACTTGTTAGTTAATCTGCATCCAGAAAAAAAAAAAAAAAAAAAGAGATTTCACTTCTTATTAACATCAATGTAATGGCTAGCGTGCACTCATTCAACTTGATTATGATGATGGTATAAAGCCCTTGTTATTCTTTCCATATTGTCCTTTTATAGCCATAGAGCTCAATTCTACCTCCAGCTCATCTGATTACTGCTATTTTACTCCTAAGCTGAGCTTGAAGTAATTATTAGCCTCCCTCTTTCACCACCCCCCCAACAAACACTGAGTAATTCAGTCTCCTCTGGATAGTTTTGCCTCTCCTGGGATAGAAGGGGTGACAGA
Source organism: Leptosomus discolor (assembly GCF_034619465.1). NCBI lineage: Eukaryota > Metazoa > Chordata > Aves > Leptosomiformes > Leptosomidae > Leptosomus > Leptosomus discolor. Next base: position 30,774,794 of record NC_141393.1, read on the forward strand.
GAGAATCAATCACTCACATGAAAAGGCTGTAGCAGCCTCAAAGTATTCCTCTGCAGTTCATACAGTGCTGTTGAGCCAATATTACCAATGTCCTCTCTGGCTGTCATCACACTATCCCATCTCCCACTGGTTCTCTGTGCCTTCCTCTGAAGTTCTCAGGGAGCTACTGGCATCTTAGTGCAGCAAAAATCTCCTGTGCAAACCATGCTGAGTACAGATCCAGGGTATAAAACACAGATTGTAGTTCTCATGAGCACTGCATTTGTTTATGAGCAGACTTCTGCAAGGTTACGACAGCAATCAGTCAGGTATGGGCAATGGCTGCAGTTGTTCTGAGGCCAGCTCCGTAACTTTCCTGGTACTTGCACAGCCTGTGCCCATTTCCCAAAGCTGGTTTTACCAAAGAAGCTGCTTGATCGTCATCATAGCAATAGGGCAGGAAGAGTTGATGTCAAGTGACTTAAGCTAGAAGCAACTCTGGGCTGCACTTTGGTATTTAAGACCCAGGACTAAGACCAGAGCCTCACACGACACCTGCTCTTCAGCCACATAGCAAATCCATTTGCCTAAGCCAGGATGCCTTTTCTCCAATGGGCAAGGAAGTCTCTCATCCCTCGCAGGGCTAAAGGCTTATTAAGAGAGTCTGACCTTCCTCTTAAAAGGCTGTGTGAATGGAAAAGGACAGGGGCCTCAGTGCCAAGCTCCTCAGTTTGCTTGGGAAACAGCTGTAACAGTTTAAGAAGTAAATACGTCACAGTTGCTCCAGACAGTAAATTCCTGCTGTTTCAATGTGATGAGAAGAAGATGAATGCATTAAAACTCTTTAATATATTTCACTACAAAGTTAAACCATTACCAATATGGCTTAACCTAATCTGTCTGATTTGGCACCAAAAGGGGCCAGGAGGACTAACCCAGTCAACCCAAACTGCTCCTCATCTGAAGGCCAGGAACCAGTAGCCAAGAGTTCAAGGACAAAACAATGTAGCTGCAGTCCTTACAATATGCCCTGAAGAACTTGAAACAGAAGCACAGCCTCGGGGTTGGATTGTTCCTTTAACCATGTGTTGCCCAGGCAGCGTGTTTCAGAGGAAGATAGGGACATTAAAAAGCTGACTATGCCATGGCCCTACTCCCAGACCTATGCACACAATCATGTCTTTCAGTTTTCCAGATCGATGTCTTCTTTTAAAAGGCCTTTGTCCGTGTGATGAATTAGCCTAAAAGGTTAAAATATATCAGAAATGAAGGTCAGGTTTTTAAAAGAAACCTAATATGATTTGAATGCCTAAACCTATTTGACTTAACATCTCAGGTTTTATTGAGCTAGTTACCTGATCTCCAGGCAAAACATGTACATGACTGAAGTAGGTTTACAGCTACCTGCTGTTTGCTGCATGCATTTTCCCTTATGAGAAGGGATATCCAGAGATTTCTTCAGAAAAACGGAGTATGAATAAAGTAGAGGATATCTTGTCCACCTCAAGCTGCCTTAGTGGCCAAAGAGACTTTTGAGGAACATTGTCACAGAAGATGGCAGGGAAGATTAGGCTGAGACACAAGACATCCCTGAGAAGATACTGACAGATGGGAACTCAAAGTTTTAGAAACAAAGCAGAAGCAAGGCAGAGGAGCATGACTTGCTATTTGTGCACTACTGATTTTGAAAAGCAACTTATTGGCCTTTTTTTTTTTTTCGCAGGCCACATTGTTGCAGACTCTTACCCTGACCCTTGGGAAGGCGGGTACATCAATAAAATGTTACTACAAACTATGTTTTTGTCAGCTCCCAGGAACATTGCATTCTTAAAACAGGAATAGGCAGAGTTTGACATGCAGTTAGTGAGGAAGCAGGTAGAAGCAGTGTCCAGAAGGGAGAGGTCTTGAGGCACTAGTTCCAGGAAAGAGCCTGACAGATTGTAAGAAGAGAAAGCAAAACAAAGCACACCAGAAAAGTAAAGCTCTAGGCAATGCATGCCAAGAGATGGACATCTATTGCCAAAATACAGGGGGTTTGCACCACTGAAGGAAGATGCTCTTAATTTTATCCCCTGGCTTCTATGCCTTCATCTAGCCCATACCTGGGGCTGAACTACAGCAGTTATCCTATCACCCAACAACCCCTCCTCGCTTGAGAGGGGGAATCAGGAAAAGGAGAGAAGATCCAATAGTTGATGCAAATACAGATTCAACGAAACAACAAAACAAATAAAGGACACAAAGTTATAATCAACCTAGAATACCTGGCTGTCACAGTCCTCAGGAACAGAAGAAATCCCAGCAGGAAGAACCCAAACCAGAACTTCCTTTTTTTCAACAGATCTCCCCCCTTTATAATGGCCATGACATTATGGGATGGGCTACACCTGTAGCTCACTCAGGTCAGCTGCCCTGGCTGACTTGAAACTGATAATGGCATGGCTGGCATGTGATTCTGTCCTGGCCAAGCCAGGACAGCACGCTCAGAGAAATATCAATAGACAAAACAACATACATGCACAGGAAGGAGAAACTTGGATTCTGCCTTGGAATATTTCTCCTTCAGCTTTAGTGCAAAGTATTATGCTTGGTGGCAACATAACTGTGGTGCAGTACTTAAATCCTTTGGGAAAAGGAAAACCTCAGGGCAAAGTCTCAGCAACCTTTCCAGAGAAGTTTACCCCTGTTGGCCCATCTCACTGCTCCTCATCAACATACATGAGGAACAAGCAGTGTTCTACATTTTGCTTACCTGGATTAAAATGTGCAGAGAGTGAATGTATCCTGTATGCTTGTATTTCAGTATTGCCACAGCTTGCAGCTGTGGGTCTAATAACCTGTAAGTTGAAACACCTAGGGTGTATCAGGAAAACAAGGGAAAGACAGAAGGTGAAGCTGAAAGAGAGGATGATGCCTGAGGAAGCAAAGTGAGCAAAGCCCAAATGCATATGGAAAATACCTCCAGGAAAAATTAAGAATATAAAGCTTCGGGAAGGTATGGGACAGAAGAAATGGGATATCATTGAAGAAGAGGAGTGGGGACCGTTTTCTGATAGTGTTTGGTTTTCATGGAGAACAGTGATCAAAAATGTATGGTCAGGGGATCCTGTGTTTCTCCTAGCTAAACAGGGCAATTAAGTATAATTAGTACACTCATTAAGAACAAATACAGCTGACTATACTGAAAAGTTATGAAAAGTAGGAGTGAATCAGGCAGCAACTAGAAGACCGCTAACCTCATCCCTGCACTGGCCAAAACACATGATAAATGAATGGGAAGCAGCTGAGCAACATGTAGTGCAATATAGACTGTAATGTTCAGTGATAAGAAAGCACAAGCATGCAGGATATACACAACTCGTGGGGAATGTCTGTGATGTGATAATAAGCTTGGCAGCTGTGCACATCATTAAAAAAAATAATTTTCCATTACAGCTTGTGTAGTTAACACATTCCAGGACTGACAGTGGGACTGAAACAATTAATTAAGGAAATGGACATCTACTGGCACGTAACCTTCGCTGCTCATCACTTGTGTTACTTATCTAACTCTGATCACTTCTGAAGTAGATGGTCAAAATTCTCCAGAAAGGCAGCGTTCCCATTGACCCTACTGAGTTCTGTGGTTACATGCTCATTCCCTTAGAGGGAAAAATGTTTCTTATCATCACTTTTTGCTCTCTCCACTACATCTAATGCAAATGAAGTAGAGAAGCTTGGACTATTAACACAGCTCGTCAATTCAGATCGATCAAGTTAACATAACCTTGCTCTGATGTTTACATTCAGCACTTTGGCACCATGTCTGTTGTGTCACTGTTATAATTGGAACATGACTGCACACAGACCATGTGCACATACTTACTAATCAAAGGTTGTAGTATTTCACATTATTCTTTTCCTTGCCTGCTATAAACAGAAAGAGAATGGAAAAAGAAAAATGGGTATGTAAAGCATTGTTCTGAGAGACAATCTGGATTAGAGGTTTGGCTTTACCTTCCTTATCTTTGCCCTTAACTGAAAGACAAGCTTTTATCTAGGAGATGGTTTTGAAGAAAATTAAGAAAAGTCTCTGTTGGCTCTGTGACTACTACATTATTACATAGTGTTCTTTCATTGAATACATTTAAAATACAGAGTTTAAACCAGAATGTAAATATTCGTATAAACAGAATGTTTAAAAAGAAAAGCCAGTCGAGTATCACCTATTCAGTGACATCTACGATCATTGCCTGTAGGAAAGCAGCCTTGATTTCATTTCATAATCCATTTCACTTTTATACAAGTTACACCTGATTCAAATTGGTCAAACAATAATGAGAATATGTATTGGGCAAATGTATGGACCTTTAAAAAAGTGTTTATACTACACATTTCTAATCTGTAGCCAAAGTATATTTGTGAAAGTTTGTCCCGAGTTAAAAGTTTTTAACATAATTTTTTTGTTTTATTCATAATTTAAGAAAAAAAAATTTGGTTTAATTCTTCTTATTATTTATAACAATAAAGAACATGGTGCTTCTCTGTTCAGCTTTCTCAGATGTTAAATTGTTGACAATTATGTTCTTGCAATGAATGTAGAGTCTGCCAGTTTTGATGCTGACTTCACTGTGGGCAGGATAACATGTTTGAGCCTGTTTCCATGAAAGACAGTAGAGAAAACTCCCCTGAATTTTCATGGCACAGGATGAAGACTTTGAAGGATGATCCATATTGAGTGGGCGTTAGACAGATCTCTGTTCAGAAGTCTCCCAAAGTTTGAAATAGACTGATTTGGTTGGCTTGAAGCAATTCATTAGCATGGTTTCCAATCAGAAGCATATACCCATGTAGGTTAATGTGATCTCTTGAAGGATGCCGACATTTTCCAATGACCTACTAATGGTTAACACTGTGAATATAATACTTTAAAAATCACACGACGCAGACAGCTCATAGGGAATATAATGTGTGTGGCAGCTTTCTGGTTTAGATCTTCTAATGGCAACACATTATGGGGTTTTGTTTGCTTCAGGTTTTGTGTTTGTTTTCTAAATGCTGATGCAGGTCCTGCGTTGGGTCAGTGTTTGAAGAACTGGTATGTCCAAGTGAAGAGGAATTTCAATTGAGAGAATAATAATTGCAGGGTGCTTGATTCCATTTTATATTATTTTAGTGAATTCCAGCCTCACAATACAGGTGACATCGGCTAATATTTGAAGCTAGAAAGCAGATAGGGAGTTCAAGTGCAATTACTACAGACAGCGTCTGTAAATGTACAAACATTAAAGTCACTTGTGGAATTTAACCCATCCTCTATTTATCTGCTATCAACACTTATTACTGTTGATATGACAACGGAAAAGTCTTATTAATACAATGAAAACAAAAGTAGAAGCTTGGCATTGCCCACACCCAGTAACATGATCTGTGGCTCAGAAGGGGATTTTTCTGCTAATCTGGCAAATGAGTAATCAAAAGGATTTTTACTGATACAATTGAAGATGGTAATAAAATGGAAGTAAGCAACCATGCTAAAGAAACACCCCCAGTCACATACTGGTTTTCTGGCAAAAACCAAGAAAAAATGCTCATAAGAAATATGAAAGAAACAATACAAAGAACATGCATTTACAGAAGGACAGCTGTGAGCCTAGGCAAACGTGGTAAAATCAGCTATTGACAGTAATTCACAATAAGGTAAAGAAAACATCTTCAAGTGAGGAAGAAAATCTCAGTATTCCCTACTGGCTCTCAGCCTACTGGTTACCGGTTGGCAGATTCATATGGACAGGCCAGTAGAAGCGAGTACAGAAGACAACTTTGAAGTGGAGTAGTTGTTTAGTTTACTGTATGTCCCCCAATGCAATCCAGTGTTTGTTTTCATAGAGTGAATTCCTCACTATCATCCCTAAGTGTTAGTAATTTGTCTAGTACACAAGGAGTGCTGCCATAAATACAGAAAAGCAATTTTAATCCACACTCTTATTCATTCCTAAAATCTCATTTTATGCAATTTTTTACTGAATTTAATAGGATGTCCACCTAGGTGAAGGCTGAAGGCACAAAGAGATCATAAATCTGCTTAATATCAAGCTGTTATTCTTTGCTTGTTATATGAATGCCTATTCACCTCCAGAAGCTGGAGAGAAAAATGTGCTTGACAGGCCAAAGACATGAAACTCCTGTACTGTTACCTGGGGTTCAGGTGTCTGCAGCTGAAAGCCTGCCAACACACATCTCGCAACACCCCAGGTTGCAGCTGGGCCTGGGAACAGAAGTTGCAGTACAACTGTGAAATTATGACTTCTGCTGTACTGTAGTACCTTCTCAGGTGCTTTGTCTGCAGCTGCACAAATAAGAATCCCAGACATGACCTGAAGAACCATCCCCTGACTCTACTGAAAAGCCTTCCTCCCTTTGCGATCATTCTTCTCTGTCTTCTCTACAGCAAGGAAACCAAGAAGACTTCCTCCACAGAACTGCCATCTTCTTCAGGTGAGAAGAGAGCATCAGAGGGAAGGTGGTATTTCAGTGTAACTGCTAGCCAGGGTGTTAGCAGTCCTATTCTACCAGGAGGAAAAAAGGAGCTTTTGTCTGGCTCCCTCCAGAAGCTTTGCCTGAAATAAACAGAAATTATCTGCATCGTACTTTCCTGTATTGCCTATCATTGACTTCAAAGGTGGCCCTGGTTTTTCCCCCGTGTTTCTTGGCACTACTCAATTTTTGTGGTGTTTGCATACATTTGGGTTTTTTTTTTCTCTGTGCATGCAATAGTTTTCTCTTTGGAAACCATGCCGAGCTTTTCACAAGTCCTAACGGTTCTTCTGAGTTGCCTGATCTGTGATGCCCCCTCTCAGTCCTGTGCCATGACCTCTTCTGGCAGAACAGAGTAAGATGGGGGTCCCTTAGGAGACTCAGAGCTGAGCATCAGTCACTGAGAACAGCCACTCCTGAGCAAAGAGCTCCATAGAAGAGAAATATAGTGCTTTCATAGTTCTTGCAAACCTCCCAGTTTGGTGATATTGCATAACATCATGCAGAATATTTCCATTTGCTGATGGCCAAGTGCAAGTTTGGGTGAATCAATGGGTGTGCCGTTCTTCCTACACTGGGAATCGCTGGAAACAGTCTCTTGCTCTCAGCCTGAATCCTGTATGTTTTCACTAGTGTATTAACAAGAATGTGAGAATGAAGTCTCCAGGCAAGACTGATGGAAACAGTAACTAAGGAAAATAATGGTAATGAAAAGGAACTTACCCAAACCAGGGGGCTGGCACGTATTAGATTTAACGCAGAAGCCTAGAGCCATGAGAACACATCGCATTGCCTCCTTCCTCTCTCGTTTTCTTCTTGGTTTGTTATTTTTCCTGACTGCTGCTGCTGCAGCAAAGCACTCACAGAGAAAAGGGCCTGGCATGACTTGCCAGGAACAAGATTGTGTTCAGGCATGAGGCTTTGATCTTGAAGATTCTTCAGCTGCATACAGAGCACAAAGGTGCAGCCTTCGTACAGACTAGCAGAGGGAAAAAATCCCAGTCATGAGTTTTGCCTGGTGACTGAAGAGTTAGTGCAGGTCAGTAACAAATGCTGCGTGCAGAGTTTTACATTGCTGATGCAGTTTTAAACCACTGAGCATATGCAGAGGATGTCCCCGCATGGTGGTAAATTGCTGCATGCAGATTTTTTTTAATCTTTCTGTGTATTTTTAGAGATGTACAAGAAATGAAATCTTCAACCAGCAGGAAGTGTGAAAATAACTTTCTTTGCAATATGAAGCCATCTTGTATATTGCCAGATATATAGAGAGAAGTAAAGAGATAGATAAATAGAGCAAAACGTTCACATTTTTTCAGGTTCTTCCACATGTATTAATAACCAAATCACTCCTAGAAAATTCTCTCTACTCACTGTTGTAGTATGATGCGTTTTCAATATTTCTTTGCTCTCTTGTTTTACAGCCATGGGGATGAAAACCAAACAGTTTTCCTCTGTTTTCTAGAACTACATGCTTTGTTCCATTACAAAAACCAACTTGACAGACTTTTGTATCACAGAGATAAATAAGGAGATAAAGACTGTGCTGTGAACTGTGAACTTCTCTAAGGATAAGAGATATCACTGTGAAATAAACAAACACGTGTCCCCCAGGGAGGTGCGGCATATTTAGAAAAGGCTGGAACCTCACAGAGAATTTGTCAGTAGCATTAGTGTGATGCTATCTGTGAGCTAAATCTGGTAGTTCTGGGGTTTTTTTTTCATTCTTTTTTTATTCTGATCAAGGATGGACAGAACCTCAACAGCTGTTTTTAAACCATCATCAATAAACAAAACTAAAACTACAGCTACACATGTCAGCATGCACATCAACTGGGTGTTTTTGTCAAAGGCAGAGGCTTACAGAGAACAACACAGGCTAAGCATACAGCATGCAAAATTGGGCCCAGCACACTTAGTTCCATAGAGGCCAATATACGTATCTTAACACTCAGGGTAAGGTTTTAAATGGTAAGGCATCATTCTACCTTTGCGTTGGGTAACTTCCACCTTTACAGTCACTGCAATATAGTGGCACTTTTTCTAGATCAAACCCCATTTTTCAAGTTTGAAAAATCTGAGTATAGCTGATAGAAGTGACAGTGTGTTAATGTCGACATCTGATGAATACAAAATGCAGGGGGAATTGCTTGTTGCTGAAATACATTAGATCATAGCAGCAGCAAAATGTAGCAGTGAGACGCCACCATCATCATTTCAACGTCTATTCCATATAATTGCAGAGTGACTGCAAGCTAGCAGGGAAAGCTATCTGTCTTTGGGAGTCTTGTAAATGACATGCTATTTAAAATAAAACATCGAGACTATGAACAACATTCAGAGGCTTTTCAGCATCTATTGAATTGTGTACAGTCTTCGTGGAACATCATAAATGCAGTTCTCAGAGGAAGTAAATGGTTGTCTGAAGACACATTCCTACCAATGCCATTAACACAACTCATCAGCTAACAAGAACATACTCATCTGTCTAGACACAGATGATATTAGAAAAGTAATCACCATAGATCATATTCATGTCCCAGTCCTGAAGGAGCTCTGTGTGGTTTGATTCTGTACCTGCCCTGGCCTGCAGTACTGAATGCAGCCGTCTTCACTCACTGATGGCGTTACTTACCCAAGCTCTGCATGAGCAGTGGAGCTCCTGCTGTCTGGACCTGATGAAGTATTAGTCTGGTGCAGATAAATAGAGAGCTCATTGCCGAATCAGAGCTTTAAGATGCCAAGGAAATAGCTCCTTGTCTCTCCTTCTCCGCTGACACTACACAGAATGTTTAGAAGATTAGCTTAGATTAAATGCCCAGCACTTTGAGAGGCAAAAAAAAAGGACATGGTTTTCATCCAAGCTGTTAAGACTCTGGTCCAAATACAGAAGCACAAATATTTGCTTTCATATATAGCTCTCTGTTAATCATAATGCTCTGTTTTTAATATAATGCTCTGTTATCATAATGCTCTGATGCTCATCATTGTATTCAAGCAATGTTTCCTGCTTGAAATTCATTTGTATGTTTAATCCCTTTCTTGAATTTCTGCTAAACTCTGCACTTGGAAATTATATTGGGTTGAGTCCCAAAATCACATTGCACCTTTGTGAGAAGTTATTTCCTTTGATCTGTTATGTTGCCACTTTTTTCCCCTTTGTCTGTGCTCTCATGTAAATGTTATTTCTATTTGATGATATTTGGGACAACATGAATACAGTTCTGGCCAGTTTTCTTAGCTTTGTTATGTAAGGGATGCATCGATACAAAGCACATTTGTCCTGTTTTCCTATATAATGTAGCAGAGTCACAAGTGGAAACGGTTCAACTTTCCTCTTGAAATTGAAGCTCTAATATGGTCAGTAGGGCATTATCTTAGTTTCTATCAAATGAGCATTACAGAAACAGCAAAGACTCAGAAATTAATTCAAATTTATTGTGGAAATTTAAGTTGGCCTTTATGACTGTGAGCTTAGCCTAAGGACATGGCCCTTGGAAGATTTATAAGCCAAAATCTAGAGATAGAAGTGATGGTACTTAACTAGTTTCATGTAACTAGCAAGTCAAATGAAAACTTAGATTTATTTTGCTCAAATAAGAGAAATAATTGTCTCAGGATCTGTTTGAGACACCGTAATGATTTTGGAATACTCAGGCTGTGAAATGTCTGTGACAAAGGCTGGTAAGACATATGTTCATCCCATTACAGATTAGAAAAATGCATTCTATTACCTCCGTACATCTTCAAACATTGTGCCAGACATGTGAAAATGGAGTAATAGTTCTAGTGATTATTTGTTTCAGAAACAGCTTTGTATGATAGTAGATTGAGGTAAATTCTGATGCCATGTGAATATAAAACATGAATAGTACACAAATAGTGCATTTTCTGTTGCAGAAGTCTTATACTGTCCATTAATATCTACACAATGGTCAGAGTACGTTTCATAACAGTCTTGTGTCAATTTTGGTTTGAAAAGTACAAGTACAAACTTCTATATTTGGAACTTACATGGCTTTTTTTTTTTTCTTCATTAGGACTCATCTTTTTTTTTTTCCTCAGAAGTTATTTCTACAGTAATTTGAGAAGTAAAAGATTTATAGTTGAAAGGTTTATCAAAAACTGAGATTTATATTTACTTAAATTACGTAGCTTTGTAAATAAGCAATAAGCAATAAGCAATTTAGTAATACTTCCGTAACAGGCTTGGAGGGTGTGGCACAAGCAGATGATGATTTTGATACCTACATCTTTAACATCTGCAGTGTGAATATTTCAAGTGAATTACTGGAGAGAATCATTTAGAAACGTGGGTAACAGAAGTTTCTAAACAATTTATGCTTGTTTATTCCAAGTGTGGCAAAACAACCATCAAGTTTAAACACACCATAGTGCTCATAGTGTCTTGCTTGGAAAATGGCAAACTGTCTTCTCAGCAAAGGGCTTCATGCACAGCTGCTGATAGATAACCACAACTTTTTGCTCACAACTGAGATTCAGAGAGATGGATGGAAAAAAATGTACACTTAAAATCCACATTTTAAAAAAGAGAAGAGAAAATGGTTATTATAGATGAACAAACAACTCCAACCTAAATTAAAATGTGTTAAATAAGTTTTCCTTTTTCTTTGGGACAATTCAAAAACAATATTCAAAACCCATCATTGCTATGTTATCCAGATCACAGCACCCCATCCAGGAGCAGGTAAGCCAAGGTGTCTGGTTCCATTTGAAAATCTGAGATCTGGGAGCAGAACTAATTGAAGATGAAAGTACAGATTCTGCCCTCAGTGCATCATCTGCCATCACATGAACCTGTCTGAGAGTGGCACTACCAAATGGCTCTGCTCTGATATAGGGAAGGAGAACCGAAACCCAGGGCAGTCCTTCAGCTTCATCACCAGTACGTGGTCAATAGGTCACTTCACAGTTCTAGTTAAGACCCAAGTAAAATGTGAGTGCTATCACTCTTTCAGGATGTTCTCACCACCTCCACTGAGAACAGGGAAAAGTACCAGACCTCTTGTGAGAGCAGAAGTTGAAAAAAAAATCAAACTTGCAATGCTACCAACAGTTTCATATTCTGCTGAAAAGTGAACTCCACCAGTTCGTATCGTCACTGTTTCAATATCCCCATTACTATGCCAGAAAGAGGCTGCACCTTTTCCCAGATCTGAACTTGATATATCCCACAGATTTGTCCCTCTCCTGCATTTAAGAGTCTAGACAACCATGTCTATACTCATTGCCCCATGACAGACCAGTATCATCCTAACTCAAATCACAAGGATTTCTCCAAAGAAAGAAGTTAATATTAAAGAAAAGAAGAAAAAAAAAAAAAAAGGTTCCAGGCAATCAGATTTTGTGTACTGCAGAAACCTATTACGGGCACACAGGACAAAAGCAGACAGCACGAAACACCCTGAACTAAACTTGACAGTTAGCACTGAGTCTGCCTCCAACAGCATTGATCTCATTAGTGAACACACAAAGCTTCTTCTGGTTCAATTCCAGCAGAAGCTGCACAACATGTGCCTGAAGTTATTTAGTACATCACAGAGCAGAGAGGAAACAAAGATGGACAATGCTGTATTCATCTTCTCATCAGACGCCAGACTGCAATCAGCTACCCTAGATGAAGCCATCTTCATCACAGATCATTTATTTTAAAGTAGATATCAGAGCATAAGTATCCACAGGTAAAGACACTCTGATCCTTTTTGCAACGGTGGTAAAGAGTCCACAGGTTTGTCACTGTTAGAGATTTCAAATAAACAGAAGCAACAAGGTCAGGACTGAATTGCCAAAGCTCCTCTCCTCATTTGCTTCCCTAAGATTAGTATAGGCATCCCAGGTTCAGGCATTACATGCAGTCCTGCTGTGCTCCTGATTTCAGACAGAATTTTGAGGAGGACCTCACAGAAGCCCTTATCACTAACGCAGCTGCCAGCCCTCTGGTAATAAGAATCCCAGTTCCACCAGTGATCCCAGTTCCACCACAATAACCTCACAGTTACTGTCTTGTTCTCAGCCCGCTAACAGGCACTGCAGCCAAAAGTACCTGCTAAGTCCCTCCCATTTGGTACTTTTACCTGTGACATGCTGGGCTTTCCTAGTTTCCACATGGATTTCTACGGTTTTCTGACACCTCAAGATAGATGAGGAGAGAAAAATGGAAATGTGAGATAGTGAAAAATGACAGAGAAAAATGAAGGCTGATACAAACAAGCGTAAAGATAAAAGATGTCTCCAAGTTTATCCTGCAGATTTCCTGTAAGGCAAAAGAATTCTCTGTTCTCTGGTGTTGCTGCCTCATCTCAGTTCCTAGAGCTACTTTGAAATGATAAATCACATCATCAATCCCAAGTAACAACATGCAGCAAAGCTGGACATTAACTGCTGCAGAAACCAACCACTTCACTGTAAAGATCACACGTAGCTCAAAGATTTTCTCTAACTCTAGTTCTGTCGAACCTATGTCCACTTGCACGTTGAATTCCTACATGGTTTTATATTTATGCATCTTACGTATTTATTAAATATTCAGAATACTTAAGTACAAGGTGGTGCTGATCCCCTCATCTGTCCGTATTATAAGTTCTTCATTGCCCTCAACACACGAAGGAAACATACTCGAAAGTGTAAGCTAGGTCACAGAAGAATGGATATATAAGAAAGGCAGGGGCAAAATAAGAAAAGGACTGAATAAGATACAATTCGGAATAAAATTCCATGGCAACAAGAGTATATTTCTAGAAATAGGTTATTAGTAAAAAGAAGACCAAGAAAAGAGTTGGTTTGCTGCTTATAGAGGAAGAAAGCTACCAGGAGAAGATCAATAAGAGGTCAAAGCATCAAATTCATTTAGCTGTAGGCAGTTTGCTAACACTAGTAGTACCAATAACACATGGGTCAATATCTCTGCCTAGAAGAGGGAAAAAGGTAGCTGGATGTCTTCAGTTCACCTGGCCAGGCTGATTTCATCATGGGATACTTGAAGAAGTAGGTGAGATAGTGTCAGGAGCATTAGCAGTTACTCATGGATAGTGAATTATGAGGTACAGGAAAAGGAAAAGAGAGCAATATTGTGCTCTTATTTAAAAGAGGTGAATGGAGGGGCTAGGAAATTTCAGACCAATCTGTGTAAATACAGCAGCAGAGTTTTGTACCTTAGATAATGTAGAGGCACATGCCAGGAAGAGTTAATAGAGAGACATATGCATTTTACTAAGCTGACTGATGTAACTTACAAAAAAAATATCAGAGATGGTTTCAGGAGCAAAACCCCTTTTATAGTGGTCAGGAAAAATATTGGAGCAAATAACAAACTACGTCAAAGAACTTAGAAGGAAAGAGAGAGAGAGGGAGAGAGAGGAAGAGATGAGTAAAAGCCAATAATGGATTTGCCAAGAACAACTCATGTCAAACTATTGTAATTTCCTTCTCTGACAAAGAAGCAGACAATAGATAGGAAAGATAGAAAAGAATAAGTGCATGTCATACATGTTGACTTATCAAGGCTTTTGACACTGCCTTACATGGCATTCCCTAGCATAAACAGGCTAGGGAAATACAGTCTAGATGAAACTATTCAAAGATGGGTGCAGAACTGGCTGGGTAAAAAAACCTACACACTGACTGTCAAAGTGAAGGATACAGAGACCGGATAGTGAGATCTGCAGCAATCTGTGGGTCTCCGCCTGGGTCTGCTCCTACTGAGTGTTTTCGAAGGCAGCCTGAACATGGGAATGTGAAGTACATTTATTGCACCCACAGGTGACAGAATCCTAACAGGGCACAAGCCGTTTGGGCAACAGGAGAATTAAACAGACCCAAACCACAACCAGCCCACCTTGCTAACACAGGTTGCCCACCACTCTAAAAACGCCAGTGTCTGCAAGGTCCTCCCATCCTTGGGCTTAGCAGACCCTCTGAGCAAAGTCGGGGAACAACAGAGCAATTTTTTATACCGGATTTACACGTTCAAGGTTACTCTAGGTTCAAGGAAAACTGTAAACCATATGGGGAGCACTGTAGGAGGGTGGATGTTGGGTAGCTGGGCTTTGGGAAGACAGGCACGAACCAGGTGAGAGTCTGAGTTCAGCTGGAGAGGGGTGGGAGGCCAGGCATGGCTGCAGGCAGCCGATCGCTGCGTTTGTGATTAGTCACAACTTCAAATGCTGCCGCCTAGGAGCGTGCGCGTGTGCGTGGCTGTAATAACGACAGACCTGTAGGCCACAAGACCCACATACTTCAAACTCAGGCCGGCTGCCCGCGTACAGACATCACGGCTCAACGCCACATCCCTGCAGGTCTGACCGCAAGCGGCCGCGCCCGTCGTGGCAGACAGCTCCTTCCAGGCCGACATCAGCCTGCATGGCCCCGGGGATGCCTGCGCAGACTCTCGTGGGCAAGTCTGTCACTGGTGCTGCGGTCTGCTCCCAGTGTGCCCGCTCGTGCCTGTATTTCAGCCAAGAAGATCCCCGGCTGGTTCCTAGGTAAGCTCCTCGGGGCCACGGCAATCCCCTTTCTTCTCTCTGCAGGGGTCCAGGGATCTCCGGTGAGAGAGATCCTGATAAAAAAAATGTAACATTTGAAACTGCTCCATGATGGGAGTTTGAGAAGTTTGTTTACACTATGTCCGAGCATGGTTTCACGCTGCATTATATTGAGAGTCATGGAAGTCCTGCTGGTGGATACACACATAACTTCTCGGATTCCGGGCATCGCTTTATTGTGGTTACATCCAAACTCCTGCTTGCAAATAATGCACAAAGTAACAATAGCAAAGACAACCCTCCACATTACTAATTGGAATATTTTCCTCCTTTTTTTAATATTTTAAATGATCCAGTGAAAATGTTGCTGTTGTCTGATTGACTGGTCTTTATAGGCACCAGTCAGGAAGAGTGATGGGGTGGACAGCTATTCCAAAAAGCCACCGACAAGGTACATACTGACATCCTAATAACTGGCATTAGCTTCTGAAATCACATACTAAGCACAGTAAAAATTATCAGTGCAGAAATTATCATTGTAGCTAACAGACAATCCCTGAAAAACACTATTCATTTTAATGGCAAATTATTAGGTAAGTCTCAAAGCTGAAGGAGGAACAGTTATAGCTCGCCTCTTTCCTGTATAAAGAGACACAGATTTATAGCCCATAGGATGTGAAATTCTGTGTCTTACCCAAACCAAGTACTGCTACGTACAATTTAGGTTTGCTCAACCCTTAGCCAAGGAAAAATTATCTGTCAAGGAAAACCACTGCAAAGGCAACAGGAGTAGGTAAAACGAAGGAAAAAGGAAAACAAAACAAAACAAAACAAAACAAAGCCCAGAAAAATCAAACCAACTATATCTACGAGGGTCATTTTTCCTGTCCTATCCCAGCTGAGAGGTGTGATGGAGCCCTTTGTTAGTAACTGAATAGCAAAGAAAACACTGAAGAATAAACACAGTTAATTTGCTCTTATACATGCAAAACCATAGAGCAAATATTTTTTAATATTTTTATTCATCTACTAAAACATATAACCTATCTTCTGTTTATCAGGCAAGTTAGCTTCGCTCACCAATATTTCAGCTGTATTTTAAAAGGGAAACAACACAGAAAGAATCTACCTCCACTAAAAATCAGACAAGGATGCTCAACTTTAAAGTATACGTAATTTTATTATGATTATTGAACTGATGCATTACCTGCAGCATTTACTATCCAGAACTTATTGCTTCCCACAAATGAACAGTAAACATCAGTAACATAGGCACGTACATTTTGCACTATTTGGTGCAAATTTGCAGATTTTGTGCCATGAAGCAAATGAATGAAGCTAATCAAGCTGCCTATCTCATGACTGTTTTTACAGTTCACATCCGGCTGAGTTTACAGCATAGCAGCAAGCAAGGGGTACAACAAAAGCATTTCACAAAAACCAATTACACTTTCAAATTGCCTAAGTCATTGTCAAAGCCAAGAGGGGCATAAGTTTATAGGACCCTGGTAACAGGGCACAAATACTCCTTGTATGAAAACTACTGTGCGGTTAACTACATGGAAATTAGCGTGTAGTGGCAGGCTAACACCACAGTGACTACCATATCATTACAAGATTATAGCCTTCTGAACCACAAGGCAAGAATACAGGTTATATGCTAATTAGTTTTAGATCTACTAAAGGTAATTACATGGTAATCTCCATGTAGTTACATGGTGCTTAATAGGAAACCCTATTAACTGATCATATAATTAAAGAGTAATGGCATGATACTCCTGCCCTGTGACATCCATGGTGGCCAGATAAATTAAAACTGATGGAATTTCATGGCATAGCCTCTTCCTGTCATCAGACTTCAGGGCAATACTATGCCTCTCAAGACATTGAAGTAGACAGGAAAACATACCAGAAGTCAGCACGCTTACTGCTCTCTCAATGCACAGAAAACAGCACATCATACCCAGAACCACTGTTCATTTCCATAAAATTACTAGGAAGGGAATCTCACTGTATTCTTTGGTTTTGTCCTCACTTGATTTTCCTCTTTCTTTTTTTTTTTTTCTCCCCACTTCTCTCTATAATTTCACTTTCTGTAGCCTCCCAGTCACAGCCATCCTGTCTTTTCTGTCAGCATGTTTAAGGCAGCACTGAGTCACCTGTTGCTCCTTTACCTTCACTTGCTCAGAAATTTTTCCCCCTTCTCTTCCTCTTACGCAGTTTTCAGTAATTTTGCTACTTTTTTGCTGTGAAAACCTGATCAACTCTTTTCCTTCTTTATTTTTCCTTTCCCCTCTTCTGCTTTCTTTTCCTAGGGTCTCTGTCTCCTCTCCTGTCTGCAGAGGACACTGCCATGCAAATAATAAATAAAGTTACTGAAACTCCCCTCAGACTTTCCAAACTCAAGTCTGCAGCCAGCGAGGCTCCTCCATTTTCCTTCCATTAGCCAGGCATCCTTTCTTCCTGTCCTCAGCATAAGCTGCTCGCTGCTGCCACGCTCTTTTCTCCAAGCTGATACTTAGACGCCCTTTCTAATGATTCCTAACAGGTCACACCATTGACCACAGCAAAAGTTGCGTGGCACAGCCAACTGGAAAGAGGAGGATGAGCAAGGCAAATCAGCACACAGTGCTGGTCAAATTTCAAAATGCCTCTCGCATGAACTGCTGATGTTGCAAAAATCGGAATTTCCCACAAAACAGCATTAAAAATCCAGTAAATCAAAACATTTCATTCTTGTTTTCTTCTTTTTTTTTTTTTAATTATTTTGCATTTCATTTCATACCAACTAAAATCAGGGTTATATAATAGCATGATCTACAGCAAAAGCAAGTGGAAAAAAAAAAATCAAAATCAATGATCCCTGCATAACTGTTTCAATGAATAAGCATTTTTCAAAAGAAGAAGGTCTGTCCAAAACTTTCCAGCCATATGTAATACTAAGCCTGTTTCTGGGGCTTCCCTAGCCTGTTGGGATGCAGAAATCTCCATTCAAAAATGTGAAAGCAATGAAACATCAGAAACATAAACCGCTAAGAGCACAATGTGCAATCATCCATGATACCATGGACTGTGAAAGGACTATGCACTCTGCTTAGTTTCAAAGTACCAAGTACCATTCACTGTCCTACTGAAGCCCAAGCCTCAAAACATTACTGAGCCCCCCAGGAAGGAAAGAAAATCTCCTTTTTTTTGGGGGGGGGACAGATCTCATTCTGCCTGACCAGAGCACACCACCAACAGTGGGTACAGCAAGTGAGGAACAAAATAAAGATAGGCATGGATACTGAAGAGAAGGAAAGCTCCTGCAAACTTCACCGTGGTAGGGCACCACAAAAAAGGTAAGCAAAGCTATGGGTCAGTGCAATGCTATGGGAATATCTGTATAGAGAGAGCGAGTTAATAACACTGTCCATAAAAATAGAATAGACAAAAAGAGAGCAAAAGTGATGATCGATGGTATGATTCAATACAAACAATGCCCTGTTCTCACCTTTCACTTTATTATTTTGTATTTGTTCACTCTTTGCTTTTTATAAAGGTCTAGAGCAATAACCAAGGACCCTGGGAAGTCTGATGTTACCCTTGAAATGCCCACTGCAGCCTGAAGAGTGAGCCGTGCTGAGAGGGAAGAGAGCCCAGATAAGCACCTAGAAAATACATTAATTTGGTCCTTCTAGTATGCTGAGCTTCTCTGACACGTTGGTGGGATTTACAGCTGCTTCTGTCCTCCCACCTGGGGGGCTTCAAATGTGATGGACTGGATCTAGTCCATTGTGCCAGTGACTCGGTGATGCTAGGAAGTACCATTCCTTTCAGTAAAGTTGGCCCAGAACTTTTAACTGTGTAGCTCATAGATGGGATAATGCAAGGCCTGTAAAATTTAAAGGCAGAGGTAACATCTCTTGTTAGACCAACTGGTAGAGTTCGAAAGACTGGACATGTTTTTTGGGTTTCTTCAGTTCTACAGCAGTACTGCAACATCAGTATGTCAAGTTTATACTGAAGCTTCTGTTCCGACCCAAAGGCAAACTTTTGGGTTGAAGGGCTTGATCAGTTTTTTCCAGCTCTCCCAGCTGATCTCCTAGAAGATACTCCCCCCATCTGCAAACTTCACCTTGCTTGTATCGTGGGTCTATCACAACTGCGACAAAGAATCACCTCAAGCAGAGGCAGTCTCACAGCGCACTGCTGTACTTACAGCTTGAGATACCTCTATGTGCAGGTTCATACCTGGCCAGGCTGAATGAAGCTCCTTGGCGGGTTATGGGTCATAGGGGTAGGACACTGTTAGGGTATCATACTCATGACATCACACTGTTAGCACGCCAAATGATGCCATCTGCCCTAACAAAAGAATTATGGGTTTTCTTTCTTTTTCATCTTTCTTTGTATATATTTCAGGTCTACAGCTCCTAGGATAATCTTCTTAAATACATGTTCAGGGGCCACTGTAAAGCTAAAGGGAAGCGGGAGAAGGAGGGCAACTAATTGCTTTCAAGGCCATTTCTACCTTGGCATTGGAAGGGAAGGGAGGCAGTGTGCAAGCTGTGTAAAACACTCCCAAGTCTCAGGGCAAGTTTTACTTCCTGGATCTCTGAGCGCCTAATGGTGGTTCGGAGAGAAGAAAACAAAAGCCTGTATGTGTCAGGAGAGCTCCCTGAAAGGGAATGTGACACTGAAAAATTACGTCCAATTGTGAAGCGTTTTGGCACTGAAACAAGTCTGCTGGGCCAGCATATTCACACTACACAGCAGTTCCCACGTGTTCAGCATTAAACGGGCAGCTTGCTAACCAACAGTCCCCTAAGAGCAGGGAAACGCATTAGCATATGGACTTGGCATCTAGGTTAGTCAGTGCTGAGTCAAATGTCTGGACAATTAAGTAAAGCTAAGCAGCAAGCACGAGTAGCTCACAGCATTACTTCAATTTAGAGATAACAAAGACTTATTAATTAACAGCAGTGATTACTAGAGTAAAAAAGGCTATGAACTTCTCTCTTTTTCTGCACTACAAAAGTCTGTATAAAAGTCTGCATACTGTGCTGCTATTGACACTTTTCAGAAATGCAATTCCATTTTATTAGCATACAGAAATAAGCTTCCAAAGCCGATTATGGTTTATGAAAGGACACTGGAGTGAAGAGATGATTCTCTCCATCACTGCTGCTCTTTCCACCACCATTGGGAGTATCACAACCCAGTCTAACAACAGCCACCTCAGCCCCAAAGTGGTTACAGCGGTGCCCTTTCTCCTCACTCTGTGCAGCTCTGAGTCACTGCTTTTAGCAGCTGTGGGGCTGTTTGAAAACACCGCAGGCCTGTCATCCCAGATCCAAACCTCACAAGCACAGTGCAAGTGGTTCTCTGAGGTCCCAAAACAACTTTTACTCACTGATCACTATTTCAAATAACCATCATCTCACAATTTATTAAATAGTTACAAAATCTCCAGAAACCCTGGGGATACTAGATTGCGGAGTGCCCAGGGTTGGCAATAGGTAGCAAGTATGGTCAACACTAGGTGCACTAAAGCCTAATGGAAATGGAAACTGGCTGGACATTTGATAAACTGGTGCTTTTCCAGTCTGTATGAACAGTCAGTCATCCTGGGCTCTCTGGGTGGAAGGGACATCTGACATACATATGAACAGTGCAGGAGTCTGATGGTGAGCTTTAAGAACTGTCACTTGCCACAAGCAGTAATTTGGGGCCATACCTCTAAATTTATATAGAAAACACACTGACTCACTTGGCAACTGTGATCAAGATATTTTACTTGGCCAGAAACAACAACCTTTACATGTTTAGTAGACATCAGTTATTAATGCTCATGCTGTGAATATGCTTCCTTGTGTGTCCTTTTCCATCTCTCCCTCTATCCTGGATGGGAATATTTCACCTCTTCGCCCTTCACCACACACAAAGGCTGTTGAGGAGCTCTTTGTGCTAGCACTCTTTCATCAGACCAAGGAAGAAGAAAGTGAGAGGAAGTACAAATAGGAAAGCATTACGTATGAAGAAAAACCCTGAACAAAAAGTCAAAAAAGTAAATTCATATGGATCAGTCACCCCTTCACCTCTCAGGTTGCTTATGCACATTTGAGACAATGCCTGAACCTGAGGACATTAGAAACACTGTCAAGATGAAGGATTCTAAGAGAAGGTAAAAAATTCTGCAGAATTTATTAATACACAATCAGATTTATTTTTTTAAAAATTTAAAATACTTACAAGCCCAACAGGAGCAGGGTCCAGGACTGGAGAAACAAAGGCAGAGAGCCATTCGTAAATATTTTCAATTAAAAAAAAAAGTTTAATTTCTTGGACAAAAAAGAAAAAAGCTAGATGTAGAAGGTGTGTGTAAGCCATGTAAAGTAACTCCTAGGTCTCAGGGTAGGTTTTACCTCCTGGATCTCCAAACACCTGATGCCAGTCTAGCAGAACTTGGACTAAGAGACACTATAGGCATGGGAAGACTGCATCACTGGTAACTGGAGGAACAAAAGGGATAAGAAGGTAGAAAGGAGAGCAGGAAAGGAGCTAGAAAGAGGGAAGGAAGAGAAATAGAAATTAACATGTAAAGACTTGGTTTTATTCAGTCACCACTTACTGATGAAACACTGTTTTTCCAGAAGGTTCCCAACCAGCTGACCTGGTGTCTTACACATCAGGGATACAGCTTATTTCAGTCTCAGTATTAAATGTAGTGCTCTGCTTGGTACAAAAGAGCAGAAATCAGAGCAATTAGATTACTGCATAGAGCCCTCATTAGCCATTTCCTTCCAGCGACAGTAGGAAGACAGCACTGAGAACCACCACCCATCCAGCACCCTGCCCCTGCCTGGTACTCCTGCAGCACCTGCACCCACCAGGGCAGGTCTGGGCCTCCTGCAAAAGTAGATACACGGCTTGCGGTAAGCGGTGGTATTCCAATTTTCTGTGTTTGTCTGATGTCAGAGAGGATGAGGATGTTTGCATCCAGCAAAGTCCCTCATTTTTTCACTGCTAATTCAGAGGATAAGTGAGGTGCTTGGAAGAGTCATTCTGTCTGAGATCTTAATTCACTTAATATTTATAGTTTGTCACGTTGCAGCCACTGTCTGTTTGCTGCTACAGGATTTCCTCTTTCATTGATTAGCCCTATTTACAGTCTTATTCATCCACTGGCCACAGCAGCTGCACTAAAATAGGGCTACAGAAAGCTAATCCTTTCTGACAGCATCTAAGCAATAATTTAACAGCAATGGGGTTTTGCACTGTATCTCCACAACCTGCAATTTTACCAACTTTCATTGAAATACTCCTATTTTTTTCCCCTTATACCACAGCTCTGGAAGTTTATTATGCTGACTTCCATTAACACAAAATAGTAAAGTTCTAGTCTCCACAGTTGCAGAAACCTGAGTACAGTCTCAAAAATCACAGGCAAATAAAAAGGGTTTTTTTGGTTGGTTAGTTGGTTGGTTGGTTGGTTTGTCAGCTCTCCCAAAGCAGATCATGCTTCCCGATGGTTTGCAAATTCAGTTTTGGCAGTACCGAACTTGGGATCACTCTGAGTCAATATTAGCTCTTGACGTTTTTTTCTCACCTTCATTTTTATTTGCCTAGAACTGGAGGTCACAACAAAAAATATTAAAAAAAAATAAAATGTGTTTTAAAATAGTAACTTTTTTAAGACCTTATACTGACTTTTATTTTAGCCACTCAGACCCCTTTCTCCCCTGGAAATCAAGCCAGAAAAGGCAAGTGATGACTGAATTCTCTCTTTATAGCATCAGCTGGTGCCAGCTGAAGTCTGTGAGGACTGTTTGAAAGCTGCCACAGGAGAGGAACCTTTTGGTGTCTGAAGTCATCTGGTTTTAAGTTGGAAATGACAGCGGTTTGCACTTCCCCGCCACTTCTCATTTTTTGCTTAGCTTTAATTCTCCCAACTCGTGCAAATACAACCACTCACACGGTCGGCTCCTTCGTCCATCACTCAGACCTCTATTTTGATAATGCTCCTTCTGCAATGCTGTTTAAAGCAGTAGGACAGAGAAGAGACTTCAAGATTTGATATTTTCCATTAATTCACATTGTGCAGAAAAATCAATACTCAGCAAATGTCCAGATGCCTTGACAGGCCGTATACAAACTGTGCCAGCTTGAAATTATAATATCTTTAGTAGGTATGCCATGCAATTATAAGGAGGTATATCATGCATAAAAACACATTGGAAACAGAGAGATTAGAACTAGCTCATCAAAGCTCCAAGCCACAAGTAACCTTGAAACACAAATCCAAGTGGTAAAAATGCAAGCTCTAACCACCTCTCAGTACGGAAAAAGAAAAAAAAAAATCACTAACTGCCATCAGAAAAAATCTGGATGACTGGACTGTTGCAGGCTAAGGCCATCATTCTAATGCAAAATCATAAAACAAAACTGAGTACTGGTTTTGCTCCTTTAAATTATTCACAGTCAATGGTGACCTTCCAGGGTTGGGTTCCCTGTTCAGCATTTCACCGCCTCATTGTATTGAAAAGATGTTTTCCTTGACCTTTGCAGTTTCCGCTTTCGTGTGCTACCTGGTATCTTGATAGAAAATATAGTTATCTACAGCACATACAAAGAGAGAAAGAATCAAAGTCCAAACTATTTTCTCACTTCTCTAAAAAGCAAAAAAAAAAAAAATCTCAAACATAAATTCTTAATGATTTTTACAAAAAATAATCATTTATTAAACAGCATGTGCTTATTAATAAATTACAAGGCAACCAGATGTAGAAGTCACTTTCAATGTGTTTGAAGGTGTTTATGCTAATAAGCAGAAGCATTTTTAGATGTTTGTTTACATGAGGAAAATACTAGAATAAGGCCGTGCCAAGCAATTTTGAAATAGAAGTGATGCATAGTTACCTACTGTTCTTAAAGAATATCTGGCAGTATTTGTTGAGACACACTCCAGATGACCTTTCCTCTTTAGAAGTGATTTCCACTCACCATTTTCTAAACCAACTGCTTGGCAGACCCCTATTCTACAAAAATGTATTTCCATCCTTACACGAGTCATATCTAGACAGCTGAATCGATATAAATAATACCATTTTAATAAAGTATTTTAATTGTTCTGTGAAAGCAATATTAAATCACAAACTTTTTTCTTCTTTTACTATCTCTGGCGTAACAGAGTTATGGTAGTGAGGAGAATGAAAAGCGCTCTCATCAAAAGGAATAGGAAAATCGACTTTTTCAAAAAATGTTGAGGTAGGGCCCTCATTTGGTTATTTTAGCACACGAGCTGAAGAGGTTGTCTCCTACGTTACAGCTGTTTCGGAAGTACATTTTGTTCCCCAAAACAAACTCAGGGTTACCAAAGAGCAGCGCAAGGGACAGTAGGAACTTCCACTGCACGCATGCAGCAACACCAGCAACGCCTAAGTGCAGGCACCTAGCATGGTCTATATGCAAAGTAAGTATGAAAGCATACAGGTATTACGTGAAGTACCATTAGGCACAATACACAAACAAATGTAGCAAGTATCATGTCCTTATACAAAATTAGCTACACGAATGCCTTACTGTTGTATGTATGCTGAAATTACAGGCACAGAGGAATCTGGACTGAAAAAGCTTTGAAATCGTTTCAGTAGCGAGGTTTGCATCCCATCCTAGAGACAGGTTTACATCTCTTCACAGGCATTCAGTTTGTTCAGACCTGTTTCTTCCCTGGAGCAGGTATTCTTTTGTATGCCAAATTTGAGTACGTGGGTATTTTCTGTAGAAATATTATACCTTCTAGGTATGCAGGCATCAAGTATTCAGGGTGCAAATCAAAAAGATACCTTTGTACAAACTGTATTTAAGGTAGTTCTATCAGAGACTGAGGTAATTCCATTCCTTCTGCGCATTTTTTTTTAACATTACAAAATTGGGCTAAAGCCCAGTTTTCCTCCTCCTGGTGACAGCTACCTAATCCAAGCTGTGATCTATGCCATTTCCTTGTATTTTATTTTAGTAATATAACAGAGCGGATTTCTCAGATGACACATCTACCAAGTTTCCTTGCCTCTGCTGTTAACATTTGTGACAAATCTATTTGTTTTGTGGATCTCAGGGGAAGACTCCAGGCACACCTGATCAAGCCATCTCAAGACTAGACAAAGAAACCCAGAGGTCGCAAGGCAAATCTCTTCTTCAGTACATACCACAGTACTTTACCTAGCCACACCAACTGTGCTTTAAAAAGGGGATGGAGAATTGCTCCCTTTTCTTTTTTGAAATCTCAATATTAGCATATGATGGGTCAAAATAACGTCGTTATGAATATAAATAACCTGAAATATGAATTGTACGCTTTTAGAAGAGAACGTTACAAAAACATAGTCACAATCAATTAGTTGGATTTAGAAGCAATTATATGTGGTCTACATCCTGTCATTATATATTCAGCAAAAGATCTGAAGCAATTGCACACGTATTTATTTTTGTCAAAGCCTTTCAGATTCATGCACATAATAGGAACAGCAGAAATAATTTTAACAATGACCCAGTATACAACATACTAAAATTTGGAATAAAAATGCTTACAAAATAAGCTACAATTCATTCCAACCTGAAAATCAAAGTCTTAATATTACCAATCCTGTTTTGAAAAGGTAAAGAAAAATGTATATATATTTTAGAAGAATAAATAAATGTCTTGAAAAGAGTTTATTTTAACGTATTGTATGGGTAGGCATTGAATATGAAATTATCAAGGAACATAAGTTTCTTGGTATCTATCATGAAGATAAAGCCAAGAAAAAAAGAGTATTTTCTGGTAAAGAACTCAATGGAATCTACCTCAAATGTCTATACTGCTTGGATTGGAGTATTCTGAAAGTCTTCACCCAAATGTTGCTGCCAGCTTCAAAACCTCCTGTTATTTAGAACTTATATGCAAGACGTAACTCAATGTTCTGCGTTGAATAACTGAGACATTTAAAGAAAGGAGAAAAAGGTAAGAACTGGGGAGGTTTGGGGTTTTTTTAAATAATGAAAGACAAAAGAAAAGCCAATGAAAAGAAAGTCACTGACTTTTGGAGGGAAATTTTTTTTTATTTTAAAAAAGTTTTCATTTTTCTTGTATCTGTCTCTCTGTGGATGCAGTTTACATGTTTTATGTGGTTAGTTGCAAAGAAACAGTTTAGCAAATTTCTCACAAATATAGTCTGATTTTTTTTAATCCTATTCCTATCAAAGATAATTAGATAATCACGAGATAAAGAGCTATGTATTGTTTCATTCTTTTACAGCCACTTAAAGAAACAACCTTGTTGATGGAGCAGAAGGACTAGGCAATGGTAGTCATCCTACCGCAAAATTGTTTGTGCAGAGCTGCTGAAGAGTTTAGCACCATGACTTTACTCTGACATTAAAAAGGTGACTCTGCATGACAACAGCTCAACACATCTGTGATTTGTAAGCTGCTTGCAATGCAGAATGAACCTTAGGGGTACAACACCTGCCTCCAAGCCACTTACTTTCTTTTAGATTAGTAAGGGCCATTATTTCATCCCCAAACAAAACAGTGAGATTGAAGTTATGAGAAGAAACATCCCCTTGTTTTGGGAAGTTGCAGCAGGAAGGACGATTCTCATAGTCATGAGAAAAAAAATGTGATGTTTCTCTTTGGAAGAGAGGACCTAGGTCAAATTTCTAAATTTATAAATTATTGCCTTAGTTACACGTGTGAGAGCTTCCCTATTCAACCACAACTCTTTACTCCTTCTGTTCTCCCTCTTCCTTCCCTCCTAGTGAAAACCACACTTCTACAGAATGTTTTTCTTTAAACAAAACCCGCAGTTAGTTTGCAAACACACACAGACTCACTTGCATCTCTATTGCCTGTATTTCCATGCAGTCCCAGTACTTGCCTTTGTACGCAGAGCTTTGTCCCTTGCTGAAAACTGTCACCACCTTCCCCTTCCATTGGTGTGGCACCCAAGCAGACCACACCCGACACACACATCTCTCACCAATCCCAAGGAACAGGCAGTACTGGGCAGGGTGTTAAAAGGGATGTTACACCTGGATTCGATTCACAACCTACAGAGAATTAAAGGGTGAAACCTATTAGGAAGCACCAGGGATGGGCTGTGCCCTCATTGTGGGCACAGGGCTGGTAGCCCATTCCCACAGCCTACTCTGTCTCCCAAGGGGTCACTTGGTTGGGATAATTTCCCATATCGAGAAATGTTAGGAAAAGCACCTCCGTTTTATCGCCTTCACAGTGAATTAAGGGGGCTGATTTTCCCCTTTCCAGAAAGGGTTAATATTTGGAGTCCCTGTAACACAGGGAAGGGGGTTGGTCCACGGTGTATGTTACAAACACCAACATTTGCACGGTGTTTGCAGTTCACTCGAGCTTCCCTTTAGGAGGACTATCAGCCTGCGATGAGCCAGCACGCTGCTGGGGCCCAAAGCAGAGCAGCACTACGCCACGCTTGCTTTGCGCAAAGCTGGGCAAGTCAACAGCACTGCACTATGGAATGGCAGCACTGGTACCGTGGCAAAGAGAGCCGTGAGGCAGCGCTGGAGCAGCTGTGTGGTGCTTAGTTGCTGGCTGGGGTTAAACCAAAACACACCAAAACAACAGCTGAAGAAAATATAATCACAAACACTGGCAATGAGCAGTTAATACAAGCATCCAGGGTGAATTAGCTTTGACAGTATTTTTGCTCTTGTGGAATCGCTGCTTCACAAGAGTATCTTCCACTGTAGCTTGTTAAAAAGAGCACAAATACTCAAAACTCCCTTAGGGGAAGCAAGGCTTGAAGTGAGCCAGGCAGAGGTTTCCTGGGGGAGACTATGAATCAGTGCAACTTCTGCAATGCATGCCTCCCCCCGTGCATACACAGAGCTGTGCACCTCAGGTTGGAGTCAGTCAATGACTTTCGGACCACCTGCCAAATTAAAGTCTCAGTTGTCTTGTGGGACAAAATCCCTGGAGGTCAACATTCAGCAATTTCAAGGGTTGCATCAAATTGTTTGTGTAGAGTAATGCCAATAAACTGATCTTAATCAAAACGCAATAATCCTCTTGAAGAGTAAAGCACTCATTCATTGCTAGGAAAATTCACCGCTGCCAGTCTTGTCAAGCTGTCACCTGGCCTCCTACAGAGAGACAGTGATCTGGTTCTCCACAACACATTACAGGAGTAAAATTAATTCTTTTTTACAACTAGGGATTAGAAGTCATAATGTTTCTAATTTGCAGAGAGATCGCTATTCTTAGAGCTTGGCTTTGCAACTTCTTACCTTCTCTATGCTACAACGCAAACAACAAATCATGCTTCATGACCACTTCTCCTCCATGGATGCCAGGCTCTATTATTTTATATCTTAGTGGCACTAGGCTAGAGAGCAGAGGTTACAGAAAATACACATTCCACATGCCCCACCAGAAACTATAAAGCCATACCATAAACAGTTTTCTGAGTTTTGTTTCTTAGTTGAACATATTAAACACTACCACTTTTTAAAAGAAAGCAGTTCTTTTTTAAGATTACAAACAACACATGTTCAAAAGAACCTGGAGAACAATAAAAGCATTAGTTAGAAATGCGTTCACATTGCTTGACAAGCACACAGGTTAGAATAATAAAGGTTTTTTCAAAACATGCAGTTACTTAAACAGAAACTAATCACATCCTTCTCCTATTTTTGCAGTTGAGCCCCAGTGGAAATCAGGAGAAGTACTGCATGCAATGCATGAAAGCACAATTGGGCATTTTCATAATATAGATAGGGGGAAAATAATTATCTATTTTACAAAGCAATGCAGTAAGTAATATTACTAAAATCATCAGTGATCGGCGTGTTAACAGGCAACTAGAGTACAACGACGCAGAAAATATCAGGACATATTCAACCTAACTGAAGAGTAAGATGCCACGCAGATACCGATGAGATGTGCATAAAAAGCCTGCTTAACTTTTAAGATTACAATAATACAAATAGCAAAAATACAGTTTATCAAAGCCCTGTGACTTAAACTGCTAACTTACAACGCTGCAAAAAAAAAAAAGGGTCTTCCTTGTGAAAAGGCTAGAAAAACAGTAGAGAGGTTCCAGCTTTCCTCCGAGTTTCCTTCCTTACTAGTTTCATGTTCAAATATAACATAGAAGGCTATTGCCTCGTACCATTTTATCGACCCTCAATCATCTCTGTGTTCCAACAGGGCCAAATAAGTCCTTCATGGCAAAGAGGCAAGTGGATGGCTCTGCAACACTCTCTCAGGGCCCACGCAGAGCTCTTCCCAAAGCACTGGTGTTATAAAGGTAAGGTGTCATTGCTAGAGGGTCATTCTCAGTGCAGGATTTTATCTTGTGCGTGGTAACACTTTAGAATTACAGGGCCACACGTTGCCTACAAATAACGCAGCATTACTCAAAGTAAATCAAAGCAAACAATCATAGCCCATAACAACTGCCAGGTGTAATTTAAGAACATGTTCCCAAGCATTACACACAGCAACTGTCCTTCTACAAACAGAATACCAGCTACTAACAAATATTGACCAGTGCTAGACCCAGCAGGGATATTGTACAGACTGATAAGAAACACTGATACATTACAAAGTAAATAGATCCCTGTTTTTCTGGGGAGAGTAGATCGCAATGTGAAGAATAAACATTTCAGTGAGTCACTTCCCGTGTTCAGGACACATGAACACACAGTTTAAAGGTTCAACGCTGACACATCTTAGGGTGTGACTTTTTCCAACAGCAAATCACAGAATGAGCTTGGAGTTCACCTAGGTGAAAACTTCCGTGGCACTGTGCTGCCGGCTCCCCCAATGTCAGGGCATGCACACGCTGCATCAGAAATCTGGGTTCAACAGGTATTTTTTTGATGATCCTTAACAGCGACAATTAAGTCACTGCTTCTCAAATGTCCTTTGCATTTCATCTGCCATGGTTCGTTATTGTTCCCATGCCAATAAAGGTTAAATAAAGACATTCATATACAAAAAAACCCCAGAGCTTCATGTTTCTTGTGTGTTTGTATTCTCAAGATATGACTAGCACCTGGTTAGAACAGTTCCAATCTGATTATCCAAAATTATGTCCAACTGGTATCTTATCTTATGGAGACTGTATTTCCTGAAAACTAACCAGAAATTAAAGAACCACCCCATTGTTCATCATTTTGTTTTGAAGAAAATTACATAATCTTACTTCAAAGCATGAAATTCCCCCTAGGAGCCCCTGTACATAAAACTTTTTATCTGACCAACTGACAGTAGTAAAGTAAAACACTTTGTATAGAAAAAAGTGACTAGCATAGGGTGAAACTTCAGGTCACTGTACGATAAGCTCTGGTACAGTAATTCAGTAAGGTATTAAAAATTACTCCTTGGTAGTTGGTATCACCCACATGTCAGGAAAAGTACTTTGCAGTGATTATATATCTTGCTATTGTATTCAACTTCAGCTCCTGTGGTAAAGATAGCTAAAACACTAACTTCAATAAACAACCACCCTGGGACGGCACGTTACCTGACGTAAACCAGACTGACCAAGAACTGAAACTTCTCGTTTCTCAAGTAACATTCTGTGGCAACTGTTTTCAACTATTCACTCATAAATACATTTTTCAATAGCTTCCCTAACATGCAGAAAATGTGTCATAAATGAGGACTCCTGATGCTGTGCAGAGATCTGATGATTCTGTCCTGCCACCTTTCTGAAGCATCAGGACCATCAACATGTCCCCGGCGTGCCAGGCATCCATGGTCACATATTCCCCAACTGCACATTTCTGGCAGAAGTAGGACAGATACATTCCCAGTTTTATTTCTGACAGTATAAATGTTTTATTTCCTTTCATATGCCAGTTACATTTACAACCTAGTAAGACATCCCCTGCTTTGCCCTGACCCATCTGCCCTCACTAAAAATGTAATTCTGCTTGTATTTTTGCTGTGCCAAACAAATTCCTATTGCTTCTTGGCATGAGGTCATTCCAGGCAAACACTGGTACATCATCCCTCTTTCCTCCTGTCACCTGCTACTGCAGATTCATATATAGGATGCTGTACACAGGCACTGATGGTGAATAACACTTGTCTGAGTCATGCTCCTTGTGAAAATGGCAGACCTTTTCAGCCAGTGGAAAGCAATCCATTTCAACAGCTAAGAGTTTGTCCGAATGTCTTTATAACTACTGCTTTCTTTAAAACTGTACTTAAAAACTGTGAAAATGGGAATATTTTAAATAAATTACTCTAACATGAACAGTTTTCAATGTTCAGGAGCTACAAGCTCTTAATAATTAAAAGGTATTTTATCAGCAGTTTCATTTTGTATTAGTGAAGAGGTATTTCCCATCAGGGTAACAAAACGAACAACATTCACCGAGACAGCGACTACAATTTCCTATATTAACCCAACACGGAAGAAGGCATTCAGTATCAAACAGCTCTGTCATTGCTTTCTCTGGAAGAATAACTTTCTAGATGCGTTACCAGCAGTCAAGCAAAACTGCTTTACAAAAAGAGGTTTATTTACACTGTAGAGAAATTAAGCCAGAAGTGAAGTAACAGTGTCTATGTAGTAAGAAATGCATTTGTAACACAGGCATTTATAAAAAAGTGCAAACAACCAACAAATTCACAGGCTTTCTAAAAGCTTAAGATATTAAGGCATTACAAAAGAGATGCCGGTAGTGCTGGCTCTCACACATAAATGTGGGTTTATTAGACAAAGTTTTCAAAGCCTAGATGCTTATGAGGCACATTTTCCCACCCTTTTAACATTTGTTTTAAAAGTAACTCTTCAAAATAACCATTGGGTCCTATTATCCTGCAGGAGGAAGTGGGGAGTGTGAACCCAAACCCTCCCGACTCCATCTGAAACGTAATTAATTAGAGGCCTCAAGGTATCACAGACAAAAAGCCTGTTTATATGGAAATTCCTCCTCTAAAGAGACACATGTACAAACTTCCTGATTCAGCTGATAAAACAACATGTAAACTCATCCAGGCCTGTCTGACCAGCCTACAGACAGATCTCACGCCACCCTCAAAATGCTTACTATGGAGCAGGAAAGTGTTCAGGCTCCTGAACTTTTGTGCATTTTAACAGTTTCCCTTAATGAGATGCAAAAATATTTGCAACATTCACACACTGGATGAACACTCCAAAATTAAATCCACAGAACATGGGTTTGGCTTAATAAGAGAGTTTCTCACCCTGTTTATTTCTCCCAAATACACAGCCAAACTGGGCTTTAAAAAAAACACATTACAGTATTTCTTCAATATTAATTTCGAAAAAAAAAGAAACCCTGAAAGTAAAAAGGAAAAAGTACTCATAAGTACCATTAGAAAGTTATCATAAACAAGCTAACACCTTTCAGAAAAAGTAACCAGAACTTTGTATTCTTAAAATAGACCTTGTTTAGTAACAGGAAGCATACATGGGGGAGGCAAGTGCGGGGAGTCTCCTGCCTTTCTCTCATGGAAAAGAGAAAACCTCTGGACCACAGGAAATAACACAAGTTTTAGAAAATCCCAATGGTATGAGCGAAAACACTTCAAATAAATCTGTAAGCCCTCAAAACAATGTTAAAAGACAACAGATGTTCTTGCCCCCCCCGCCACCCCCAGCTTGTTCGAAGACTCACGTACTCCCTAGAAGTCATTTATTTGTGTTGATTAAAGTGGGTTTTCAGATCCAGACTCATACAAACGGAGAAACTGAAAGGAATAGGTGCATAAAATGACAAGCTGTGCCTGTTGTCTTCTTGCTGAGGAAAAAAAAAAAGAAACCCTCCCTGAGTACGTGAAGATAATGGAAAAATACAGACCTTTGAATATACCTTTTCTTCAGACTTAATATCTTTATAATGTAAAACAGAGCCCTCAAAAGAAGATAAGTCTTAAGTTTAGGCTGAAAACTACCTTTGGAGTAAGTTTTTCTTTTGCTGCGTTTCTGTGATATGTGGCTGACATACCGGTGCCTTGGCTGTTAATGCTGCCAAAATAAAATATAATCATCATTATAACTCCTACCATTATAAGAAAATTCTGAAATTAGATCAGCAATTCAGATTCATCTTATTGTCAAGTATCCTTAAGCAGTAGCCTTTCCCCCTAACCATCTCTGCTAGGAAGCATTCCTGTTACAGAAAAATGATGACAACAATATAGGCCCAGATGTGGCCATGAGAAACTAAAATGACATATGGGTATCAAAATCCAAAAGTAGAACCCCAGAGCCTTTTCTCAAGTCTGTAAGCAGTTATCACGCCAGACATTACCTAAGAATTAAGCACTTTATTCACAGACTCATTAAGTAAAAGTCATCAATAAGGCTGCAAGCAAGGATCAAAGTCCAGCCCAAGTCATTAAGTTAAAAAATAATTAGCTGTGATTAGGACCACATTCCTTATTTCTTCCACACATGACACAGCTTTACCAGTAGAAGTGATGAATGCTCCTTGATGGTCCTTAGCAAAGACTACACCAGGTGGCTGAGGACCCCTCCTCAGTCTAGGAGCTATGGGTTTGAATCTTCTTGGACAGCGCCAGGCGTAGAACGAATTTCTTGCACCTTGGGCAAATACTGCAAACCTTGTGGAGAAGCGAGCAAGGAGATCCCACCCCCACCACTTCGCGAGAGGAAGCGGGGGAACAGTGGCTGCGACAGAGCTCATGTGCCAGTCTCGGGGTCAGGGATGTTCTGACATCTTTGCACAGCTGCAGCAAGTACCAAAACCCTCTCTATATTGTCACACAGCATCTTCAGTGCCTTAGCCTTTGCAAATCAGTTCTGTAGCCTGCAGAGCCTCTCACACATCTTTAATCTTTCACCTAAACAACAGAAGGTATTTCCTTTCTTGTTGCTCTCCTGCTGTTATTCTGTATTCTGCATATATCGTTGCACCTGCAAGCCAAATATTATTACAGCAGGGTCTCTGGGAACCTGGAGATATTCCTACTCACATAAGATTCACACCTTCTTTACTCCCTTTTCCCTCTCCTTGGTTTACAATTCGGGGGCTGTAGTGGGTTGACCCTGGCTGGATGCCAGGTGCCCACCAAATCTGCTCTATCACTCCTCCTCAGCTGAACAGGGGAGAGAAAAAATAACAACAGGCTCATGGGTCAAGATAAGGACAGGGAGAGATCGCTCACCAATTACTGTCACGGGCAAAACAGACTCAACTTGGGGAATAACTTACTTTGTTACCAATCAAATGGTAATGAGAAATAAAACCAAATCTTAAAAAACCCCTACCCCCACCCCTCCCTTCTTCCCAGGCTTAATTTTACTCCCGATTTCCCTATCTCCTCCCCCTGAGAGGCACAGGGGGATAGGGAGCAGGAGTTGTGGTCAGTTCATCACACGCTGTCTCTGCCACTCCTTCCTCCTCAGGGGGAGGACTCCTCACACTCTTCCCCTGCTCCAGCATGGGGTCCCTCCCACAGGAGACAGTCCTCCACGAAGTTCTCCAGCATTAGTCCTCCCCATCAGCCGCAGTTCTTCACAAACTGCTTCAGCGTGGGTCCCTTCCCCAGGTCCCTTTCTTCAGGAACAGACTGCTCCAGCGTGGGTCCCCCACAGGGTCACAAGTCCTGCCAGCAAACCTGCTCCAGCGTGGGCTCCTCTCCCCATGGGTCCACAGGTCCTATTAGGAGCCTGCTCCAGCGCAGGCTTCCCACAGGGTCACAGCCTCCTTTAGGCACCCACCTGCTCTGGTGTGGGGTCCTCCACAGGGTGTAGGCAGGTATCTGCTCCACTGTGGACCTCCATGGGCTGCAGGGGGACAGCCTGCCTCACCATGGTCTTCACCACAGGCTGCAGGGGAATCTCTGCTCTGGTGCCTGGAGCACCTCCTCCTCCTCCTTCACTGACCCTGGTGTCTGCGGAGTCATTTCTCTCACATATCCCCACTCTTCTCTCCAGCTGCAATTGCTCCTGCACAGTAGCTTTTTCCCTTCTTAAATACGTTATCCCAGAGGCGCTACCACTGTCGCCCAATGCCCAGCAGCGGGTCAGTCTTGGAGCCATCTGGCATTGGCCGTATCGGACATAGGGGAAGCTTCTAGCATCTTCTCACAGAAGCCACCCCTGTAGCCCCCTGGCTACCAAAACCTTGCCACACAAGCCCAGTACAGGGGCCCAACAACAGCCTGAACAAAGTTTAGCAACAAACCACTACGCAGCACCTGCCCCGGATCAAAGCCTGCTCTAATCAGCACTAACAGCACCACAAGCTGAGGGAAAACCCAACAGTGAGATTCAGTAGGTCCAGGTAAAAACCATATTCCTACTAGGGGAAAGATATTATGGGGGGATTCAACTGCTGCATTAGATCCAAGTGAGTCTAATTTGAAGTAAGTTCAGAATTACAGTGTTTTTCTGTTAATATACTGAAGATTACTTGCTTCTGCCATTTTTCCCTGCATTAATGTTATTTCATCACTATGATCACCAACCAGAGCAACTAAAATGGGTTTAGTTTAAACTCAAATTGAATTAGTAGAGAAAAACTGATTTGCAAACTACTTTCCTCTCGTAACTTTAAATAACCATTAAAAATTTTGTTGTTGTGATAAATTTTAGCATCTGAAGGATTGCAGAAACCACAGTCTCAAAGGCTAAACAGTTCACAATGACCTGAACATAGTGGTAAAAGTCTTACAGCAAAATACTTCACTGACAGAAACCATTTATACCCTCTTTCAGCTTCAATTTCATCAAAACCAAAACTTGTGAAAACCAGGAAAGGCACTGTGTAATGGCACAGCCCATATGCTCCTCACCCAAGAAACCACAGGAATTGTCTGCAAACACAAGAACTGTGGTCACTCTACAAACGGCCATGCCGTGAAAGCAAAAATAACTCTAACTGTGACGCAAGGCACTCTTGGGAATCTTGCTCTTAACCTACACAGGAGGTAACACCTGGGACTGACATTCACCTCTGTCCCCACTCCTGCCTGCTTGGCCCTGTGCCTCCCCAGCCTTCCTCTTTCTTTCTCTTCCTCTGT
Organism: Leptosomus discolor; assembly: GCF_034619465.1. Taxonomy (NCBI): domain Eukaryota; kingdom Metazoa; phylum Chordata; class Aves; order Leptosomiformes; family Leptosomidae; genus Leptosomus; species Leptosomus discolor. Next base: position 30,810,818 of record NC_141393.1, read on the forward strand.
GGGATTTTGCAGCTTACAGTGCTACAGACTTTAATAATTCTGTGCTGGTAACCCACGATTACAGTAATTTTGCAGTAAGTCTCCACTGCTCCTGAGCAAAGAGCATCTACCCATACAGCTCAAGAAAGCCAGAGTCCTATTGCTAGGATTAGCATTTTCAGAAAAAAAACTTACTAGTACACTAGGAAATATCACAGAGACGAAAGTAAAATATTGGAGTTGAAAAGAGCAAACACCACTGTGTGTCAAGTCTATAATCTATATTTATAAACTATGGTTAAATGCCACTGTCTCCTGCTCAACCTCTGACTGATCCAACCACCACCAGCCCCAATCCAATAACTTCTATCAGGGATTTTATGAAGTATGATTTCAAATCTAGTATGTTGACTAGAATCATTAATATGTATTTAACGCTGCACTGTATAATGAAAAAAAATATATGTGTTTCTATAACATTAAGTGTTAATGCCCTTCATTTTCTTTGCAGGAGAAGGCCTGGGGGACAGATGCTTCTTCACTCATGAGAATACAGAAAATAAAGCAAATACTTTCTCATTTTAAATTTGATTTGACCATTGCTGACCTTAAAGGCAGAAACGTCTTACCTACTGTGTACAACTGTATTGTTTTTTAAAATGACTGATAAATTTTAATTAAAAAATCACGTTTCATCTACTACGTTGTACAATCCTTCCACGAAAATGTTAATTAAATATGAATTTTCAGATTTGCTTAGAGACTCTATTTAATCATTGTAACCAGTTTCTTGATAAAGGCATTCAAAATAGTTCTGCAGGTGAAAGATTCAACAGAGCAAAACCAAAATACTTAATTAAAAGGAAAAAAAATGTGAAAAGGAGTAAAAATAAAAGCAAATTTCATCCCTCAACTAACCCCAGAAATAATAAGAAAAAAGAAACGGAAAACAACCAACTATATATCTATATACTGACTGTTCACTCAGTCTCAACACAAACTGGGTGTCAGAGACATTCTTTTTAACAGAACAAAAATAATAAATACCAAAGTTCAGAAAGTATCAGTCTTTTACTTAAAAAAAAAGTCAGAAATCCCAGTTTTTCCACTGAAATCTATAATTATACTATGCCAAAACATCCACAGGATTACTTATAGACATACATATCAACAATTACAATATGTAAAGCAGAAGTGAATAAATAGTATGTGTAGAGATGAAACTCAATTAAAAACCCAGTAAGTTATCAATAAAATATGAAAGGGCAGAACACCAAGACAGCTCTCATTTTTGTAAAATATATTAGACAACTGAAAGAAAGTGAATGTCTGTGTCAATTCTACAGGCCTGGGACAACACACTAGTGAAAAAGCTGAACACAGATATGAGGTCTAATGTGGGAGGGTGCAAGCAAGGAGGTTCAGAGATTGACTTGAACCAAAAATCAACAGTTTTGGACTATATAAGTAAAATCACCTAAGCTTGAAATTCAATCCATAATTTGTGTCTAGCTTTCCCATGTAAATTCTGGGTACATATTACTTAAATATTCTTAATGTAAATGTATACCAAGTTTTATGTTGTATCACTTCAATTTAAAAAAAAAAACAACCAACTACATCCAAAATTATAAATAATTATTTGGACTACAGGCAAAATCTTGGTCTCACACAGGTCAACAGCAGAACTCCCTAGTATGGATAAATTCCCAGTATGGTACAGTTAAGATGTATGTTTAAGATCCCATACTTGATTGTATTAAATGTAAAAGCCTAAATGTCAACTCAAACATCTAATTATAAATGGAAATTCATTCCCTGACAGCATAGTCTTCCAGTTCCACACACCAACACAAAAATAAAGATCACAGAAATATAAGGCAATGAAAAAACAAACCAGAAGGCCACACAGTTTGAAGACCAAATTTTTCTTTACTTCAGAAATGTATCTTTACATTCAAATTCCAAGTGGCTGCACTATAATAGGAATAGACAATCATAAATTTAATTTAACTTGATCATTTGCATGCCCCTGGTAAACTGAGCTCAGGCACAACATCTGGTTTTGATGAAGACCTCTGTTACCTAGTTTTCCGTCTGGGTCCATTATAATGCAAAGCAGTCAAGAAAGAACCCTCAGGGTCCTGTAATCCATTCTCCACTAAACTGCGAATTGTCTCATGATCGAACATTATCCAATAATGAATGAATTTGCTTGTGATCCATCACAAGAACTCTTCAGAGCACCCGTGGAATGTTTTAATTTTTCTTTTAAGATTAACACACAAAAGTAATGCAGTTACATAACTGAATTTGCTTCTTATAATTTTGCAGAACTTAAGGTCAGCTTGGTAGTTAACCAAGTAAAAAGCTGAACCAAAATTGACAGAAATTAAGAGTATTGCAAATATCTTTTTTTAAGTAGGACTTATGCCTTGGCATCCCTCATCATTCTGCTTGGCTGAAGCGGCTGTTACTCATTCTTGACCTTAAAACAGGACACGTGAAAAATACACTTCACCCTTCTTTTTGATGATGTTACAATCCAGCAATTAAGTCTATCATCTTTTGCATTCTATTTGGACACGGCCAAACAATGATGTGAAAAAACAGTAAATATCACAGCCGTAATTTAACCTCTGGTAAATTAACTCCTAAAAAAGTTCCTAGAACTAAAATGTGGCATCCACATAATTAGGTAGCAGGACTCTTCTGCACTGGTTGCACCAAAAGATTGCCTTTTTTTGGTAAGCTTCAGCGATAAAACTTCAAGCAGGAGGTACTGGCAGTCGTCTTACTATTTCCATAGCTATCTTTAGGTAGGCTTTAGCCTGTAAAAACAGAAACATATATTTAGCACCTTTCATTTTCTATAAAAAGGAATATTTTACATCTCATTAGACATCTGTTCTTTCACACAACTTCAAAGAAAAACAAAAGTGTTACAATAAATGGGTTCAGTTTAGCCAGTTTTGTGTTCAGGAAAAAGGATGCGTTAATACATAAATTAAGTACGAGCATTATTTAAAACATTAGGGGGTGGTGTAAAATTTAACTTTGGTATTATTCTGAGAATAGAATTTGACTGAACAATTTGTCTTAAACAGCAAACAGAATCAATATTCTTCTGGAGGAGAAGTATTGAGAAAGAAGGAGACTCTTTAGTCCCACAGGTACTATTAATTATAAGCTTCCCTCACCCCGAAGATCGAGATGCATCATGCACAGGATTGAGATTTTTAAAAAATAAATAAATCAGAGAAAAAGACACTAAAAAAAATATTTTTTTTTAGGTAATTCATTACAGACTAGACTACACTACAGGATTTCCAATACACACATTAAAAATTAAAGTATTCTCAAAAAAAAAAAAGAGAAATCTTTCCAAACAACTGAAGTGGGTATAGGCAAGAACTAGTTCCGCAACACTAGAATCCACACAGCAAAATCTCCCTCTCACAGGAGCCTGTGGCATGGGGTCAGATATCGTCAGCTGGAGGGCAGAAGAGCACAAAACCATAAGGCTACCAGGAGCAACCCAAATAAGCATACTTCTTTTAACATCTCTTAAAACATGACACAGCTAGGACTACGATCAGTCTAACATCAAGTATTCATAAATTTAATGTCAAGAGATGTACATAAAAACACTGCCTGAAGTCCAACACAGAACAAACCCACAAAATGAAACCAAATAATTCCTATATCAAGCTCCACAACTTGCAGTCGAAATGGAACATGCCTTCTAGAAAGGTGTCCAGTCTCGATACAAAGACTTTCAATTAAAAGAGTATCTTTGTGTGTGTGATATATATATCTTGTACATTGTTCCAGAAGTTGATTACTTCCATTGTTAAAAATGTACACCTTACCTATAATTTGAATTTGTCATTAATTTCCAGCTGGTGCATCATGTTCTGTATTTGTCTAGCACAACAGCAACTCCCCTGCTATTCAGCTTGCTTCTACTTTGTTAGATTGCAACCAAGCTGCTGCTTCATCTCAAATAAGCCTACATAGGGAGCCCACACTGATAACCTTCCCTGTCTTACTAGAAGAAATTGCCACAATATTCCGCAACGCACTGATCTCTCTGCCCCCTGCAGCATGCTTCGGTGGCTCTAACCTCAAGTTAGACCTTGTATCCCTGAGATCCTTTAAAACAGCAAACAAGCTGACAAATACTTGAGGCCAGAGCCAGAGGGGCAGGAAGAGAAGGCCTATGTCTCAGGGCCATCAGCACCAACAGCCACCAGTCTGAACCAGGTGGTAGCCTTTTGCAGGGCTTTTGCCTGAGCACCCCTAACCTCTCTTCTAGGTTTGCTCCTGGCTTGTAGGGTGTTTTTTTTTGGCACTCCCAGCCTCAGCGCCTCAGTCTCGGTGCTCACATCACCATAACACTACAGTCGTGTCATTTTCTGAGATTGTAAGGAATGCAGACACCATGCTAGAATTGTTTTCTCCCATACGCGTGCTTTTTGGCAAGAACTATAGAACTTAAGTCACAAGCACGAAATTCAAACTTCTCCTACGGGTGTAATTGCAGTGCAGTTGGGTAGCACAGCTAAGCTCATGTGCAACACCCACCACACTTGGCTATTAATTCCCTGGGTGGTCTAGCTGCTCCCCAGTTAGCCACCTGCCTAGGTAAGATAATGAACCAACCTGAAATGAGGTGATTGAGTGAAGTCAAGCTTCCTTTGCAGTTAAGTATTTGACTAATCAGTGTAGGAGTGCTCCAGATGGGAATTCTGGACTATCTTGAAGAGTCCTGCAGGCAGCTCCCACATTGCACAGACAAATTCATCTGTTTTAATGACTGAATTAACAACCTGCATGGAAAATCTGGCCCTTCTAAAGACTGCCCAGGCTGTTCCCGCTCCAGAGTTGACCAAATAGTTCACAGAATTATAAATACACCATAGAAATTTTCCTGCAGGTGCAGAAATAGTAACATATGACAGTGGTTTTGTACATAGTCAAGATAGATGTTCTGTACATAAATCAAGATAACCAGCAGCAACAGATCATGCATATGCTGTAGTAGTCATACAGGACCACAGACTAGCTGCACTAGAGCTAAACAGCAGTTCAGGGAGCCTCATTTGATCCAGCCAAAGACACCACTGGCAAAGGTCCTTGGAACACATACTTCCATAACCAGACAGCAACCAGATATCCTGCTTGGGAGACCTGATTGCTTGTGTAAATGCCACCCTATGTCCACATTCCAATACACTACATTTCCCCCCCCCAACACTGTTAATGAGTATCTGGGCAGCAATTTCACAATGTACGCAGACTCTCATTTGCCAGTTAGCTTGTCCTGGTTTCAGTTGGTCTTACCTGCTAAGCATCCTTTTTTTGATTTCCTAGATCAGTACTTTGTATGTTGAACAGACTAGTATCTCATACATGTCCTTACAGAACTCCACCAGTGACCAATCAACTATTTCAAGGCCTTAGTTTCCTATCTTTGAACAAATCATTCAGCTATGAGTGAGGACCTGTCTGTCAGTAGTAACCCACATCAACGTATGTGAAAGGTCTAAACGGAATCTCAGTGACTGTCAATACACCTTTCATTACATAAAACAACCCTTCTTTGGTTTCTCCTACTCATGATCTTTTCAACATGGCATTTGTAGACAGAAGGCACAGCTCAGTTCAGCTGTTTACGCCATCATTGCTAAGCAAAAGAAGACGGGTTGCAACTGAAAATTGAGAGTTTTTTATCTCCTTTTGGGTGGACAACCAGAAGGAAAAAAAAAAAAAAAAAAAGGATGAGTTCTTACTCACTCTCAATCATTTTCATTTTAATAGGATAAAAGTGAACTTTACAGATCAGTTTTTCCCCCTTAGAGTTTGGAAGCTCTAAAGGAATGGTTTACAGACTGTCTTTCTGAAAGCATTTTTTTTGCAGCTGGACAACTTTATATTTAACAGTAACATATCAGTTAGAAGTGGAAGTCAAACATTCTCCCTGCTTCAAGAAGATGAAGAAGTAGCACACAGGAAGACAGAATGCCCTAAAAACAGACCAAGCTTGTTCATTACAAATGCTGCCTAGATGGGGTCTGAGAGCAGCGCTGGCAAGGGCAGAAGTAGAGGTGGAAGGTGAAGTTCAGAGAGTCAAAAGAGCTGGATAATGGCCATGTGAGAGACTGCCCACCTCTGAAACACTGCTACAAACACTGTCAGAAAAGAGTGCAGCATTGTTGGAATCCACAAACCTCCTTAGGACTGAGAAGGCACAGTAGATGAAGTGACTAATGACAGCATAGATACTGGAGCAGGAAACCAAGAACTTGCAATGATGTTCATCAGGAAAAGGACTGAAAAGTCCTACTTAACGTAAATAATCAGAACATTGTGATTCATTACTCTTACAGGACAATAGACATGGGGTAGATTTAAACCGCAAGTCTTTTATTAGCTCATCTAATTAAGCCCTACAGTAATCCTAGAGAAATTTGAGCCTTTCAGTTATGGTATTTCATTCTCCCTAAAAATCTGACCCATGAGGAAAGTACACATCACTGCTAAGATTACTGCAAACTGATGTACAAGTCATTGCTGACTCTGCCCTGTTCTCATGGATTGGATTGACTTGGCTTGACTTACTAGTTTGCCTTTCACTGAAGTGCAGATCTTAGCCAGCTCACTACAGTGGCTTCCAGTGTCTAGTGCAATGGCCACACAAATACAGAATACAATTTACCCATCAAAGTCAAAATGGGTAGGAGCCAGTATCACATTTGCTTTCCTGCAAACCACTGCATACAAACAACTTCAGACTAGCAACTCAGAAAAACCACACTGATCCCATCACTTGGCTGAGAGCCAAGTACACCATAGAGTGTAAATCCTGGTATTGACACGGTTTCTGACTTCCATTTGTGATTATAAGACTCCAAGACTATTAAGATGCTTTATCCAGCAATCCAAGGGAGAATCCATGTAAGTCCAACTGCCTAGAATATCAAAGCTGTGGATGCTACTATACTTGTAAAGAAGTATAAAGTATTTCAATCTGCTCAACTGAGCTGTTTAGAGGTTTATACTTTATTCATTGCTAAAGGAAAATAGCAACCACGAGCAATGAGCAACTAATCAAATAGTGACTATCACAAGGACAAATGAGACTTAGCTACTGTCTGCATGAAAATAACGATAGGTGATAGCTTTTGTTATTAACATTCTCTTTGCTCAACCACAGTCCATTTTCCAATTCAATCACATTTTTAAATAGCTTTGATTTTCGTGGAAATTCCTTTTACTTTGACACAACTCCAGCCTTCAGTGCATGCCTGGAGCTGCCCTCCAATGACTGCATTTTACTGTGGTCAACTCAAAAGGCACTAAAAGCATGATGATAAACACAGCTTTAAATGAGCTTCCACTTCAGATAAAAGCTTCATGTCACTCAGAGAAATTCTTGACTGCTGCAAGAGACCCAGAGCCTTCCCCATTCTGTCTTCCTCGGGGCAGTTCTACCATAAGATTCTTCTTTGCATGTATTGGCAACTCCTGCCAAGCTGCAATAAAGTCTCAGCCCAGAGAGGCGATAGTCAATCCATAAAACGATGAAATGGAGGAGATGGGTAAGTAAACTGTATGTTTCCTGCATCTAACACCTCAAAAAAAAACCCTTAGTGCTCATGGGAAATTTCCTGTCAATTCTATGTATCAGCAATTGCAAAAGCCAAGCCATCCTCTGAGGGAGCCTCAGCTGGGAAACACTGCTAGCCCCAAGGTGCCATTATGCATGTACATCACCCAGGTGCCATCACATACATCAAAAAAGACATCCTGCCCAGAAAACATGGTTAAGTAGAACAGCGCAATTCAAGTGAAATACAGTAACATCCCTCAAATAGACTATCCTACCACTCGGCATTTTCTTCAGCAGAGTGAAGCATAAATGAGGGTCTGATGATGCACCATACTATCTTCACCCTGAATGAAGGATTCAAACCTACACATACCAAATGTTACTTTGATCACTCAAAGGAAGCCATGATGATAAGGAATATTATAAATCATATCATGCATCCTTCTTCAGGGTTTGCTTTTCTTATAAAGACATCACAACTCTGGAGAGACCACTGGAATTATTGATGACAGCTAAACAATAGCAAACATTATTAGCTACCACTACTTCAATTTTTCTTCAACTACTTCTTGCAAGCTTTCAAAGGTTGTACATTTTTACCCTACTCACACATCACTCTCTCATAGAGTTCTACAAAAAATGTCTTTCTGAATACAAATTCCACCTGTCCCTTTGGATAATACAACAGTAAGATCTGCAATCTTTTTAATTTAATTGAAAAGATATTTTTTTAACTAGACTTACTTTCCTCTGTTACGTCAGACTGCTGATGCCTTGTGCCCCTGCTTTCCACCTGACTGGGCTTTTCCTCTCCCCTTATAGATCTGTGTGCAATTTACTGGCCTCAAAATCCTTCACAAATATATGTGAATATATGAAATCTGCAAGAGGGCTGAATACATTTCACACTGTTAAATGTGAACTAGACAGTAACAGAACCTTCCCCAAGAAGTATGTGATGTTTGTATCATACACTGGTCTTTACTGCAAGCTCGATAGGATGACATTAATCATGTTTTCCAGCTGCAGGTCCTGGTTCCCTTGCTCCAGGACAAGTCTGGCTCTCCTCCTACCCAAGTCATAAATTCCCCACCACACTGCATAGAAGTTTGTGTATATCTGCAAAAGGCTGTGTGATCTGAGGATCCAACACTCTAAGCCATATATGATTCACCAGGCTTGCTCTCTTTCACCTTCCCCTGCTTTCCCAATATACTGCACTTGATTTTTATGGAACAAGAGGGTGAACTGAAAGTATTTTTCCTTAATAGATTCCAAATGTTTTCCATAACACTATGTGGCAAGAAAACACTAAGGAACTAACTGACCGTTATGTGTTTCTTGGAATTTGGGGTTTTTTCCAAAAGCAGTAATCTTCTTCATACTTTCTGCCATAAGGGCTCACTATCTCTTTAATAATGGAGAAGAGGAAGAAGGCAAAATCTAAACTTCATTCTTTTATGACTTCTCTGCTGTACTGAATACATTATCTCTGTTAAACATTAGAAGTTTATCATCTCTCCTCCAAAATTTTTTTTCTGTCACCACCTCGTTCCCAAGACGAGAGATAACATCTACTGCTTGCTTCAGTCTCCAGCATGTCCCCTCCCTGAAATGTCTATCCCAACAAGACTCCTGAGCTTTTAGAATGTAAATGGACACATTGGTACAGCAGATGTATTTTGTACTTGCTTGAGCTGCTCCTTTGATCTTGAGACAGATGGGAGTTTGGTGTTCAATGGTCACAGCTAGCCTGTCTATTCTAGCAAGGTGTTAACAAATCCACTGTGCCATCAAGGCTGTGAAATACCCAAAAGTTTCTAGTAGAAGACCTCACAAGATAACCACCAACTGTCCCATACCTCTCTTGGTTTTGTGCAGACGAAAGAGCACTTCGGAATCTCTACTTACATTTTCCCTCAGTGTTGATGGAAAGTTCACTGAGCATCTAAATAACTCATTTGGTGGAAGAACAGCCCCACTGCAATTAATCATGATCTGTATCTCTTGCTGTGTTTTTAGCCCTCTTATCTGCAAGTTTCAGGACGCCTCTTTCGAACACCCATTTTGCTGCTAGCTCCTTCTCATGATCCCTAGGAGGTTCCCCTACATCTGAGCATAATCGATTCCAGCTGCTTTCAGTGATTCCTCATTTGTTTTCCCTATTCTACCTTTCTCCCTACTGTTTTACCTATTCTACCATTTTAGCAGTGTTCCTGATATTCCTTTCCTAGCTTTTGCTCTCTACAGACTCTCTCATATGTTCACGTGAGCAAAAAAATGAAGCCCTAGTCAGCCAATCCACCTCCACAGCTTGATGGCAGAAGAAAATGCTCCCAAGACTCTCAATTATCTCCAGAAGGGCATGGTAGGTCTTCACTGTTGATTAAACTAAGAAATTATTAGCTTCTAGTAGAGGATCTTAGATCATTACCAATTGCTGCAGTGTGTCTGCTCTCTTTTGGCTAGACTAGCCCCTGCTATTTAGGCTAACATGCGAGTACAGCAACATCCCATTTCTACAGCACATAACAAAGTTTTGTCAATGAAGAGTGTTAAAAAAAAGGACAATCTAAATAACTAAAGCTGACAAACACCAATGTAGTCAATGTTATACCAAGAGCAAAATCATTTTACCAGCACTATTTCTCCAGGGGGACAGTCTTAAGCTTCACCAGAAGTGAACTCCAGCCATTAAAACTTCACATGCTTTAGCTATACAGTCAGCCTCTTCCATAAGCAGATGAGTCTTACGTATTCTGTGCCTTCCCTGAGGAAGAACTTTTTAAGTTCACACATGCACAATTCTACAAGCCATTTTCTTTTTTCTGGAAGGGTAGTTTTAGTTGTTAGTAGTTTCCTTGAAAGTTGTGGAAAGGAAACTTCTCTTTTCCATCAACTACATCTAAGCTTTAAAATAACAAATTTAGACAAGTTTGCTTACACATTTCAAAATTCTAGTGTAGAATGAAAGCTATACTCTTTTATATATCAACAAGGCAAGTTGAACCCCATGGCAGGTGTGTAAGCAAAAAAAAGCATTAGCTAACATTTTAGAAACACCCTTTATTCTAGTCTTGACAGAGCTTAGAAGGTGTGACAGCATGCTGGGTTTCCGAGAAGTCAATCACCATCATAATTTCCCACTTTGAATCTGCTGGGTATTATTTTATTTTATGATTCTGTATTTGATTTGTAAGTGTGTTCTAACAAAAACATCACAGAATTCTGTATAAAAACCCAACAACTGTAAATTTAAGGGACAAGAGCAGAGATAATTTCAGCAGCTCTGAGCATATTGTTCTCTATCTGAAAAATTGTGATTGTTGATGCATGAATGGCCACAATTTTAGTTTATTTGAGAAACACAGTGATGGGTGTCATGTATTAAAGACAGAATCTGACCTTAAATGACTTCTACCACCATCAGTTACGTGCTAAGATTTTTTTTTTTTCCTTTTAAAATATAAGAGAACACCAATAATGTTCTGTCTTTAAAATGAGAAGCAAGCCAAGGATAAAGGGAAATTCTTCTTCATTCTGGAAAAATTAGTGACATCAAACCTCATTCTCCAAGGAGAACGATTATCTCAGACACAATGGCAGAAAAGAATATTAAAAGTTTTCCCCAGAGTCACACATATTTGTCAGTCTTTATTCCTCTTCAACTTAATTGCCACAAATGGTGGTTATAAACCCTCTTTCATTACCAAGAACATAGTCCAAGGAGGAACAGATGGCAACACAACAGACTGACTTCTCTTTTTTTAATTTTCAGAATGCTATCTATCCTATATGTCTGAATTTTTAGACTGATAGTCCTGCAGGCTACAGACTCTTGGTTATTATAGATTTCAGATACTGTGAGCTGTGAGCCTTCCATCTTCATTTGCTCAGCTGTTTTGCTTCAACTCTGACCTAATCCATGCATCCATTCAAACCTTTGCACTGCTGATCAAACTTCCCAGATAGAAACCACCATACGGATTACAATGATTTCTTTTCACAACAATCCAGACTCAAGTTCACTACATTATTCCACAGAGGATCAGCATGGACCTTGCCCAAGCCTAGCAAAAACATTGCATTCAATTAGAAATCAACATGCCATAGTGTTGCTGCTTCTCTTTCAAAACAAAATGATGTGTTACAATTTTAAGACTGTCACTGTTCCTTGGGAATCCCAATTGGTATCTTACTAACACCAGATTAACAGTGTTAATCCCCCCTCTTTTTTTTTTTCCTGAGTGGAAAAAGACATTTCAGCATGTGCCTAGCAATCACAGGATTAGACACGTTACCAATATTATCTCTAATTGATTCTACCATCTATTATCAGCATTAATCACTTTTTTTTGACGTAACATCTAAGCAGCAGTCAAGAGCGAGGCTGCATCATGCCATATACTGTGCAAACACAACATGGCAGATAACACCCTGCCCTACAGAGCCCAGCAGACAAAATACAGCAGAGGAGAAAGAAAATACTAGCCAGGAAAATCTCACTTTATCAGTGTTAATGAAGTTTTGTATGTGCAACTGCTTTTCTTTACAGACTTGCATATTTGACTCCCACCAGCTCAATGACTTGTATTTTCCTTTGGCAATAAAATGTTATGGTAAATGCACCAAAAAATCCATTTCCTCGTGTCTAAATTGCTCCACTTCCTGCTGAAAACAACCCAGGTACTGACAATACACAGGGTTTGTTCCAAACATGTTTGGATAGGACCCTTTGACAGTTTCCAGACTCAACTACCAAAGGCTCAGCTGACAGTTTTAGAGGACCCTACATTAGCTGCAATGTCTCATGAGGCTTGACACTGACCTTCCTCTTCTTGGCATGCCAGAACCTGGACCTAATCTTTGCTATTCTGAATGATTCAGACTAATTAAACAAAACCAAACCCACAGAAGCAGAATGGGTGACCAACATTCCAGAACGAAGGGCCTGTGTTACTCGATGGTACTACTCTCTTGTACTTTATTTCCCTAACTTACATTCAGATACACATTTCTTTTCAAACAGCAATAACGAGAAGCACTCTCCATTCACTTTTGGAGGAGGGCTTTTTGTTGTTTTAAGGGCAGTGCACCAAACTTACGGCATCACTTTGAGGCTGCGAGATCACAACAGGCTGTCCTGAATCACACGACTCCCGTATATTAACATGCAGTGGAATGTCTCCTGTATCAAAAATACCAAGATGCGCATATGTGAAGACCTAATATTTCTTAAATGTTTCATTAAAATAGCCCTAAAGCAACTTGAAATCAAATCCCAGTTCACTATATTCTCTGAATTACTTAATCTCAAAAAATTAGCATTTAAAATGAAAATTGGCTGCAGTACAGTTTCTCTACATCCATAATGATTAATGCCAAACATATTCTGGATTTTTCATTCTCTGAATGAGAAGGACTATACTTTGTAGTCATTAATTAGAAAATGCAGTTTGCTTTTTTGCCTTCAATACACAGAACAACACAGGCTGAGATACAAATTATTTTGCATACATAAAAAAATTGCCTGAGTGTTAGGCAAATGCTCATCATGCAACTTACTGTTCTGCCTATCTCCTCATTGTATATTCTTTTCAGTGTGTTTTAAGATTTTAATCACTGTTCGAAGACTTCTTTGAATACTTATTTTTCCAATAATAGCAATTGTTATTGTCCTTATTAGGCCTCGGGTCCAATTAAATGGTAGACAACTATTCAGTTCATTCTTCTTTCTAATAGAAATCTTTTTTACATTTTGCTTTTATAACAAGCAGGGAACTGTCAGAGAGGAAAGGAACGTTCTAAAGGAGAATCAATTAGCAGCTCTATTCCATTCTGAAAACACTTCCTGAAATACAGTTTTTCAGCACTAACAAAAACCTGAAGTTCCCATGTTTACTTCATTGCTACATAGATAATTATGAAGTGAACTGAAGACCAACTTTCTTTTCATAGAAGATAAAGCTACATTTTACATCATGGATGGATGTAGTCAGAACAGCCTACCTCAGTTCAATCCTGACTGGTCTCAGAAACTGTATGTGTTTAATTCATATGCTTTAGCAACATTCATTTAACCCAAACCAAGGCCAGTATAAATTGCTGAAGTTCAATGTAGTAAAAAAAAGAAACATTAGAAAAACTGCATAAAAATTGACACAGCTTAAGAGTGAAAAAACAGAACCAAAAGCAAGCAGGAATAGAAACAAAACCCCAAACAAATAGCAAACAAAAGCAGAAGCTCCATGATTAGTGAGCTAAATCTTTGAAGAACTTCAGTTTGTTATTTATGATGATTACAATTCCTTTCCTTCACATTTGTTTCAGTCATGAATGAATTTATTTACGCATAGAAGTCTGTTTATTTATTCATTAAAAAAAAAAATTATTTAGGGGGTCCTTTGAAAGTTTTTTTTAACCTTAAACATTCTTAATAGGATAACAGTAACTTTGCAAATCTCCCAGAAGTTAGTTCCTATCATTATTTTATGCAGAGACTAATCCTTCACTTTTTTTCCCAAGGATGTTTTGTTAATGAAAAAAAAAAATACTTCTTCCTTATCAGCTTAATAACAATCTCAGAGAATTACAAAAAGAACTGCTCTTCTACTACTTCCTCATACTTACAAAGATATGCTCGTATTACAGGAGCATAACAAGGCTTGTATGAGCAAAAATGCAGGTCAGAAGACAAAGCAAAATGTGATCTTAATTTAAAAAAAAAAATCAAAACCTTATAAATTAAGCAGAAGCATTAAGACAGCAAAAGCACACACACAGCTGTTTCAGTGATAAGGATTTGAGGAAGATGGAATTTTTGTACTATTTCTTCACTACAGAATGTGACAGGAACTTGCCATTGCACCTTTTTCGGATACTAATAATTATTGCTGACTGCAAAGAAAGGGTAAGTGCTAAGAATAATTTGAATTTATTCTAGGAAGTAAAAACAAAAAAACACTGGGATAAAACTTCCATTTGGGATAGATTAGTGTAAAATCCGTAAGCAATAATTCTTATAATACCATATGGTATTATTATATAATGGTCATCCCTGGAAGGAGGAGCATACTGATCAGATCAAGTACTGTAATTCTAAATTTAACCCTTGGGGCACTATTCTTAATCTTTCACTGACAGATTGAAGGTAAACTTCACTCTGTTTTCCTTCATACATCTCAACCATCCCCTGCTAAACCTGTAAATCTCTCACATCACTCCTAATTAAATACAATCACAATCAGTTCCACCCTCTTAGGGAATAACAAAAAACATCTATGGGACCAATGGCATGGCACATCATTTGTGCCTGTGTATCTAAATGCATGTTTGATTTAACTGCTTGCAGAGGATTTGCATCCATCCACATAACTCAGGGCTGCAGAAGTCCCCTTGGGCCCTGATCACAACTCATTATATATTCAGAAAACTAAAAGATAGCCCCAAAGCATGTCTTTAATTATGTGTTGCCTTGCTATCTTAAATTTATGTCAGACCTTGATGTTTCTGTGTTGATCTTTTTAAGTGAGCTTCCTGGTTCTTTTTAATGAATTAGCTATGGAAAATCATTGAGATAATTATAGTAATACATGGAAACACATCATTAGCACATGCAATTATCCCATTTACCAACCTAATTATGCTGTGTTATATTGTGCACTTTTTTTATAACGACAACACAGGTTGAAATACGCTTTTTTAAAATAGCAATGTATATTTTAAAGATTAATGTGTATTTTAGTTTATATAGGAACGCCAGATTGTTTAATCATCACTAATTTTTGTTTTCAATAAAGATAAATCTTCTTTTGAAACCACATTTTTCAATTCAGCCTATTCTTTTAATCTCAACATTTAAATACAATCACTACAGTTTGCTTGCTTCTATACAAGAGCCATGATATATTCGTATCAGCATAAAAACAACTGCTTTAAGGGACTGCATTTCAAGTTACCGTATTTATTTCAATATGTAACAACTCATTTCATTTAAAAGAAATAAATGAGAAAACTTCTACTGACATTAATGGACAGAGTTTAAGTCTATCTTACAAGACCAAATAGAATTCTTGGTTATTTGTAAAAATTGTTGTATCATAAATAACATAATAAATTTCAGGTAATATAGTGCATCGATATCAAAACAATCCAACCTCTCGACTCTTTATAAATCAAAAGATATTTAAGATGCAATTCATATCCAGTTCACATCTCATTTATAGGAATGATACCAATAAGGAACAGAGCATACAAGAATTGTGACACTCAACTACTTAAGTTATTAGTTCTATTATATCTGAACACTGTCTGAATATAGAGTAATCTAGGATTATGCAGTTCCATACTTCAGTTAATGCTTCCTTCAGACATGCCATTAAATTTTCCTTCAAAAATAAAACCATTTCTATACTCTTACCTAAAACATCTAATCCAAGGGTTTTTGCTAGATCTCTTACACCATCAGCTCCAAAAATGTGTGTCTCATGCCTACATTTGGGACACTGGAAAACACTCATGTTTTGAATGAGTCCTAAAACCTGTTAAAGTAAAAGAAAGGAATGTTCAAACCTGGGTTTCAAGCATTGGCATTTCTACTATTCAACTCTGACAATAAAGAAGAGATTACCAGCAAAGGATCAACAAAGAGTATTCATTTATAACAGGAAGTAGCAGTAATATTAGACTCTAACATAATTATCAACTCTTATTAGTCGTTTCAGTTGCACTATCATCCGTGCATTATTTCAAGTTTTTCACATTTATCCCTCTCAAAGATCAACAAACTTACTTGTAACAAAAAGTACCTCTTGTACAGGCTTATCTTTCCAAGACTTCTCCCTGCCAGTATTTCATTTTCAAACACTGAATACTGGAAGAAATTTCATGTTGTGTTTTACAGCTTTATTATTTGCAGTTTCAGGAAACAGAAAAAAAAACCCATATCATTACAAGAAATGACACAATCAGACAGGATTTTAAGATATTTTTGTAAGTTATCCTGCAGGGAAATGTTTTCAAAAAGAACCAGATTTGCTATTCTTCTGAAGAGCAGAAACACATTTTAGAGATCAAACAAAACAAACAATTATGTGAAACCGAGTGGCAGAAACTACAGCATAAAAATCTAATACACACATACTAGGTACATTTCTGTTGATGTCAGGTGTTCAACATCATCCTTGCAAAATATGTCAAATGAAAATTTGCCAAATCATGCACACAAAAATCTTCTTTCACAATGCAGAATAACACTAATGATAGCATTGATCTCACTTTATTCATCTACTAAACAAAATTGTTCATGGAGGCAAAGCAGAATTTCTCAAAAGTGACAAAAACAGCATTCAAATACTACAGGGTGAATGCTTCTACCCATCTGCTGATCAACAGAAGACCTGCTTTAAGAGGTTCCATGTTACAGTATTTCACTAAGGTTTGTCTGTTATCCACATATCACACACACTATAGCCAAGTTTTAAAAATACTATTTTCTACAAAGTCTTCCTTTACTTATTTAAAACTTTCAGAGGGTTTAAAGCAAAGAACATTTTAAGAAACAGTAACAACAACAAACAAAACAAAACAAAATATTACCTACTCTCAATTTAACACTACAAACTTTCCCCATTTTCTGCTCTCTCCCAAGGACTGCCAGAGAAGGAAGAGGAACAAGTTTCTATTTACCGGCACATTATTACAGATAATTTTCTCATCCAGTTCTTGAACTTAAGACATGAAATACTACGTGTCCAAGGGTACAAGGTGCAGCTATGGTAAGAATGGGTCTCTACAGCCACAGTCTTCTACTGACGACCTCTGAGCAGGTATTCATCCCGCTCTCCTTAAATTAAAGTAATGGAATTTTCATTGTGTTGGTAAACTGGAGAACTCTGGCAAGGGTATTACTTGACAAAAGAATAGTAGTTTATCTAGGATACAGGGAAGTCATTTTCTGCAGCACAAGAAAAAAAAAAAAAAAAGAACTTGACATTTATACTTTAAAATTTTAATTAATTCATCTTCAGGTATCTCAGGGTTTGGACTTCCTGTTCTCCTCAAAGTAGTCATACAACATTTACGATTCAGTGAATTCAGTTAAAGTTACATAGTCTACTATTGTTTTGTGAATAGTTAAGGACTATTACAGCTGTTTTGTTAATTCTTTGATGGCCTAGTAACTAAGAAGTCCTTCTACCACAGTTACTGCAAATGCTGAGATACGGCTGTATTCCCAATCAATTTTAGGTCTTATTCACTGTCCTTTTCTGGTTTCATTTCTACAAATCTTATTAAAAACAAATGACATTTCAGTATTACATAATAATTTTTATTTTTTCAGTGTTGTTCCTATCTGTCAGCCAACGAGTAGCGCACATTTATTAATATATAAATCACTCTTCTGGAATACAAAGAGATTTTTTTGAAAATTAAGTTGCCAATTATAAACACCTGGTTTAATATAGAATCTGTGCAAACATACACAACTTTAGTACTGAAGTGTATTTTTAACATGCATATTTCTGCAGATATATTCACAGAAGGGAGTTCACTATGATCTCAGAGCTTTTAAATCTAGAAAATAAGGTCTTGCTAATGAAGTCAGTAATAACTCTTGTTTCCCTGTTCAAATAATAGATCTGGAATAGCTTCAAAGCAGCTGTTACTGTCTACACAAACTATCCCATAAGTATATGTGAATCCTGTTCTAGTCCTTAGTGAGCTCCTTTCCTTGTACATTTCTTAGCAAACTTGGCTCAGCAATGACATGAATACTAGTATGATGAGATGCACTGCAATACAGGAGCTAACTGATGGTAGTGGAGGAGAGGATAGCTATAATGCATGAAAATTTCATTTAGTCAAATCGTTATTTTAAATGATTAAGAGACATCTATCAAGAAATAACAGAAAACAAAGAAACCTTTCATTATGCATTATCTGTGCACACACTGTTTCTGAATGTTGACATATTTCTTATGCTCAATTAACCTTTCGGTTACACAACAAGTCATGCTGAAATCCAAATATACTACATTCTAAGTTAAAGAAAATAGTGAGAAAGTGAAAGCCCTCTACCTTTACAGAAGGTGACAATTCCTGAGAAACACACTTAGGTTGTTCACTGTACCTAAGGATGGATGGTGCTGAGGTCCGACTCCAACCTGACAGGAACTGACATGATCAGGGCTACCATTCGGCAGTCTGCCATCGGCCTCCTACGTAACCATCAGTCAGTCATTTGATGTTTTAGTGCTTCAAGTAAATGTGCACAATAGTAGTTCTGTCTTCCTACCTTTCGTCTTATAACAACCAATTTTTGGCTCTAATGTGTGCTCCCAACATGAAGGCATAATCTTGGCCGGGTACTCCAGGCACTACAGAAATACCAGTAAGTACACAGCCAAATAAACAATTTTGGTACAACCCATCCACAACACAACCTTCCAATTGAAGGAAATTACCAGAAAAGTTGCAGATTTAACTAAAATCCTGTCTTTTTCTTTCAGGGATATGATTGATAAGATAAACCATACTGAACTGAACTGAATTTCAGCAGGTGGAAATAGGCAATTTTTTCCTAAATACTCAAAAGTTATTCAATTTTGTTTTGTCACCTGCCCAGAGCAAGCCTCTGGGATGCATGAAAACAATGGCCAAATTCACATAATGGGCAAGAACCTTGAAACTTCTTGTGACAGGAGTCAGCATCACTTTGCAAACTCCTTCCTTACCAGGTGTGCTCCACTGCACAAGAGATGGCACTCCTCTTCCAATGACTATGTCCTAAGACCGAAAAATAAGACTTTTGCATGGTAATCCTGATCCTAATGCTGACTCCCATTGACAGCTTTTCATCAGTACCGTCAGTCATTCTACTCTAATTTCAACACCGCAAAGGATAAATAAATAATGTTAACAATTGTGACTTTACTACGGTAATGCTACATATGTCATTTGAGTCTTTGGTAACTAATGACTGCAGGGGTGAGAGGAAGGTGCTGTATGTATGCCTACAAGCACAACGGAGAGATTACATTAAATATAAGTGAGCATACTCATACTCAGAGCTCAGCAACTTATAGATTCTCTGCTTCTTTGAAAAGTAGACACTTTGCAAACACTTTTTTAAAGATTCAATTAAAGGTTTTAAAATCTAGGGGTTTTAAGATCAGTCAATTATATAATTAAGATACACAATTTTAGCACAGCCCTGTGGATTCCACCTCTTCAATGTAAACTTCAGGTTTGAGGTTGTCCATCAAAAATTATGTAACTAAACTTCCTGTAGATCCTCAGAGTAAGCTGATGCTTAAAAACATAATACATAGGCAGGAGCTGCTTCAACACTGAAGTAAATAACACATCTGTACTGATGTACATACAAGGTTAGAATAAAAAGAAGCAGCACCATGAAAAAGGTAAGACCTGATGATTAGTTCAAGTGCATTCAAACTCAGCATCTGGCACAAGAGCTTCACTGCGACTTTTCATTTGATTTAGAAGGATCTGAAAACCACTAGTCAAACTGATAGCAGCCAAGATTATCCTAGAATGCATGATTGTCTCAGAGGCCATTCTCTTCAAAGAGCATTGAATAAAACAGGTTAGAAAGAAATATTGGTAATGTCTCATTAAATCAAAAGAAACCTTCAGCAAAGTACTAACTTGAACACAATTTTATTTGAAGAAGACTATTTTGCGTAGTTTTAGCAAACCCAAGCATAAAATCAAAACAAAACACTTTTTTTTTTAGTAGCAAATGATAAATGCTACTATACTTTCATTTTGGTGGAAATATGTTTAACAATAAGGAATTTATCAATGTATTTCTTTTAAGCTGTTCTGTAAATTAAAACAAAAAGGGAAAGCAGTCACTTCAAGGTTTCTGTTGCATTTTTTAAATTAACAAAGCACTAGCTATGAAAGTACTTTCCTTTCTTAATAAAGAGTAGAAATAACCTTCACACAGGTAAGCAAGAAAACACCTTTTTTAAAGTATAGTAAATGGCTTTTTTCTCTTTACTGTTTAAGATAAGTACTTCAGTTTACATTTTCTCAACTGCATATTTCAAATGAAAAACAAATCCTTCATGAACATACTCTAGAGTATAACATTCAGTTACTTAGCAACTTGTAGCACACACAGAAAATAGAGTCAAAGATGTCACCCTGTTAAGTATTTTCTCCCAATCACCGTGAATATTGTGGATATTTTTAAATTTTGCATTTCCCAGACAAGCAAGCTACCATATAAGCTATATACCTCATGAAAAACGAATAGTGATATAGACAGCCTTCTACTTGCTGTGACAGTCACAGAGCCCTTCAAGTGGCAAAGTGACAATTAGGTATGTGCCTATCACCCCAAAAAACTTAAATTTCCTTCTTAAAATGTACCAATATATGATTTTTCCACATTTCAAGAAATCTTAAGATTTTAAGCTCCAACACAGACAGTGCTGAAGAGGACACATAATGAGGACATAGTAAGACAGTATAATTGGAAAGTGTACACTACTTCATAAGATACTCTGTTTAGCAGTTTCATCCATTCCAGGTGATTAAACAAACTGATTTAAAAGAAATCAAGTACTATTAAGACCTCAGCTTGAGAATATTCTTTCCTTTCTGTTAAAGCAAACTCCTGATAATTATTTTTTTTTTTAACAAGAATTTATGAAATTCAAGTGATTCCTGAATGATTTGTTCACCTATAGCAGTTCAATGGAATTTTTTTTCCTACATTTTGGAAAAACAATCTACTGGTATTTTTAATGTAGAGGCTTACTGGTACATGGACTTTTCTAAACATTTCAGCTCCTTTGCGTGCATCCAACAAAGCCATGTCTTGCGGAGTGGAGATGATCACAGCTCCTGGGAAAAGAAAACATGAAATACCATTAAAATGTGTATTATTAATTATACTGTTAAACATTTGGACTATGTAGTACGTGCTACTAAATCCAAAGCAGTCACACATTTGTATGTTTGTTTGTTTGTTTTAATTTAAGGAAGAAAATTAGGTTAAGTTTTTATTATGCAATGATCAAAACCAAAATACAGCAGAGCGACAGAAATAATTTAGATATGTTCATCCTAAGTTTTCCTACGTAGAAACCATTTATATTTTCTAAATGAGAAAATTGATCCAGCTATCATATGACCATGGACAGAAGACAACATGATCCACATGCTAACAGGTTGCAGAGGTGGTACTCTGGGAATATCTACATAGTAACTGATCCATGCCATAATTACATCTGAAAGCTTTTGATTTAACAATAAGCCATGTTCTAGACACAAGAGGCAGCTGCCTGTAATCAGACTGTTGTGTTCTGAACCTGCTACACTTTCTGATAAAGTGTTGACAGGCACAGTCTTTAAACATCTTACACTAGACCCAACACCACCGCGTTTGTCTGAATGATACCACAAAATAAGAGACTAACTTGTGCACACTTGCACTAGGTTCAAAAAAAGTACAGTATTGCTCACTGTTCAGATATGGCTCCAGGTTACCTAATAATTAGTACTCCCAAGAGTTATTAAGCATATAAAACAGGTAGAGTTCTTTTTCAAAGGTTAGATTCTAAAGTAAGCCTACAGGTTACTATCCTATTATATAATAATATCCTTTATTGTTGATCAATACAGCCTGCAAAACCAATATAGACATTATAATATTACACATAACTTCACAAAGAGAATCTTTTTGCATACGCACAGGGGTTTCAAAAATTATTTCTTCAAAACTTGCATGAAGAATCTGCTCATTCACCCCTCTTTTAGAAAAATGCAACGTAAAAGAGGACATTAGTGGTCAGTTGATTAGCTCTGGTTTCACAGTGACCATCCAGTCCCCAAATAGTCTGTTACAAAAACATCTCTGCAGAGCCACGTCACAGCAACCTTGCACAAGAAATTTACGCCAAACTTCACATTAACAGCAATTACAACAATTTTAGATACATGTGACAGAGTTTCCTACTGGGCCTGCAGTTCCCAACCCTCGGTGTACGCAGCAAAGGAAGAGGTGGGTAGATTTCCAGAGACAGACCACGCTGGCATCACTGGCACTGGCTGGAGCACCGGGAGCCTTGGCATCCCAAGAGTCCTGGCTCTGGCAGCACTGGGACAGGGAGCCCTGCCCCTCACACCAGCCCTGTGCCAGCTGCTGGGTGGCATCTTGCCTGTCTGACAGCTAGCCATTTCCAAACACTGCCTGACAGCACACTCGAACGTCTTCAACCAGCATTCTTAACCTTTCAGTTGTGAAAGAAAAATACAATCCAGCCCCTCACTCCTGAAAAGCTGCTCATCTCTGCCTTATGTGGTATTAGACACGAGTCTAAAAACTGAACAGCATATGTAATGCACTAAACAAACACAACTTCCCTATTGTTCGCTAAAACTCTGGCATCCAAATAATTTGCTTTTTTTCCCAAGCCAACCTGTTTCAAATGGCATCACAAAGAACAACATCATCAGTTGCTACATCCAAGTCACCTTAGCTCCTCCTTTCATGAAGTGTAGAGTTACACTCTACAGCTGACATTGAAATGTAGGGGTAATTCAACAAAATGAATGCACCCTTCCCTAAAAAGGGCAGTCCACAAATGAGTAATTTAGACTCACTGTTTTCAAGTTTTCTGCATATTTGTAAAACAAACATCTTTCAATACTTGGACAAAATGCTTATTTCTACTTTCTTTTCAAACAAAATTGGAAATTTGTGTCTTACGTGTATACACTCAGATGTTTCACACCTTTGTTCATACTCTTCTCTGAAGATGCTGGCCCAGCATTCCCTGGATCTTCAGGTAGATGCTAATATGGCGTCAACAAAATTGAAGCCTACATTTTTCTAGTACATTATTAATTTTTTTAAGAACCCAATAATTGGCATGGCATGAAGGACAGGGACTATGCACAATGAAAACACCCGCTAGAACCACAAGCAGCTTATCTGAGAGATTTTTGACATTCAAAGGGAAAAAGCTAAAATGCCAAAAAGACCCAATGGCACATTGCAGGGTTTAGGCTGCTGAAAACACCAACTCCCTGTACAAAAGACTCTGGCTTCTGAAATACATAATAAAATTATGCTCATGGACAACTTGCATGGCTTCTTCTGCAGAATGAAAGCCAACAAGCTCAATAAGATGCTGCTGAGGGTGTAACAGACATGTCTCCTATTTTCATTTTCACTCTGAGCTGGATTACAGACAACAATTATTCACAGGCAGCTAGTATTGACTTATACCAACGCCCTTTAAAATAAGTATCTTTTCCTTTTTCTTTGATATAACTGCTAGTACAGCAAACCCAACCTGAAGTTCAAGAATTCAAATTATTAGCAGCATTATTTCCTTCACTAGCAACCAAATATGGCAAATGAGACTTTTCACTGTGCTCCCCTCCCTGAGTAAGTTTGCATATGTTTAATTCAGAAAGTGATTCAAACGATGAGCAAGAAAGAACACAGCCCACACTTTCTTTGCTATCTTGGCTCTACATGGTTAACAGGAATATCAAACAGTAAAGAATTATTTTGATCAATAAAGTAATGAAATGTGACTGAATTCATGCACACAGCACATCTCTTGAAGCAATACGTGCAATGTTTACACAAGCCTCTGTATGAATAAGGCAAACTAAGGCTGACAAATTGAACAGAGAAGTTGCAGAAACTATAATGCCATCACATTGCACATTAAAACATACTACAAATTCTGTTTGCAGTCGTGTGCAGAGGAATAATTTCTGTGCCTTGAGCATACTAAGGATATCTAAGTTGAGCACATTTAGGTTTAACTGACATATCTACTTATTCATGCATTCCATTTATTTATGTAACTTCACCGTACTTCAGTTGACAAAAAGCTGATGCATGTTGCATTAGTAAAAACTACGCTAACTATATTTTTAATCCTTAGTACGCATAATACACAGAGCCTGTAACACTGATGTTTGCCTTTCTTTTTTAGCCCCAGGTCCTTAATCCTCAGTAAAATAAAGGCGTGCCTACCCAGCACAGTGGTGCTCACCCTTCTGATGGACTCGTGTTCAGGAAATAACAAGCATTGAAACAGCCTGTAATTTCTGTGTACAGAAAATATCACCTATATTCACTGCTTCATTAAGGTTTGCATTAGATGCTCTGGGTTACAAGGCATAATGTGGAATCTCTCCAAGCCTTAGCTATAATAGAGTGAAAACCAGGCAGCTCTAAAAAGCAGCTGATAAGCAGCATCTTAGAAGGTCTACCTTGAGATGGAAAGGATCCCTCTAACATATTCTTTTTTCCCTCCAAAGCCAGACTTCAGAACCAGGCTACCTCACCTCATCCAGACAGACGATTAAGGACCCCTCCACACACAAATAGACCATGTCTTGTATCACGCTGATTCTTATTAACTCAGCAAATAATGCCACCCCAAGACCTGTGAAGTGTTACTGACCAGAACTACTGACAAATACAGTTCTGGAGAATAAAGACACAGAAAGATACACTGCCTTTTTCTAATAATTGCACCTGCTGACCAATAGGCACTGAACAGTCTTGCAAGGAACCACATTCAGGCCTCAATGCAGCTGCGGATGGCCTGATCTGAGCACACCACTCATGCACTTTTTGTAGCTTTTGCTACCTTTTCCAATGCATCAGTTTCAAACTTCTAGGAGAGACTTTCAAGTTATAAATAGCTTTGTGAATCTGAATCTTCTCTGCTGTGGATCTCTACAGAGTCCCTCTCACCTTCTGTCAAATTTCTTGTTACTTCATAGGCAAAATGTGCCTGCAATTATAGATAAAGTTTGCACTTGAAGATGCAGAACAGGATCTCGCAAGAACAAAGACTTCTGTTTCAGCTGGTGATGATCACAGATACATTAATGTTCAAAAAAAATCATCCATCTCCTTGGATAAACCTTGTAATGAAGTCCCTTTAGCTTTTGCGTGTGACATCTCATTACAACTAGCAACTTAAAAGAATCACTAGTGTGATCTTCCCTTAAGGGATCCTTACTCAAGACTCATAATATAGCTCAGAACTGTCCTAAAGGCTGGATCCTGGCTGTGTCACACCTCCAGCCTACTCACTACCTCCTTCCTGGAGAAGCCTTTGAACAACTGCTCAGACAGTGTATGCTTTTACAGGCACACATCCTCTTCTGCCCACAAACTAGCGGGTAATTAAGAGATGGGGACACTACTGCCTTGCCCACATGAAAAGACGACGTAAATCTTAGAGGTAACTTCCTCCTCCTGGGAAGAGGAACTGTCAGTGAAACCACTAAGCAGAGGAATATCAAAAGCTGTATAAAGCCATCATCCTGACATTAAACTGCCCTCACCTAACTGATCAGTAAGCATTAGAACATCCATTTCACACTAGATCACATGGACAAAGACGTGGAAAGACAACTTTAACTGTGCTAAAATGTTCACTTTTGGTGTGACAAACTGAATACATATGTCACACTAATGCAATTTACAATGCAATATTTATTTAGCAAAGTGAAAACACTGAAAACATTTGTAAAAACATCTGTGAATAAGAACGATTCGCAAAGTATAGGCATAAAATAAAAAACACTCCCTCACAGACACTCTGCTACTTTCCACCTTTCCTTAGCTATCTGAAATAGCATTTTTCTGCTCTACCATTCCATGTCCTGCTTTCAAGGGCATTTGCCAATCATGTCCAGATTATAATGAGCATTGTAGCAGGCAAGAGCAAAGTCCAAATAGTCTCTTTTGACAAACGAATATTTTTTTTTAAAACGAGAGGTCCTAATCCAAAGAGGAGAACTGGTAAAAGAGTGATTCTGCTACAAAGAAAGAGACAACGCTGAGACTACTTCAATCACCACCAAAAACCATTCTGCTTTTTATTTTTTTTTCCTCCAGAGGCGGGGGTGGTAAGGGGCAGATTTAAACATTTATTTTTTCATAAGAAAAAGCTAGAGGAGAGAATGCAGTACCGTTATTCATATGGATTTCTCTCATCTTTGCAATTGTCAGCTGAATACTATGCTCGTTTATTCTTCCTATTCAGAATAATTGGTCTTAAAAAACGAGGCAATTGCAGCTAATCTAGTACTTAACATACACTTAGCCACTGTTTCCAGGCCTCACAGAACCTCTCTTCAAAGCCTCTGTACTTCACAACTTTTTTCCCCCAATACCTGGAAACTATTTTTCAGGAATGATAAAATTTAAAGAACTTGCGCTGAATATACCATCACTTCAGATGGGACAGGCAATGTGTGTTAAATCAATCTCCATAAGCCAAGAGTTAAATTTAAATTTATATTGAAAGCGTGTGAGGCATTAATGTGTAAGCTCATACTGTATATTGGTCTTTAAATTAAGTTTACATAGTCTACTGAGTATGACACTTCATAATGAAGTACCAGCAGCGTCCCAAGCTAAGATAACCCTGATGATAATTTGCATTTGTCAACTACATTTTTTTCTGACAAAAGCAGCAAACTATTTCAGCATACAAATTACACTTGGATCAGTACAAAAGCATGGTTTTATAACGCCACCGGTGTCACTAAGGTTTTTTTGGTTTTCAATCTATCCTAAATCTATGTGTCTTTCCTTTCCTGCAGTTATTTGAAATACCAAAATACAGCATGAAAGAAAGAGTAAATTTACATAGAAATCTGATACTAAAAATATTTGCCATTCAAAAACAGATCAAGTAAAATTTACTATTACCCATACGGCTCCCACAAAATATCTTCAAAAATTCACTACAGAAACTAATGATGTACCTCTTCCACAAAAGAAGAAAGCAAGATCTCCAAAGAAATTGAGAAAAACATTGTATATTATTGTTAAACTAAAAGGAAAGAAGATCAGATGCCTTGCAACTGTGATTTGCATCAAAGTAAGAGATATTCAACAAGGGGCAAATAGACACTTACACAAAGAGCAATGACAGAATACAGATACACCTCTAATCTTAAACCGTATGCTACATGCAACTTGTATTGCAGCAGCATTGCGGGTTTTTTGATCATTTCTCTTCAGAAAAGACAAAAGAACAGCACCATACCTCTTCAGCTTGCAATTTCAGTTAATTTAAAAAGACACCTTTACCTCACAAATCACAATTCTTTTTCATGCTAATTCAAGCATAGTTTTATAAAACATAAACAGTTGGGTTTTTTTTTAATCTGCTTTTAAATTCTTTTTGCTGTTTTGAACACTCATTTCTGAACAGACAGTCTACTCATCACCTAGAACTTCCTGTTCTTAAATATTATTATTCATTGAGGCAGGATCCAGTTCTCCTAAGTCCCACACACTGCTATAAAACAGCTGTGTACAAGGCTACACCCTGGTCTGTGTGACACTGACATAAACATGAGTAAATAGTTTGGTTCACCAGTTTGGTACATCAGATTTCACAGAATTTAAAAATGCCAGGTGTCTTCAAGTTGGTGGCATCCCTCTACTCCTTCTTCTATGCACATATTTGAATAGGAATAGGACTTTTAATGTTTAATCAGTAAAGACAGAAACATGCTTTTCTGTTCTTATTTAAACCTATCGACCAAAACGCCGCCGTCAGAAGAAACCACATTAATTACAATTCCTTGAAAATTCGTAATCAAAGTAGCAAAAACTCCTTTTGTAAATATTTCAGCCTTATCTGCAAAAGGCATTGGGGAGATAATTAAGATCTACGTATTGCTAAAAGATGCAATTATTAGGAAAAATTACACCATTTTTAGGGCAAGGCAATAAAAAGATGGTAGGAACTCTGTGGATTTTAAATCTAAAAGGTGACAAAAGTCATTCTCTGTATGACTAGCAATGGCAATGCTTCCGCTTTTGTAGAACTTGGGAAAAACATAAAAATAGCATTCATATTGTTTTCACTTTCCTTATCTTGACTAATTGTCTTTTCAGATTCTCATTAACGGACTTTTTAGAGCTTATTATTATAAGATTATAATAATACATGCTTTGTGTGGGGAAAAAAAAAGTTACTACCAAAAGGTGGGAAAATTAACAGCACTGAAATAAAACATGAAGCCTTTTACCTTTAGGCCTCCTGTGTAAGCACAGTTCAGTCCAATGCTGACTACTGTAATTGTTAAAAGATTGTTCAGTAAGAAGTGAAATGATTTGGTTGTCTCAGTCCACTTCCCACTGGACAGGTGTATATTTCTAATGGTTTTCACCACCATGGCATCTCGTTATCAAAAGAAAAGAGTGATATGACAAAGTTTAGCAAATGAGACAACTCCGCTATAACCTGGAGTTGGTTCTGTCAACTGAGACAGTGTCAGACTCTAGAGCTGTCACACTTCACTAACGCAGACTTCACTTTAACATTAACAAAGAAATGGCAGTAGACAGCCTAATTTATTTAACCGTCAGCCCCCACAACGCAGCTTCTCCACGAGGAAGAAACACTTGTGCAGGGCTCTGGGACTGGCTCTCAAACACAGATGCCCTTGCTGCTGCCCACGCAGCCTTCACACTCTAAAGACAGAGAATGATAAACTTCTCTCCCAGTCTTTAGGGAAACTAATCCTCCATCTCCGGTATTTATTAATTTGATTTATGGCTCCTTTATCTAAATAATCAAACAAATACACACACTTAAATTTCTCATTTTAGCAACGAAGTAACACAAAGGAATCACAAGCCTTATTCTTCATAATGTCATTAGTTTACACTCCATCTTGATATCAAACATTATAATGTCATCTGAAGCCCCCTACGTTTTAAAAGCTGGAAAACATGTAAGGACGCTTCAAACTTTTCCAAGCATGCATGTTCAACACATGATAAAGAACCCGCTTCTGGACATCGCATGCAAAAGATGAAACATAAGAACAAAGTAGACATAAAGAAGCATAACTAAATACAAATTAAGTAACAACAGACCATAAACAAAGCCTTCTTCTCCAGACTGACTCTGGATTTCTATTTGGAAAGCCAACTTGCATCTGAAGAAAGAAGTGGTGCTTGAGCAGAAATATATATCACATTTTCGAGCTATCATATAATTCCTTATCTACTAGTTTGTTGAAGAATGACTGCAACATGAGAAAAGTTATGGATGAGTAAAGAATAATATGCTAAGTAAGATGCAACTCCTTGTAAGGTGACTAAGGATAATAAAATAAAAAATGAAAGTCACAGTAGTTTCCTTTCTCCATCTTCTAAAGAAGGAAAGGTACCCACACAAAACTGTCACTCCAGCTGAAGCTGTGTGAGGCTGATATTCTCTTTAATAACAACCAGAATCATAAGGCATATTTTGTTGTGTTGCTTTTACCCATTAGGTATTGCTCTAATCTCTCTTTGACTCAAGAAAATTATGGTACCTGTGATGCAGGATTAAAAAAAGTCTTCTAAAATTAATACCCAATACCAATTCACACATCCTATCAGTGCCTTCTTATTGTCAGATGTTGCAATGCTACAGTTTTTCATGCCCCATTTGGGCAAACCCATCTCAAACCTTTACTAGTGCTCCTTCTCACACTCACAGAAAAATCTGTAAGTGGATGGCAAAAATGTGTGTGCAGGTCTTGTAAACTTATTTAGAGACAGAATAAAAATTTTCTACACTATCCATCCCTAGGAAACCACAGATAAATAATGAAGAAACTGTAATGCAAATACTGTATCTCACATAAGCATACATGCAAATCAAAGTACAACATTCATGTAAACTAGATAATGCACTTCTAAATGTACTTAATTAGGATACCTGTGCTGTCTCTGAGGAAAAAGAGAAATTATGCCACTAATACCATGACTGTCCAAGACATCCTCAAAGGATAATGAAAGAACAAGAAAACTGGAGAGGGAACAGAATGGCACACTACCAAATACTTTCTGTAAAAAAAAAAAAAACCACAAAACCCAACAACAACAACAACAAAAACCAACCACAAAAACAAACAAAAAAACCCCAACACATAGCTTCAAAACATGAATTGCAAATGAAGATGGGAGCCCACAAAACAAGCAGAATTCTGTACGCTGCTCTGAAAACATCATCATCGAGGCTTATAACACTGTTTTGCGTACCCTTAAAAGGAACAAGATTAAAGAAAATAAAAGCATGCTAAACAAGGCTACGGACTGTCAAAGAGACTGAAACCAAGTAACCAAAGTAAAAGAAGAATGCACAGTTCAACCTGTAATACACAAAATGAAGCCCTTCCAGTGACATGGAAAGATACCCACAATACATAACAGAGAAAATTCCTTACAGATCACTGAAATTCATTGAGCCAGTAAGAGCACAAGGAATTAAAAATCTAATCACTTCTTGTCTGCTCTGCTTGTCTTCATCAAAAGCACAATAGAACTATTAAAAAAGTGCGAGTCAACCTCAACATGCTCAACAAAACCAACTAATGGGAAAGACAAATGTAATGTGATGCTATCACTCCTAATTTTATGAAGTTAGAATTGATGAAATAATAAATTCAACTGAGCAACTGTGGTAGCAATGTGGAGCCATTTCAGAATTCAAATCAAAATGCTGCCTTCAGTTAGGAAGTTGTAAAAGCCCATACTTGTACAAATAAAATTTTAAAAAATGCCAGAAAGCCACAGCGAAGAGTTTAAAGAGTAGCCAAAGTAAAGAGTTTAACTTGTTTTATTTTTGTTAACGTCTATTACATTCTAAGAAGATGTAGGTTTTATGAAAAACACTATTTAAATTAAAGTTTTCATTTAGTGATGTAGTGTATCAGTCAGAAAGATCTTGTGACCTTCCGCAAACAGATCTCGCCAAAACTCAGAAGAAATACAGGATTAAATTACTTTCCTCCATCACCTCTGTCCCAGAGGACCTAGTGCACCAACACCACAATCCCTTATACTTCTGAACACAGTGTGGAATTCTGTGGGAAAAGGGCACAATAATCCCTTGACGATCAAGAGTCTATTGACATTTTCCATGTTAAATCAGGACATTTAGGTGCCCTGTAGCGAAAAGCAATTATCAATACCCACCATATTAAAAAAAAAACAAAACAAAACCAACACATAAACCATGAAGATAAAGCCACACTTCTTTCATTTCATGATTTAACTGCCCTTACATACAAGATTTAATGAAATTAATGAAATTCTACCTTACCAAAAACTTCCATACCATTGTCATGCTCCACCTCATTACTTAAAACCCTGGAAGTAAAAGGCCTTCCTGCTTTGCTACTCACACATGCAACCTACTAAGCACAGTATTTAAGAAAATGGGTCCAAATCATGGTTTGCTTTTCATCATATGCTCCAGGTCACAGATAAGCTAAGGCACTAGAAGCCTCCTTTTCTACTTCTTACAGGAAAAATTCATTAAATGCTTCATCACAACTCTGTTGATTTGCTCCCTGCCACTACTCAACATAAACGTAGACAGCAGAGAGAACCTCCCGTGGTTATTAACGATTTGGGGACAAGAGTGTTCTGGCTGAGGCAGCATCTGCCTTAACATTTGAGGTTTTTATGTCAAAACATTTAAGTTTTTCTGAACTTGACATCATGTAAGATTGTTAAGATACCACCACACAGCCCTAACAATAAATTTAACTATTTGTCAAAAATTTTGGCTTGCAGGTATATGAGTCACTGTACTTATGTACAATTGCAGCTGAGACTTGACTGTGTTAAGGAAAAGACATAAAATGCTGCCTGATTGTTAAAGTGCTCTTTTCATTCCTGTAGACTTCACTGTGCTGTAACAGTGGTGATGGTTTTGCTGTGAAACCAGGATGTATGTCACAAAATCTGTTAGCTCTAGTGCCTTTATATACGGGCATGTCTATAACGCCCACCAGTCTTTCTACCTATACCTGTAGCTAACACTTTTATCCTATCCCATGAACTTTGAGATACACAATTGTTTATTCATTAAATTTATCAGGCAGCCTGGTAAAAATTCTACCTGCAAGTAAAATAGTTCTACAAATGTAATCCTTAGTGGCTTCACTTGAGCACGTTCTTGCCACCAAAGTGCAGAGAGAAAGGAGTGTTGGAGGAAACCAGGGCCTGCCTGTGCACATGAGCCAGTCTGAACTAAGAATGAGAGCAGTAAAAGTTGCTTCCATTTTGGGTTTGTATCAACATATTTACCCGATATCCAAACTGATTCCTTAGTATCTCAGAACCACAGAATTTCTTGTTGGAAAAGATCTCTGGAGGTCATCTATTAGCAACACTAGATAGGGCCAGCTAGGGCTTTGTCTAGGACAATCTGGACAACTGCCAAGGATGGAGATCCCATGGACTCTGAGTAACATGTTCCAGCACTGCACTACCTTCCTGGTGAAGAGCCACAGCAATTATTAAATTATTCCTGGAACTGTAAGGATCACTTTGCCTCTTTTACCACTGAGTTCCTAAGATTAATTATGTTGGCTATTGACAACCACCTTGGTAGAAGTCTGTCAGACACCTAATAAACTATTACACTCCATCAGATCTCGCAAGATGCTCAGCGTTCTTTCAGAAGCAGTATTTCCAACTCCTGCTGAAACCCTTGAGATTAGAGGGCAGCCTGCATATCTCAAGACTGACCTGTCAAAGTTTAAATCCCCTACAAAAAGTTGAATTCGTAACACGAGAGGAGAAAGAATGCACTAGTGTATTACAGTGCTGCATAGTTCATCTGAATAAATGTTGTGCATTGACAGCATTGTCAGCTTCTAATTAAAAAGCAATCATGAAGACAAACTAATTTTTTGTATTAGCTTTACTACACAGTAGGTACAGACAAAGAAAATATTTTCTACTACTAATCTTACCAGTTTTTGGCACAATTGCCTTTCCTTCAAGGGTACTGCTATGTTTGATTTCTCAATCTTTTCAAAACTTAGCTTAAAAGAAAGTAACACAATCATAATGCTAACATGTTAAAAATCACTGATAGCATTTTTCATCACCACGCAACTGAGAACAGTTTCTTAGCATGTTAGAAAGACAAGTAAAAGAAAATTTGGCCCGCATATTAAATAAGATTTTTCTAAAGATACCAGATTTAACTAACTTCAAATCTCTGGAACAGTCAAGCAATGCACATACCTGCAATTGGAATATTCTGTGAGACTGACAGCTGTACATCTCCAGTACCAGGTGGCATGTCAATTACTAAATAGTCCAGTCGACCCCAGTCCACCTAGAAGACAGCAATAGAAATGTATGCTGAAGGTTGGAAGTGTTTTTATTTAGGGCATTTTGTGTTTTATTGCAGTCCTTGTTTCCTATAATATAAAACAAGTGAACCAAGGACACCTCAAAAGAATGACACTCAGATGCCCTTTTAGTCACACTTTCAGTACAGAATCAAGCCATTATTTTTCTAAGATATGCACTCTCCACTAATCACTCAAAACTATGAGCACAACTTTATTATTAACTTTATGAGCATAATCCTTATTGAATTCCTTCCCCCCAAAAAAGTAGCAACAACTTAATTTAAGACTTTTACTTTGCAGCTGCTCAATCACAGGTTAAAAGCAAATCAGGCTAAAATTCCAGGGTTTGTGCAACAAATATGGTTTAGAAATTGTTTCCATTAATTTAAAACCAGTTTTGCTTGCTTCTTATAATTTCTTTAAAACTACATGTAAATCTTTAGTAATTCTTTTCTGGTTTGTTGTTGCAAAGTCAAGAGTTACGGGTACTGAATTTTTTCTAGGAAAGAGAGCTGTTGGGAAAAAAAAAAAAAACACCAAAAGAAATTTGTTAAATGAAAATCACCATGTATAATTATACAAACTTAAAGTGTACATAAGACATAACACAATAAAAAAGGTTTACTAGTTGCTAGGCATCAAATGAGAGTGACCATTAAAGATATCAGGCTCAAGTATGAGAATGCTGTGATTACTTGTGTTCTTTACTACAACAAATTTCCAGAAGAGCCAAATAACTCTCTCTAGAGCATTGTGTACTGCAATAAATGCCCTCTTCATGAGAACAGAAATGGTCCTAGGCCTACTCTATACAATGTAAAGCCAAGCTATACTTCACCTAAACATTTCCTAACAGTGTAACTACACTTCAGGAGATCCTTGATTCAATTCCGACGTGATGCAGGTTACTACCAGTGCACTCCTACCAGCTAGCAGTAATGTATAAGGTATTCTGTCTCTGCAGTACAGAAGCTTTAGAAATCATAACCACGTTAAAAATAAAGACCCGCAAATGTCTCCCCCTCACTTTTCTATCCACAGAGACATAACACAATTATATGGCATGTTTCTGATTCATACAACATATATAAGATACAACAGTATAAGCTGCTTTAATACAGGAAAATGCCAAACAAAAGCAGGATTTTACTTTCTCTTTTATTTTACGCATTCCCTCAGAGCCGTTTTAGCAGCAAAAACAACTGACATTTTGCCAGTCTCCCACTTACTGTCCTGGAGTGTTAGACCCTGTCAGGGGAACACTCATTCATTTTCATTCAGTTCTGATGATGATCTTCTGGGGAAACACAAGCGATCTGAAATCCAGACCACCAACCCAACGTAACACTCCAGTACAAAATGGAATTTTTCAAGGCAGACTGCTGGAAGACGGAAGATTTCAGAGCACTTATGGGAGAAGGGGTACAGGGAAGGTTAGTTGCAAATTCTAACTTTAGATGTCTAAATTAGGGACTCTCAGG
This sequence comes from Leptosomus discolor, assembly GCF_034619465.1. Classification (NCBI taxonomy): domain Eukaryota; kingdom Metazoa; phylum Chordata; class Aves; order Leptosomiformes; family Leptosomidae; genus Leptosomus; species Leptosomus discolor. The sequence continues at coordinate 30,846,086 of NC_141393.1, forward strand.
CACACTTCCCTTTCCTCATTTTCTATACAAAGGTTGCAGGAGCACTAAGTGGTGCCAGTCTAGCTTAACAGGAAACGCTACTTATGTTAACCACATCAAACACTGCACTTTTTCACATTTAATACTGATCTATATTATCTGTAATATCCATATTATTTTAAATATCTATATTTTGTCAACAAAAATGACATATACCTAGCAGATTTCTAAAAGCGATTAGCATTCATAATCACATTGAGACTATATAACCCAAAAGAAAAATTACATATATGTGCAAAAATGTATGTTCTGAAACATAAGCACGGGGTAGGGAAGTCAGTTTATCAAAAAAAAAAGTTACTTTGTTTTTCTTATCTAATCTCGCTTAGTTATAAGCAAGATAAACGTCAGTGCTGATGAATGCCTCTCTTTCCAATGAAAATTACTTTGCTCACTTGAAGGCATGAACGTCACATTTCTGTTTCTTAATTAAAAATTAACCATTACAAAGGTGACAAATTGAAATTACATACACATTGAAAAGTAGCAGTATTTTACAACATGAATAAAGTTCCTTAAAGATTCACAACTAAATATACAAATCCTCTACAAACAGTTAAGTGCATAAATCTCAATATGCAAAATCAAATCTTACACAATAATCACCATTTTGAAACATTAAGGTATAGAGAGGTTTACTTTCTAAAACTGATTAACTCAAAATACCTTTTTCCCCTCCCCATGTCCTCCTATAAAAAGATGCCAGAATCCGCCTTTAAGTCCAAATTTGGAAATCCGGTAATCATATTCTTCTTCCTCAAATTCAAGCCCTTTTAGCTACAGCACTGCCTCATGGAGCAGTACAAGACAATCCAAAACCCACCCACATCACAGGTAACTGGAATAAAAAAAAACACATAAATTTTTTTATCCCATTGCTAAAAGCTGACTGGTTTTGCATATACTTGCTGGCCCTAACTTTAAGCTAGCTCCTCTTGTGGAACGATGTGACTTTCTGGGCCTGTCCTATAGCTTTTTTTTTTTTTCCCCCACTTCTACTAAAGTTTATACTCTTCCAACCTCTCCAATAGTCTCCTCCATCAAGCTCCATGTGATCCTCCTACCCAGCAAGCATTACAGTTCCCCAAAGAAGTCATCCAGACCTATTCCACTACACGTTATGTGGAACGCTAATGGAGGACACCTCAAAACCTTTCCTAGGTGTTCAGTTTTCTGGAGAAGCACAAAGCAGTTGCTGCTCTCCTAAGCAGAGGTAGCTGCCTTGTTGAAAAAGTTTCCATGTAGAACCTTTAAAGTAAAAGAACACTTTTATAAATGGCTTACTGCTTCAAACACACACAAAACAATTATCGCTTGAGAACTTACTTTCAAAATTTACCATGTACAGTAGAATGGGTACAGAAATCAGAGGGCACAAGAGCTTTCTGCCTCAAGCTTCCTTAGTAAGTAACCCCGTAACAAAAAGAACATCCAAAATGCACTTTTTGGATTGTCCTATGAGGAATGATTTTTATCAAAGTTATAAACCTCTGAAAACATAAGTTATTAATGGAATTTTAAGCACATGGTGAATTGCATGGTAAATCCCATTGCTAGGCAACAGGAAAAACACTGTGTTTAACACATAGTGCAATTAAATTATAATGCTTTACTTACTTTATAGCACTGAAATCATCTTATTTTGTATTTTCTTCAAATTCATGGATTGAAAAAAAGAAATCAGCTCTCTTCACCAAATCAATTATGTTCCTGAATCTGACCACTGAAAAATGGAGAAGCTACACCATTCCAGCAGCAGCTGAGAGGATGTCTTGCCACTGTGCAGAGCAGGAGGAAGACAGGCTTTTGTCACATCAGTTCAGAAAAGGCAACAGTGAAGATGTCTAGGTGCACAAGTGTTGGATATATTGAGAACTACTCACCACACACCTCTAAGTTATTCCACTGCTGTGGCACTGAGCTAGTGGAAGTCAGGTGGCAAACTAGACTGGAAAACCGCTCCTCATGAAAACTAACCTTGTTTTTTTTATTTTGGATGCAGTCAAATAGTTATCCAATTTTATTCTCTTGTTTTTCATTTGTAATTCAGGGTGAGAATGGAGATCTGCACCACAATGACATAGCCATAATTTCTGACAAGAACTGAGCAGTGTCCTCTAGACACATGGATTTGCTCAGACTTTGGTTAGGGAACTCTGCACCTCATCCCATTTCTCTCTGTAGACTTCTTATTCTCTTCTGTTCTGCAAGAGGTAGATGAACACAGTGGAGTTCAGTTGCTCCTCCATTACCCTCCCCCAGCAATATAGAAGCAGTATGACAGTCTTTTATTAAACAAATTATTGAGTGTAATTTGGAAGGCACAACAATTTGTTATAGACACATTACTTAATGAGAGAAGAAATTCCAAGTCTGTTACTAAATTTCAAAGGAGAAAGAAAGGAGGGAAAGATTTTTAATTAAATTTAGAATTGGAACATATAATCAGAGGAGTGGCTTTCTGAAATCTACTACTGCCATTCATTTAACATTATTAAAATGGGACGTATAATCAGGCTGTGATATAAACCACTAATTTGAATGCAAATCCTGTTTATATGCAACAATTTACCAAATCAGGACCACTAGTCCTCATGTTCTCAATCAGTTCTGAGAAGTGTGTCTGTATGCAAATGCGCTTGCATACAAGTAAATGAGCTCAGATTAACAGCACATTACAGTAAATGAGTTCCCTTTGCAAGCAATAAGCGGACAGCGGTTAAAGCCTTGTAGCATCTGAAACCTGTCAGCACCTTTGCATGTACAGAAGTGTTAATATCTTTGCCCCTCTAATATATACAGTGTGTAAAACATTTCAAACCATAGAAATGTAATAGCACTTTCCTTAAGTATAGCATTCATCTTTTTTTAAAAAGGTTTAACTTGACATTTATTGTTAAGCAACGTAATTAAATGCCATGAGCTTCTGTATATTTTCCCTTCCTCAGAATCACCACGAATGCTTCTATGTAAATTACTTTAATCAATCACTCTGTTTATGTGACAATTCATAATCAAAATACCAGATATGCATTTTGAGTAAGGGTTCCAAATAGCAAACTAAACCAGAGGTAGAGTGTAGAGTCATAGATGGCATTTCTACTGAGGAATGAAGCCTGAGCATCCTCTGTTCATGAGGCCGAAAAGACAGAATATTAGCACAGAAGAATTGCTACTTGTGGTTTTGAAGTAATCCTGGTGTTTGGTAAATAACAAAAGATATTATTTATTTGTTCGTATTAAGAGGAATACACGCAGAGTTTAAATCAAGCAGCACTGCAGGTGTAGACTTGGCAGCAGACAGCCAAACTCTGAACACCAGTATCAGAAAAGTTCCAAGACATACATTACAGGCAGATTAAGGTCTACTCCTGCCAGATTCCCACTCCTCCTAAATACTCTGTTGTGTATATAAATGATCTAATACAGCTGAACAAAATACAGGTAAGAAATGCTGCTGGTAAATGAGTATGTGTATGTATATAACTGTTCATATGTATTTACATCTGTTAGTGCAAGATAAAACAACTATTTAAAAATATTTCCTTGAAAAATTACTTTAAGATTCTGCTTAAACATACAAAGACATTGGGAACAAATAAGTAGTTTCATGATACAAGAAAACAGATAATTTAGGAATAATATAATGTAACATGGAATTTTAATTTAAAAATATTTTTATTTATTTTCACAAATATTTCATAAGAAAAGAGAAATTCCCCAGACAAACCAGAAGATTTTTAGTCCCTGCAGAAACTTGCTCTCTACTAGTGAAATAACTACTTATACCATAGCAGGATATTCCATGGTGCTTAATGCAACTCGACGCTTTCTGAACAAAGATGATTGCCCCTTTGACTTGTCCTCTGATGCTTAACCAATCTCAAAGCCTTGCAATCTAACACCATGAAAAACAGATGCATTGCAACAGTTCAAATTCCCTCTAAGGTATTTCTGAGCAGCCTGTTCTGCCAAATTCAGAAAGAAATTGAAGTGAAGCATACAAACAGTTTGCTCGAAAGATTTCCATAAAGAGAAGGAAATTCTCATATTCTTTCTCAATCTAGACTAAGAGTAACTTTCATAAATAAGTGCCTCAGAAGAAAGCCAGAGTCCTAGTCAATTCAACAACCAAAACAGAAACTGGCTTCCTCCTCTCTGATGACTTTTAATAATGCTAAGAACTGTAGGCAAATGGAGCAGCCTGAAACTTCTGTCATCTTCATTTATATAACCTACAAAACTAAACAACTGCCTAAAGACAATGAAGAGGATATTCTCTAAGGGGCATTCCATGAGACGGAGGGAAGGTACTTGACATGGGGCTCCTACTCACCTTCAGAAAGCCCAGTCAACATCAGGCCAGCCTGAAGGGAAGATGGCACACAGCTGTGGGACAGCCTGGCATGTCCACAAGAGTCTGGGGACAGTTTCTGGGGATAACTGAGAAGGAATAGTTCTGTGCATTCCCAGCAAGACTGATAGAGACTGTATCAGCACTACCGTATATAAAAGACTCTTCCACTAGGTTCAAGTTGTTACTACAAAGAGCTTTCATGAGCTGAGATTCCCATTTTTCAGGGACTCAAAGCACTTATTCTCCAAAAGATGAGAGTCTGAGAAGCAAACTTTTATTATGCAGTCTGTCTTGAGGCTGGTCTGCTGCTCTCTACCCTTGACCCACAAACAGTCTGCACTACATAATTTGCAGAAACGCTTCTTCAGAAATACACCATCTTTTTTTGCTTGTTCTATGATATAGGACTGGTTTTAGTTCAACTGCTGAATAATGACATCTGGAAAAATAAACACAGAATGAGGCAAGTTTCTATTCCTGTCTTTTAGCAATATAATTAAGCACAAAAGTAATACAAAGGTAAACAAATCAGAAGAAAGTGGGCTAGCATCACATCATCTAATTAAACTAATCACCGGGTTGATGCAGCCACATTAAGCACATAATCTAAACTATAAATCCTCTCTGAGCTCTCCCTACTAATACACAAAGGAAAAAGCATTGTTTAGCTATCAAACCTGAAGCCAACAACACATTTTTAAGGTAGTATTATCAGGACCAAATTTAAGCTCATAAATTTATATTTCTGTCCGATTCAGATTTTCCCTACAATAATAACAGAAGAAAATATTACAAGTGTTGGCAACATACACCAAAACGGAAGAGCTTACTAAGCTCACTCCCCATATATATTTTAGCTTATATTTCTAGAATGATGTTAAAAGCTGACATATAGTTTAAGACTGAATGCAACAGAAAGCAACGTTCCTTCCTTCAGAAGTTATTTCACTTCCTTAGGCTTCAGTTCATATTTTGGTACAACAAGAAAATTAATAAATTTAATGATAAAGGCACAATTTCATGTCCATCATCGAGACATTGATTTTAAATTAGCACTTAAACTAAAAATCATTACATTAAAAAGGTCAGAAAATTCTGTTTAAGTGCAACGTATAACGCTTTTTTTGTACAGAAAAGGGAACTTCTACAGAGACCAGCCTAAAGCCTTCAGAAAAAGGACTGCAGAAGAAAACAACATGATAGATGTTATTTAAGTCACTTAAAATGCTGCTGAAGAAAATCCTCCAATATTACCATAAATTGTGTGATATAAAAACTGGAATAGAATCAATTAGATGCAGACTGCTGAACTGAGGCCAAAAGACAGTAAATCTCAATATAGGACTTGGTTTTTTGCTCAGAGATATTATCAGATCTTGGAGTAAGTAGCCTTGAGGTGAAACATCAATTTTCAATAATAAAATGTTGGGTTTTTAAAAAAATAAGCTGGTTTACACATATATACGGACAAAAATATATCCTCCAAACTTTCCATACTTAGAATTCACAAGCATATCCTCCCCAGTCACTGAATTCAAAATAGTCTACCCTTGCTAATGAACCAGCACTGGAAAGTCTGCTTGAATCACCTGAGCACAACAATCAATAGTCCCAACAAGAAGTTCCAACAAGGCTGCACAAAATACAAACCCTTTCAATTCCACAGGAAGATTCAAGAGGATGAGACAGTGTGAAAAAAGAATGTAAGTAAGAGCACGTGCTAGAATGAGCAGAGCAGATCACTGACCTGCTGGGATTCTTGGCCATGGTACCATGACTGTGGAGCTGATACAGGTTCTCTGTTAAAACAACTGCCTTTAGGTCAGAAAGGAGCAAGAACAACTGCATATAGGTTGTCCTTATGAAGAGTGAAACACAGAAAGTGCATTAAAGACACAGACGATGTAAAAATGAAAATAAATACAATTTTAAAATTGTACACATTTTGCAGTTGCACACGTAACATTCCCACAATTTAAAGATATGATGAGTGTCCTATTCCTAGAGTACTAAGAGCATTTACTATCAATTGGACAACAGACAATCTGTGAAAACATCGCAAAGATATTGCCCAAATAACTGCTGTGCCCACAGAACCATGATTTTGCATTCACCAGTGCCCTCAGTTATGAATCAACAATAAATTCAAAGTGTTACTTTTATTCTAAACCAAAAAATAATTTGCTGAAGGTGCTGATACTATGAGTTTCAGGGACATTCAGTGATTATTGCCAAGCAAAGGACAGTCTTCATAATTTCATTTGCTTCCTAGATTTTTATTTAGCTCCAATTCTTACTTACTCGTTCTCTTATATGTGAAAAACTGTTTGCATCTAGCAGAAAAAATACTTCAAATGGGCACCCATTTTAGTTGCATAATAAAAGAGCTGTATTCCAAAGGCACCATTCTGCTGGGAGAACATATCCCTTCTTTTAAAAGATACTGTTGATAGAGGAAAACACTGTAAGAGTAGAAACATCTACTGCAGCTTCATAAATAGTACAGAAAAGTGGGGGTTGCACAATTACTTTACGTTTGTGTCAATCACTTGGTATGTGAGAAATCACTTTCTACAAAGAATACTGGTACAAAAACTGCTGCTATTCTTGGATATCTGCAGTTATTTTCTGGGAGCAAGAGAGATATGGGAGGATGGTGCAAATGAAGGATCAGTCAGTCAGCTTCTAACAGAATGCAAGCTGAGTTAAAAAAACCACAACTCTGCAATCAGTTCAACATACATTAGTTTTAAAAAGCTGCTTATTTAGTTATATTCATAGTTTATTTACTAAGTAAAATTAATGTGTAATGCTAAACAATGTACCAATGCTCGGGGGGGAGGTTCCACATTTGTTTTGATCAAAACGATGAAAAAGAAATGCTGAAAAATGAAGAAAATCCACGCCTAAAAAAAAGCAGCTTCGGTAAGCTCCACCTACGCATCCAGAAGCAATCCTAAAAATTCTCCCTAAGATCTTGACTACTCAGGAAAGGAAATACTGAAATCTCCATTGAGCACCAAGTTTCAACCAGAAGCCCATCTGGGATCCATTAATTGCACACACATTTTTGAGAAACGAGCAAATCTTAAGAGATATGTTCTAAATACACCTGCCAGTAATGACACTGTGTCCACCACAAAGCTGAGCACTTCTGGCCATTAAAAAAAAAAAAACCAAACCAAACCAAACCACCAAAAAAACCAAACAAACCAAAACAAAAGCTTGGGGTTCTGCTGTTATAATTGTGACTGTTTAATATCATAATCAGACATATGACAGAATTGATCTATGAATTTGAAGATGTGAGTTTCAATTTCTCAGGTAGGTGGCATTTTCTCAAGCAGGTGGCATTTACCCAGGCCCCTGTACAACCAAAAATGCAAAAGCCATGGAAGCAACCAGCACCCTATAAGGCCAGTAGCTAAGGTATTCACCTGGAAAGCTGAAACATCAGATTAACCGAATTTCCTCCATAGCACTGGTCACACTGCCCCTTCATGTCTCTAGTCCTGGCCCCAGGAATCTTGCATCCCTAGCTGTAAAGCTGGTGGTTTTGACTGCTGTATGTGATTTCAGGGCACTCTCCTGGGTAGCGGGAAACACAGGTTTAAATGCTAAACTCTGGAAGTAACTGAACTTGCAGCTCCCATGCCCAGGCTGAATAGTTATGGAAACTTCCCAGGGTATTATTATGAATAAAGAATAAGCCTGTCACATTAAACCAAAGGAAAGGTCTTGGCATCTAACAGAAGATACTTGATTTCTGCTCTAAATCTCTGCTCCACAGAGCTGGCTGACACAGGCTACAATTCAGTGCTGAAATCCAGGACAGTGACAAAAAGCAAGATAAATCCCATAGGCTTTTCCTAATAGACCTCTTGCTCAACATCTTCAGTATTGTTCACTTCCAGCCAGTGATCCCATCAACTTTGACTTACACCATTAATTTCCAGTTATTCCACACCAAGCTCTAAACTTCAGCACTCTGAGATACAGCACCTATTCTGCTAAGGCACTGCCAAAAGTCCTGGCCCTCCAGGAGGGCAAAGTAACCCCTCAGTACCACTGGGAATGACAAGTGATGTACTCCCACCATCCCAGGTACGCAGCGGCTCCAGCCTAGGCTTCAGGTTGACTTTCCATTCCTGCAGGCAGGGCACCTATCTCTTCAGCACTGCTATGTTCAGCACAGCAATACCCAGCTCCCTTTTTGCATCTAACCTACAGCGGCTAGAAAGAAAGAACAGACTCCTTTATCAGTGGGGAAGAATAGAGAAAGTAGAAGAGTGGCATTAGGTGTCTACTATTTTTGAAAAATCTCATGAAAATAATGGAGGTTTCATTTACAAAAGAAAACAAATAGTGCCTTATCTTTTCCTAGTTCCTCTACCACCAGTATTCCCGTTTAGCAGACACTTAAAAACATGCTTAAATCGACACCTCTTTCCAAGAATAAAGCTGGATGGCATTTAGGCACAAATTTCTGAACTTCGTTGCAGAGAAACCTTAAAGTCAAAACAGTTTTAAAGTTTCCTTTAAAAGCTCAAGGGGAAATAAGGAAAAAGAAACAAAAAGAAAAAAAATCAGTTCTAGGCCCAGCACAGCCATTTTGAGACATCATGAGCTCTCTGACGTTTCCTCCTGTCTAGTCAACAAACCTAGCAAAACAGTTGCATGTTTTGCATTTGTTTTGTTTTATGCTAAGGAGGGCAGCCACATGCATACCTGTGTAATCTGTGCAAGAGATGAGACTACTGCAAGCAGAGCAAAGAAAACACTCTCATAGCCTGTTCCCACAGCAGTATAACCATGACAGCTGAGGAACCAGGCCAAGAAATGTTTGCTGTAAATGTATTCTCACTATGTTGTTAGGATTTTTTTTTGCCTCTTTTTTTTTTTTTAAATCCTCAAAGACAGTTAAAATACATTTACAGCAAATGCTTCCAGTTCAGCAGTAAGTTGTTGGCTAATGTTTTTGTTTTCTTCTGGCTTTCCTAACACGTCTTTCTATGATTGTCAATTCCTTTCAGAGACTATAATCCCTTTTCATATCAGCTGCTAATGCAAGCCAATAAAGCAACAGGGATCTGTACAGATCCTGCTTCCTTCATTAAGTGAAGAAAGGCAACAGAACAGGTTTTGTAGCTTCAGCCAGAAACAAAAAGAATCAAGCCCATATTTGTTCAATCATACCCATCCTAAAACATACAGGAGCACCCAAGTCAAAGGGTGACAGCAAGAATACTCTAACTCTGTAGAGAGTTAACCTCGGGGGCAGAGGGATGGAAAGATGGAGCTTTCTGCATCTCCCACACTTCTGGCCGCAGTACATCTCTGAATATATGTTTAGCTTCTAATCTCCAGGAAGTACAATAATTTCCTTTAAATATGTACATACTGATTGGGACTAGTTAAGGCAGCTCTGTCTGGACAGGCAGGCCCTTTCAAGGTGATTATTAGCATTTGAGCAAATTAGTGATGATTATACAAATTCCTGTAACAGGCTTTTCTAAACACCAACATCACAACAAAAGCATGGTGTAGAAATTAAGTGTCAAGACTTCCATTGATTTCAGTGAGCTCTGGAAGAGAAGAAATTAGTTTATTCATCCTTTAGTCTTAGCAAAAATAATTAATAAAAAAATCAGTATAAGCATTTTTTAAAACACTTTATTTTATAAGGTATGAGTGGGTCATCTGCTTATCTTGCCCTTGAAACAGTTTCCTTAATTTCAGCGATAAAATGAGGGATGCCAATTGACCTTTCTTGCTTTAAACGAAAGTTTATTAAAGATTTAAGAAAAAAAAAATCTTATAAGCATTCAGAGTTATTGTTTACTGTGTGTCAGCTGTAGATGCAGTCTTACTAAGCATATCAAAGTGCAGTCTTGGCACTGCAGAGTTCGGTCACTATTCATTATTGAGCATTGCTGCTCTTTTCAAAATACCTCAATAGCAGATCTTGACCTTTCTAAATAGAACAAATACATAATATCAATGTTCTTATGTGTAGGGGTGAAGTACCTGGATATTTTCATACTTTGAATAACAAAAATAAAAATAGAAAAGCATCCCAGCTCCCTAAAGATGCAACTGCTCTTGCTGTTCTGAAGAACCATGATGTCTCAACTTTTTTTTTTTTTTTTTCCAAACTGTAAAGTAGCAGACTTTAGCCTGAACTAACAATCTCTATGCATACCTCAGGCTAAGGTAACTCAAAACAGAAAAACGAGACAGAAATATTTTTTTAATTGCTGAAATGCTGGCAAATTTTTCACTGTAGTGACACCTGGTGAGACTGCTGTATTTTAGAATTATGCACTGCAAAGTATAAACACATCTTTGTAGCTTGTAAGCACAGCTTTGTTTAGCTCTATGAAACGTAAATTGTAAATATCCTGCTACAGACTATTTGCCTCAATTCCTCAACTACTTGCAGACTGGATAAATACATTAATATTGTGAAACACAAGTCAATTTTTAAATTAGCAAAAATTTTCAAATGGAAGATGTTGCCAAAACAAAAAATATGGAAAGAAGAAAACAACATTGATCTACATTTAGCATATACACTATAGGTACATCTACTCTGTTGATAAACAGACAAGCTGCACATACTCTTAAATGTCTATTAAGAGGCAAAAATATTATAAAAGTTTGAAAAAATACTAACAGCTATCCATGTTTCTGAGCACCTTTGCTGCAGTTTCCAATCACAGCATCTCACTCTTTTCCCATCTTGAAAATTTACTGCCATAAGGCAAGTTAAATGCTTTCAATGGTAGTCTCTTGATAGAGTGCCCTTCCTCAACCAAAAAGCATTAAAAATAAAATCCACACACACACACAAAAAAAATCTTCTGGCTTCACTGGAGTGCTTTTTCTTCACTTGCTTTTTACATTTACAAAAAGAATAATTTTCATCATTGACTCACTATTGCTATTCTGAGGATCCTTTCACTTCAGTCAAAATATAGCTACAAAAATCAGAGCCATCAACTTGTTATTGTTGTCTTCCTCTCGACCCAATACAAGTCATTATCCACTAAAACCCATTTCACTGCTCCCTCTCATCCACCAATACACTCTCTCACTAATTTTATACTGATGAGACTCAGGTTTTTTGCCCACACTAATACTGGTTTTATCTTTAAGCAATTCCCCAATGACGTTTACCATGTAAGTGATGAAACACAGCAAAATTGGAACTTTGTGCCAATTTGCTCAACCCATGTAGTTTTTGCTACCCTTAAAATCCAAGGCCTGCACCTATTCTCCTAAGACAGTGCCAAAGAGTATGAAGGTAAATCCAGGAGAGGAAAGCAACCCCTCAGACAGTACCACCGAGAATGACAAGTGATGTACTCCCACCATCCCAGGTACGCAGCGGCTCCAGCCTAGGCTTCAGGTTGACTTTCCATTCCTGCAGGCAGGGCACCTATCTCTTCAGCACTGCTATGTTCAGCACAGCAATACCCAGCTCCCTTTTTGCATCTAACCTACAGCGGCTAGAAAGAAAGAACAGACTCCTTTATCAGTGGAGAAGAACAGAAGAATGGCATTAGATGTCTTATCTAGTCCGTATTTTGAAGTTTTTCATGTAAACAATTACAACCTGTATTTGCTGTTTAGCAAACACTTAAAAACATGCTAACCTTCAAATCCATGTCTCCAGAGTCCGTTCCTGAACTTACTTGCCTTTCTTCAACCTTCCTTCTAAAAAACTTGGACATAAAAGATTTATTCTACCCATGTAACTTATTTTAAAATGTCTTTTGCTGCCATCTTTGAATTTTTCTTTGTCCAATTTAGACTGTAAAACACTCAAGGCCAACACTGATAGCAGGATTTTTTTAAATAAAAAAATAAATCAACTAACCAACCTAGGGTTCTCCATGCACTACAGAGGGCCAGGTGCCTTAGATTTAGTTTCATAAAGGTCTGAATCCAAGGCAGTAAACTACAAAAGGTAAAGCAAAAAATTGCCTTGAGTCTCCAGCACAACCTTCTTCACAGCATTGCTACTCAATTCTAAAACACCTGAGAGCACATCAATGCACACAAGCCTAGAATCCTCATTTTTAAGCCTCTCCTAGATCAAGATACTTCTGTCAAAACAAGAGGTATGACAGGAAAAAAAAAATTTATTTTTTTTTTATTTCATAGTTCACATTAAGGATGCTCATTCAAGAGATAAAGCTTATTCGGGTTCAACTTTTATGTCTCTGCCTACAGGGATCCGATCAGCACCTCTAAGGTCTAAAGAGACTTACCAAATGATTGGAAATGCAACTGAAGAAAGAATGCTCTCAGTCATTATGCTGAAACTTGCTCATTTGATTGCAAGACTTAATTGTATATTCATTTGAGCAAGAGAAGTGAGCTAGCATGACTGTCTATCTTAGTGATTAGCGCACTCCTATTAGACACCTGCATTTCAGTTTAGGTTTTGCCCAAGTGCTCCAACCAGTGATCTCTGTGAAAGGCAGAACCATTTTCTCCTCTTTGAGCTGTAGGCTTTAATGGTGTTATATACCAATAGCCAAATAGGCAGTGGATTGACAATTTTAGAACCAATCCCAGATTCTCAGAACAACTTCGGTTTAAAGGGAGTCAGGAGGTTATCTGTCTGGTACATCTTGCTGCTCAAAGGAGGACCAACTCAGAGCAGATTACCCAGACTTGCCCAGCTGAATTCTGAATATAGTCCAAAAGAGAGATTCTAGAATCTCTCCAGGCAATCTGTTCTGATGTGTGTTTGCTTCCACTGTAAAAAACCACACAAACCAACCCCCCACCTCCTCATGTTTCTTATTATATATCGCAACTTGCGTTCACTACCTCTTGTGCTATCTCTGTGCACATCCAGGAAGCACCTACCTTCATCTTCTTTGTACATATCCATTAGCTAATTGAAGACAGCAGTTCATATCTCCCTTTAACCTTCTCAAAACCAAAAAACACCCAACGAAAAATGTGTCTCTTCACATATTACATGCTTCACCCCCCTTATCACCTTGATGGCTCTTTGCTGGAGAATATATATGAAAAGTAGCACGTACCATCAGAGGTTAAGCAATGTGCATGTATCTGCAATAAACAGACATTTATGTTCTAATGAATATCAGTTGCGGTGAATGCCAGTGATACATTTACATTGATCTTCTGCATTCTTAATAGATTTTATATCACTGACACACATATTTTGGGAACCTGAAACACAAACTGTATTGTGCTCAATAGCAGAAAAACAAATAATAAATTTATTTCATAAACAGGAAAAAGTATCAAAGGAAGAAGTTCAGATTTACTTGGAAGTTGTAAACACTAGTCTTTGTATTTCTGTCCATCTCTCAAGAAGTGATAACTCGCTACAGTGCTGAACTGTGTATAAACATAAAATTAAATTTCCATGGTCCCAAAATGTAAGTCAAAAGACAGTATGTGGACACAAACAGAAGCCAAAAAACAACTCTTCATAAATCATACTAATCGATCAGACAGCTTAGCATGTAGTACATACCTACCTTACTGACAATGTTCTTGCCATGTATTGCTTTCAAATCAAATACACGTCACTCCTTGTAATTTGGAATGTTTTCCCATAGTTTCTCCATTGTTCTGTTTGCAAGAAATCCATTTATACACACAGGCAAATAAGACAGTACAAAACTTTGAAAATGTATATGTTGAAGTACTTACAACATTTAATACAGCATGTTATAAGCATACATGCTAAATGAGATCAGACTGATGTCTACAGACACCATATACAGAACATTCTGCTGTGTAGAATATGCACAGTAAAAATGGCAGCATAGTAGCTATTTTAACAGGTGTTAAATAGATTTGCTCTAAATACTTTATCTATTTTTCTTGTCTTCCCAAGTGCAGCATTAATGTATACCTAAAGTAAGCCACATTTAAAGAAAAATTGTCCCTGAATCCACATACACAACCTCTCCAATTTAAATGGGGGAAAGCGGAATACCAATAACTACATATACACTTCTCAAACAGACTGCACATAATTTACTAATTAATATACATTAAACAAAAATAGTATTGAACATCTATAATATCTTCTACAGAGATGGGCCACTTCAAATGATCAAAACCCCGCAACAATATAGCCTCTGGAGACTTTGCTCTCCAAGAATTAACTACTACTACTGTTTCCAAGCTAATTTAATCCCAAATCTTTAAACATAAATTTTCACTGTTCCACTCACTCCACTGTTGCTTTTATGGCAGCTTTTTCATGGAGGCTCTTGAAATATCCCAGACCTCACAACCCACAGTCTGCTCGATATTTCAAAGACAATTTAACCATCTGTCTGCATCTCCCCTATTCCCAGTAATGTATGATACTCTACAACTGCTTCTTAGGCATGATAACTAAGCATCAGAGAATTATGCTTAAAAAAAAAGGTTTGAGTATATACGCGTATATTCACACATACACACTCTACTATATAAACACTACCACCATTACCTCTGGTGAGCACTGGTTTCAAAGCAGTTCTCTTAGCAGAGGACAGCTTCAGAAGGAAAGTAGCACACAAAATCTCCATCTCTAGCCAAACTTTCAAAATTATGTACAATTGTAATAATGACATAAACCAAATCAAAGTTTTTTTAAAGGACAAGACTGGATCTTCAAACTATAGACCTATTCAGCTTTGGGTTGAGCTAATAAAATAATTTTGACCATTCTTCTGCTGAATTTATGGTTTTCAACATAAATCTACAGGGGATAATGCCTGTCCATGCTTCAAAGTGGAAGGCACCATTTCTTTTTGCTCACGCGCAACTGCTCTGCATTGGAAGTTTTATATAATTTGCTCTCTGCTAACATCCCTGTATTCTTTCCTTTCCAATTATAGCCCTCCCAGTGAAACTTTGCTTTATTTTAATTTTCTTCCAATACATACCTTTTATAAAACAGAGGCACTAAAGCACTGCTAAAAGAAGCAGCAAGAAAGAGATGGTGGAATTACAATTAGATAAGAAGAGTATTTTAGGGACTCATTAGAACTGAACCACTCCAGGAAAAGCTTCACCTCTTTCTGGTGAAATGTGTTCATCCTGATCAGGTACATCTAAGGAACGTTTAGAGCTCAAAATACACTTAACAGCTGAGGCTGGACTTTACAGCCATATTGTAAAGGATGTTGCCAATGCACAAAATGTTCTTGATACTCTAGAGAAGCATGATAAGGAAGAAGTAGAAGAGTTTTGCCATGTAAGATCTGACTAAGCAGCAAAAACATAGGTTAAAATGTCATGTCCAGGTAAGAAATCCTGCTAAGGATGTTAATCAACCAGAGAGCTTTGCCTTGAAAAGAGCAGGTTTTTTGGGCTAGTTCCAAGAGGACTATTTGCATTTAATGGAATTTCTGACATCTATAATCCATGTCGTGTAGGTAATGCTTGCTTCTAAGAGTGATACAACTTTATCTATTGATATGACAAAGATACAAGGAGAACACTACATGCTTAAATATGCACTTGCATTTTACCTGTAGTCCCATTTTTATTTTTTTAATAGAAAAAGCTGACTTGTCTACCACATATTCAACTTTTTTCCTTCTCTGCTGATATTTCAACTTGGTAACACACATAAAGTAAAATACAGTTCAAGATCAGAGAAACCAACACTTATTATCCTTTGTATTAAAAGTTTTACTGCCTAAAGAAACCCCCTCCATCTGTATTGCTGCTATGACTATATGGCAGCCAACATGGTGACACTTCCTCTCCCCCAACCTTTTGGCAGAACAATTGCCACAATATACTCCAGAATGTACAGCAGTCAGTCATACTGCTCCTGGTCAGTTCAAGATTGTGCCTGCACCCTTTTAATTGCTTCTTTGCCACTGAACCGTCAAGATGTCCTCAAGTCAGAAATAACAATGGTGCTGGAAAACATACCATACAGCGGTGATGATCACCATCCTCGCTGCAAAGGCAGTTTAAACCAGTGAACAAGTTTTGCTTTTGTTTGTTTGGTTTTTTTTAATAGTCTTTATATTTCTAAGGTTCTCAGCTGTCTACTCTTCAAGACAGCTTTCCAGACACATTACTGTTCAAGTGCAGGCTTTAGGTAACCCCCCAAAAAAAAATCATATCTTTACTGTACTTAGCCTAAAAGCTAATCAGAAGTCGCTCCCACAACAGATACACCAAGATGATACATTTTGAGGTAGTTTGTTTAATCTGAACCAAGTACCATAGCACTGAGTCAAGACACAAACAGAGTAAAGGAATAAATGCTGAATGGACTATACAAAAGAGTAAGCAGCTTCTGAAGTGCATGTTAAGTAAAAATCTGAATAGAAAAAAGGTTAGTGCTACAGATGGCACTGAAGAACTATCAAAACTTCCTTACCTGGGCTTTAATGATGCCTTCAGAGAAAAGAACTACCTTTCAAAAAACTCAAGTAAACATAAAAATAGCCTTCTCTCTCACCTACAGGCAAGCAAGATTTAAAGGTAGTGTTAACAGAGGTGAAAGAATTTTTACATGAAGATAACTGTGGCAGGGAAATGGGAAAAGTTAAAACCCAAATAAGAGAAAAAAAAAAAATCATCACACTGCAGTGTAAATGGGCCTACAATACATCTAATTATGTGAATGAAGAAGTCACTTCTCAGCCATAACAAAACATCAGATAATTTCAAGGCATGTAAACTAGAGATATATTTAACTGAAAGAATTATGAATATGTTTACATAGAATCAATTATTCCATTATTGCTTGTAACTCACTTTCACTACAGGTAAAAAATTATTTCTGTAGGTTTTTCTTGTTCTTTCAATAACTTATCATCCCTTTCCTTCTTTTCTGTTAAGCAATACTTCTATTAAAAGTAGGACATGCTATAGAATCAATATGCTATATATTTTCATTTACGTACTCATTTGATACACATACATCAACATATGCAATGTATGTAATATAGTATACTAAACTTAACGATTTTGTATTATAAGGCACATTTCCTTCAAACTCTGTTTAAGGAAAATGATATGATGTGTTGCAAAAAAAACTGTCCTTGTTTGTGAGATATGGATTATCAAAGAAACACTGAGCACTAATTTTGGTCTTCAACATTACACCTGTTACCTACCAGTATGACACCATACAACACACAACAACAAAGCTTCTAAGACTAGACATGTGGCAAAAGCAAAGCCTGGATTTAAAAGGTGGTGTTTTATCTGAAAAGCGATGTACATCCTGGCTATATGCAAGTAGAAGTGCAAAGAGACAAAGATGAGATTGGACTCTGGACTGTGCTGAAAAGCCATTCATCCACCAAAAAAAGGAAAACCAGAGAAGGACAAACATACACGAATTACAAAAAGTGAGGTTACACACAGTAAGTATATAAGAAAACACATAAGGTATAAATTTAACAAATGTACTTTCCAAAGTAAGAATTCCAGAAATTCAAATAAGTTGCAAGCGTAAGAGAAGCATTTAAATACTTGTTACAGGCACAGACCAATAAGGAGTTAACAAGTTAATGAGTTAACAAGTCCCCATTAATGAATTTGGAAACTAGGCCCTTCAATGCTTTATTGGAGTACCTGAAGCGTGATTAACTCTGGAAAACAGATTTGTTCATACGGGAAAAAACAAAAAAGCGTCCGAAGTTATTTACAGAGTGAACACGTAGTCTGGATGCTCTTAAAACAAACCAAAAAAACCCTCCACCATCTAACATTAAACATCATTACAAAACACCACCAGCATTTTTAATGCAAAAGTCTGGGAATCTGTATCTTTTCCATCTAGCTGACTTCAATATTTTCAGAACTTCATATTTTTATCAGCTTGTCTGAATGCACACAAACTCCTTAAACTTATATTCTACTATAGATCTAGATTAAGGAGCTAATTTAAATGGTTTATATGTGGCTATAGAGGTAAAGCAGCTGTTCTCGAGAACGTGGTTTTAGAAAGTTAAATACAAGCAAAAGTATTTTACTCTTACAAGCAACTTTATCCTGTCAAACAAAAGATAATAGCTAAGACCAACCAGAACAGATAAAGAGGAAACAAAGAAAAATTTCAAAGGCCCCAACATACCACAAAACTATTTCTAATACAAAATGGAATGATTAAAACATCATCACATGCTGTGGTCCTCTCTTGTTTAGGTGTCCAAGGCTATAACACTATTGGTTCTACAGTTAACTCCTTCTTGAGACTTCCTAGTAACTATATCAGAAGGGACATAACAGGTTTTAAAAGCAAAATAGCATGTATTAGTCTGGATAATTTGTTAGTTACTTTCTGAAAACCACCAGTATAGATAGAACCTGCTGGTTCTCCCTGTGATGTGTGAGCTTCTTTCTTCAAAGGAGGAGATGCAAACAGCTTTTTCCAGCACAGATGTAATACTACCCTGGTTATCACGCAGAAGCAAAATGCTTGGGGGAGAAGAAACTTAGCTATAAAGGCTTCCTTTTTCAGAATTCAGGTTCCACTGTCAGGGAAATCACTGATGCCCTGAGCATTAATGGACTCTGTCTCATTCCTACAGCATGATCCAGCCAGCATGAAACTGCGTTGTCGGTTGCTAGGGAGTAACGAGCTCGTTATATGGCATCATTCGCACCCTCCACAAGGATGCTGGCACACGCTTCCTATCTGGGGGTACCACTGATGGGAGTAACGGCACTGGAGTGCCTACCAGTCTTCAGTCTCCCAGGGTAGAATACACCAATGCAGCAGTTGCTAACTGTACCTCTACCTTTGAGGTTTTAGGCTCTAGTCTTTGTGAGGCTGGCCACTGCAATGCAACGCACAAAGAGGTCAGAACAGCCTTCCACAGCTATTGGCATGGACACCTCTTATTTTTAAAGGCCAAATCTTGACAAAGGTGTTCTTCCTGGCAGACACATGGCTTTTCTGACCAGGACAATGATTGCCACTACTCTAAAGTCTGTGTTATACGAGAATTCAGTAAAAATGGAAAAAAGGCGAGGGAAAAAAAAAATAATAATCTTCTTTTCAGTCATTAAGGGAGCACAAGATTTGTAGGCATTTACAAAAGATATACGAAACCTAGTGATCTCAAAGCTGTATGCATTAAATCCCTGGAATGGATGTCAGCCGTGAACAATCTGGGTCACTTCAAAGTCTAAGCATGCACCCTTATTGCATTTTTTTTTCAGCTGTTTGTCTCATTAGCACTTCACAGATCTATTCACAATAAAAGGGAAAAAAAAAATCTGTCAAGAAATAAAAAAGCCACCCCACTTCCATATGCCAGGAAATTTATTAACTAACAATCTATCTGCATTACACAGAGATTGTATCTAATGATTTTCGTGTACCTGTCATATGTCAAATGCCATCCAAGAATTCTTAGTGCTGGTGAATTAACAAGCACATAAGGGAGTACAGCTGCAGAGATACCTATACATTCAAATCCCCAGGCAACTCCAAAATACCCTTTTTTTTAAAAAAAAAAAAAAAAATTGCATAAACAAACAAAAAGGAATGAGGAGGAAGGGAAATTGGAGTGATTCACTCATCAAATGCATGGAAGGTAAACACAAAAAGTGTCAACTTTCCCTCTCACCTGAAGTTAAGATGAAATTCTTAAGAATTTAAGAAGACCAAGATACAAAAACACTCACCACTAATATATGAAATAATGTCATAGACACTCATGTATCAGTCAAATGCATTTTAAAATAAACAATTAGTTTGAAACACAAACATGTACCAAAGTCCTTACCTGTCTCAACAATTTCTCAACAGCTGACATTACCATGAGCCCTCTCCACACAACCGGGGTAGTCTCTTCTATCAAGAAACCCATAGACATGCTGAAACATTAAAGCAAAAACTTAAGCTTTCCAGCACAGTACTAAGTACATCTGTAAAGAAGCTTGATTTAAATGAAAACATATGCTTACCACGTGATTCCATAGTTCTTAAGGGGCCTCATTAGATTATCTAAAACAGAAGCAAAGAAGCGGGTTTTTTGGGAGGGGGACTTGATTTTGTTAAAGAAATAAGCTTACACATTTTTTTTTTCTTTTAAGAGCAGTTTTCCCTCTCTGTTAAAAGCATTTGTCTATTTTCCCCCCTCATACCTTCAATATATATATACATTTATCTATTCTACCGAAGAACCTGGCCCCATGTTTTCTCAGGTTGTTACATTTTACTGATACTGTTCATCCTTTGCAAGAAAAACAATGCATTTGCCCATAATATAATGTCACTTTGCACTGCTGAAACCAACTTCATCTATTTGTATGAAATCCCCATGCTGTGAGGCATAAATCCCTGTAACGGGTCTGTGTGGCAAGGTCCTGGTAGCGGGGGGGTTACAGGGGTGGCTTCTGTACGAAGTTGCTAGAAGTTTCCCCTATGTCAGATGCAGCCAATGCCAGACGGCTTTAAGACGGACCCGCCGCTGGCCAAGGCCGAGCCAAGCAGCGACAGCGTTTTTCGCCTCTGTGATAACGTGTTTAAGAGAGTGAAAAAAGTTGTTGCACGGCAGTAACGGCAGCGAGTGAGAGGAGTGAGAATGTGTGAGAGAAACATTTCAGCAGACACCATGGTCAGTGCAGAAGGAGGGGGAGGAGACGCTCCAGGAGCCAGAGCAGCGATTCCCCTGCGGCCTGTGGTGAAGACCATGGTGAGGCAGGCTGTCCCCCTGCAGCCCATGGGCGGTGGAGCAGATGACTGCCTACACCCCGTGGAGGGCCCCCACGCCGGAGTAGGTGGATGCCTGAAGGAAGTTGTGACCCCGTGGGAAGCCTGCACCGGAGCAGGCTCCTGGCAGGACCTGTGGCCCGTGAAGAGAGAGAAGCCCACGCTGGAGCAGTCGGTTCCTGAAGGACTGCACACCACGGAGGAGACCCACGCTGGAGCAGTTCATGAAGAACTGAACCCGTGGGAAGACTCATGCTGGAGAAGTCATGGAGGACTTTCTCCTGTGAGGGGGACTCCACATTGGAGCAGGGGAAATGTGAGGAGTCCTCCCCCTGAGGAGGAAGGAGCAGCAGGAACAACAGTGATGGACTGACCACAACCCCCTTTCCCTGTTTCCCCCCTTGTGCTGCTGGGGGGGAGGAGGGAGAGAAATCAGGATCAAAGTTAAGCCCAGGAAAGAAGGGAGGGGTGGGGGGAAGGTGTTTTAAGATTTGGTTTTATTTTTCATTACTCCTCTCCAAGTTAATTGGTAATAAATTACATTTCCCTGTAGTCAAGTCTGTTTTGCCCGTGACAGTAAATGCTGAGTGATCTCCCTGTCCTTATCTCAACCCCACAAGCCTGTTACTTTTTTTTTTTCCCTCTGCCCTGTCCAATTGAGGAGGGGGAGTGATAGAGTGGCTTTGGTGGGCACCTGGCTTCTGGCCAGGGTCAACCCTCCACAATCCCCTATTAGGCAGCCTTCTACTTCTGCAATACTTCACTAAATGCCAAGTCATTTTTATCAGAACAAAATCAAAGTCCTACAACATGATGGAATTTTTAATTTTTTTTTTTTTAAACTATGTTATTCACTAATCTCACAAATCAGAGGATTGTTCCCATTAACACACCAGCGTTTTGGGGAATTATTCTCCTGGTATTAAGTCTAGTTTGGAACCCCAGAAGAGAAACACCAAATAAAGCCACCCCTAAACTACATGCTGTCAACAGCTCTGGGCAAGAAGTCCCATATTTCTTCAGACTGGCAGAAGTCTGCACGACTTCTAAAATTTCTGTAGGAACAAAAGATCTTATTTTAACATTGAAGAGGTAGTATCCTTGTCATGCTTTATATTCCTATGCTTCCCAGTGCCAAAAAAAAAGGGGAGGGGGCGGGGAAATACTGTAATTGTTCTGCTGGCAAAGGGGAAAGCAAGCAGAGTAAACAAGAATGCATTCAAAACAAAACCTTGCAAAAGCTAAAAACTCCTTTTTATAGTCTGCCATCTAAATCCACACCTTTCTCAAAATGGTGCACACACACCCAAAAGAACAAAAGGAATTTTATTTGGTCTAGCTGGTTTATTTTAAGAGATCAGACAGGCAGGAACCAGCAGAAAATAGAAAGCATACTTTAACCAATAAAAAAAATAATACATATTCTGACAGAAACCTTTGATGCACCCAAAGTGTATTATACATAGTACAATAAACGCGATGTGAATATAATGCAGTGCATTCAAAGCTGAACTCCAAATTCAGACAAAGTAACACCCAAGAGCACTCAAATTAAACATCTAAACTCTACAGATGAAAGCTTTCAAACAATCAAGTAAGGGGGCATTCAACCCATGCAATTTTGTAGTAATATGGCTGAAAATAAATTGGATGTTTTGGTTTACAAATCAAAAACAATCGAATAGTAAGCCAAACAAATCACATGATGACTACCGCATTCAGGAATGAGTACGGAACTGCTACTGGAAAAGAGATGGGCTTCGACTGATGCACTGTACCAGTGTAATACAAGTCTTCTCTACTCGTGCAGCTCTTTTCAGTGTTTAGTCAGGGCTTATTTTGGTGGTATTACACTGTCTAACTGCAATTCCATGAATCACAGCCTTACTTCTGCCCCTGCAGTGAGACAGTTTTGTTATGAAGAGGTTGATGACATTTGAACTTCAGCCTAGAGCCATCTCGGTGGTAATACTATTAGAAGTCTTGAGAAAAATAACTACATATTTACCAATGAGAAGGTAAAAAAGAAACAGGGGGAAAAAAAGTATGTGCAACAGCAGGTATCACTGCAGATTCAGGGTGGGCTTCATTTTTAACCATGAAATAGGAATGATTTTAAGAAAAAACAAAAGGAACACAAAAAAAAAAGAGGCCAGTCCTTCACTGCTCAGCACATCAGGAATTGGAGGGTAAGAAGAATGGAGAAGATGTGTTTATTCTGAGAAAGTTCACCAAAATACTATGCCATGTCTCAGTTCAATCCAAGTGCTCTACAGCATGTCAGCCAAATATCCAGAGGCTAACATGACAACATCCACTACTTGCATGGACCATTTCTTCTTTACAGAGCCCAGGTGTACACACTAATCTCATGGAACAGACACACCTTCAAAGATCTCAGTCTCCTTCACCTCAGGGCATAAAATAGGAGAGTTTGCAGTACGCAAACGCTGACCTACAGAGTAGCCAACTGCGCTGTTAAAACACATGCACTCTTTATTTCTCAATGGTAGAGTTTCATTTTATGAAAACTGGATCTTACTTTCTTTGGTTAACAACAAGGACTATAAAGTGCTCCGAGCAGCAAGATTTAATCAAATTTACAGAATGCACAAGAACAATTCACAACCTGCTGTATATTCTGGCTATAATGTTCTGAATATTCTCAAAGTAATACAAAATACTGCAGAGCACCCCACTGTTTGCCTACTGCTAAAAAGCATTCTTAAGACTATCTCTAATCTATAAAGTGCTTCAGTGGGTTCTGGTAATCACCCCTGTCTCATCAAAAGCAACAGGCATTCCTCCTCCTTCGCCCTGGGTCTCATGAAAATTTTCTAAAACATAACATGTAAAGAAGATTTAGCTTAATGACATCTCAGTAATGTCTCTAATTCCCATTGCTTTCAAAGTAGAGTTAATGCTTCCTTCTCTTGTTATCACGTCTAGTATACAGCTCCAAAAATTCAACACACAAAACAGATTTCTTAGATCACAACACACAGCGATACTATGTCACCTACGCTAAAAGATCAATAAAATATCCTTGTTTACAACCTTTCAGTAAGCTTGATGGCCCTAAATAAAAGGGTGCTGTGTTTTCTCTGAACATACAAAATCAGATCAATAAGATCAACAAAGCACCAATGAAATGTCAATAAAATGTCTTTTAAAGTAGGATACAAGTAGGGCACTGGAAAATTCAGACCCATCCAAATTCATGACAGCATTACAGCAGATTGCCAACTAAAAGAGTTCTAGGACTGGTCTGAAGGACGGACTGTCACCCACATGGGGAAGAATGATGCTGGAAGTCATGAGGATGGATCTTCCGTATTTTGTAATTTTTTTTTTAACGTTTTTTTCCCCCCAGAAAAATGAAGCCTTGCAGACTATCCTTTTTCTCTAGACAGCCCAACAGAGTCATTCAATGGTGGCCACAGGTTAGAGCAGCACAGAAAGTATGCACAGAGCTATATATGGTTTTGGCTGTGATACTTAAATTTCTTCGTAGCAGCTTGCATGGTACTACATTTTGCATTTGTGATGAAAACGGGGACGATACCAGAGATACTGTAGTTATTGCTGATCAGTGCTTACACCGCATCGAGACCTTTTTGGCTTCTCATGCTGCCCCGCCCGTGAGTAGGCTAGGAGTGCACAAGAGGCTGGGAGGTGACACAGCCAGGACAGGTGACCCCAGGGGTATCCCATACAACATGGCCTCATGCTCAGCATATAAAGTTGGGGAAGAAAGAAGGGGGGGGTGGTGTTCGGAGTTACGGCGTTTGTCTTCCCAAGTAATGGTTACACGTGATGAAGTCCTGCTTTCCTGGAGGTGGCTGAACACCTGCCGGCCCATGGGAAGTGGTGAATGGAATTCCTTGTTTTGCTTTGCTTGCATGCACAGCTTTTGCCTTCCCTACTAAACCATCTTCATCCCAACCCACGAGTTTTTGCACTTTTACCCTTACGATTCTCTCCCCATCCCGCTGTGGGGGAGTTAGAGAGCAGCTGCATGGTGCTCAGTTGCCCGCCAGGGTTAAGTCATAAGGAGACATTTCAATTGTTGGGTTAGTCTCCAGAAGAGGTTTGCAGACTAATACATTAGAGCAAGCAAAGGCTTACATTCAGTCTTATCTCATCAGGTAAGTAACAATCATTAATTCCATAAGATATCAATGTTATACTACGCCTCCTTAGGAGGCATCATCTGTTTTAAAAAAATCAAAAAGTAGCTTACAATTATTTAATATGAGTGTAGTGGATCATGCAATACCCTAGCAAATCTATTTTGAGCTCACTGACTGAATGAGTACTAATGCAGAGGAGTTGCTCAGAGTTCTCAAGTGTCTGAAATAAGCAGTAAGTTGGGTTTTTTTTTTTACCATTTCAAAGGCAAAAAAAAAATCCAAACATGAGATGAGAACACTAGAAGCTCAGATCTTCCCCCTGTTAAAGATACCCTATAGTGCTCAGCTAATTTTGGAACTTGCCACTATAATGGAAGATCAGAGATTTCCTAGAATCATAACTAATCATTTTAATTTGTTTGTCTTTAAAAAAAAAACTTAATGGTGGAAGTCACCTGTCTGTCCTAACTGGATTTTGGTCATAAAGCAGGAAAGTGGTGCTTTTAAGGTGTTCTAAGACAGGACATCAATAGCTAAGTCTATCAAAAAGTGGAACAATTGTACAATTTTCCAATTAAAAACGTCTTACTGACCTTTGCATACAGATTTCCAAATGCTTCCAAAGACACTATCAATGCAGAAGTGTTTGCCAGCACAGACACCACTGCAAGCTCCAGGCTATGCTCTGAATGTATCCGATTCTCAATTCTTAATCTTTATAAAAGCCCTGTTTCCAGAACACCCACACACCCAAAATGGAACATTTTTACCTAATAACATGCTCCTAAAGTGGGGAATTATTATCTCATGTTACAGATGAGGGAACTAAGATCTGGACTGTGAAATTTGCTCTAGGTTATTCAAGAATCCTGTGTATTTGGAGACCTGTGCCATGTTCCCCCAAGATGTGACACTAACAGAGCCATGGCTCCACTTACAGCATCTCCAATGTTGGAAAGCCTGTAATGCACAACTGACAAACATCTTGGAGATCTCTAAAACAGTTTAGGTGCACTGCTGAAGCTACGTATCTTCCCTTGAAACTCCCAAATATATCTGAAAAAAAAAGAAATTTAAAAAAGCAAACTGAGGCACAGTGTACAACAGAAAAAAATGTAGCAAATTACACTACATATTGTCTATAATACCTAAGTCTCCAAATAACATTTTGGCATCCCACATTTAAGCATTAAAGCAGCAGCTTTAAAAATGTATTTCTGAAGAGCTCATAAGCTTAAGTATTCCTTCATCTTTCATATTATGTTATTTAAATAAACTCCTCTGCATACATTTGTCAAAATTTGAGCAAGTTGATAATTCTTCGTAGTTTATACAAAAGCCAAAGGTTCTGCTGCTGTTTACACAACTCATCATTAGCTGAGGTTTTCATGACAAATAGCTATTTTCCACCTCCTCACATCTCAGTGACATCCCACTGCCTGAAACACAGAAAGACATATGGCATCACAAAACACACAGCCTCTATGCTAGTTGAGACACACACTACAGAATAGTCTGTGGATTCAAGTATATTAAGCCAAGCCCATAAGGAACAACATTCTCTGGATTTAATTCACATAGAGGTAGGATCCTATTGTTTTATTTCAGTCCAAAAAAAAGATGAAATCTTTAGCAACACCACTCAAATTTCTGCTACTGCTAGCCAAAGACCATAAAGAAAAATCTTGTACAGGTTAGACATTATCTAATTGTCACCAGAGTCCAAAATTTAAGTTCAAATGGATGCATAATCTTTTATATGAATCCAGAAAGACATGCTTGATCATCTCTGTTGCAGAGAATAAGGCATCCCACTGGGAAGCACTGATGCGCAGTGGAAAGGAAATAGAGAGTTGTTAGATTATTCTGAGGACTAGAGGTGCATTTAGAATGACAAAATATGCCTATAGAATCTCAGAAAAAATAAGGGTTCAAAGGGACTCCTGCGGGTTGTCTAGACCAAATCCCAACTCAAAGCAGGTCTGTCTTCAAAATTAAATCAAGTTGTTCAGAATCTTCTCCAGTATAAAGGTTTTGAAATACTCCTCCTCTTACATTGTGATCCAAATTATATTGGCACGCCAACCCCTTCTGAAACACAGGATTCCAAATAATTACATTATTCTGTATAGCTGGAGCCTGTTTCTCCACCTAATGTTAGTAAAAAATGGAGGTGAAATGATGGTAAATCAGAACAGTAATAGCATTCATCATCTGTAATTTGGTTTGAGTGAATAAGGAACATACAGCTCACTGAAAGGGAAAGCATATTTGTACAAGGTACCTAGAACAGGGGATTGACTGTGAGGGTGGTGAGGCACTGAACAGGTTGCCCAGAGAAGCTGTGGCTGCCCCCTCCCTGGCAGTATTCAAGGCCAGGCTGGATGGGGCTCTGAGCAACTTGGTCTAGTGGAGGGTGTCCCGGCCCATGGCAGCGGGTTGGAACTAGGTGATCTTTAAGGTCCCTTCCAACCCAAATCATTGTGATTCTACTATCATCTGAAATAAACTCAATGTGCCATACATACAGACAAGCTGAAACAGATTTTCAACACAATCATTTGAAAAATCTCAAAAATTTTTACATCAGCTGGTTTTTAATTGTGTACAATTTCATGCTGCAGTGACCACAGAATACTCTATCACAATCTAAGTTAGGACTCCAGCTTAACCACAGTAAACAGTAATTCTCATACGGCTGTTGCTATGCAGTAGTATTAGGAACTTATTTGCTGTTTATTCTGAAAGTCACCTCCCAAGATCAACATTCTTGAACAGGAGGATCCACATTCCAGTCAGGGACACAAAGGCTTCAGACTACATGGGGTTTCCAACAACAGCAGGGGAAAAGAAGGAAGGACAGGCGGAAAGAAGGAATGGGACACAGGACAGGAAGAGTAACAAAAAGGTTGTACTTGTGTATAGATAGATGTCTCCTGCCACTCCAGATGCCTTCGGGAGCTGAGATTCATACAGGGCTAGTAGATTTGACAGAGGGCAGAGGAGACAGTCATACTTTCTGAAGGGGCAGCTAAATGCCAGACACCATACTCCAGCATGTTTAAAGCAGTACTAGTTTCCTAAGCAAAAGCAAGTAAATTCCACCTATAGTGCAGTATAGGGAAAAGAAACACGGTGGAGGGGAGGGGGACAAATATCAACAGGGCCCCAGGATATCCTGCAATCAAACAGAGTCACTAACCTATGTCAGAGTTGAAAGGATGCTGTCACCAAAAGTCTCACAAATTTTAAATCAGTGTTTTAACTGCTTATGCCAGAAGCCCAGAATATTCTACAGCAAGTGACAGACTAATTGAGACTTCAAGCTTGATTGCACAATGTGTTTTAAGTTTATTTGCAGGATTGCCCCAGAAATACTGCAATTTGTATTTTCAGCTTGAAGAGCTCCACACAAGGGAGGCTGTGATTTCCCATTATACCTTGCACTAACAGTTTTATCTATTTAATCTTTATTCATTTTATCTAATGAAGACACCACAAATACTTAAACCAAACTAGTAATGAGACTCAAAGAGCACTATTCAATGCTCACTCTTCAACCTGAAGAAACAAATGCATAAAGAAATAGGACTTTTTCCAAAAGATTTGCTTCCCCTATTTAATCAGTCTACAAATCCCATTACCTGAGTAGGTTTTCCACTTTTTTCCTCCTGATAGACTACAGAGGAAACAAAGCTCTGTAAAAGCTTTTTCATTAACAGAACTGTTTCGCAGGTATGACTTCATCAGTTCTACCTAAAAGCAAAAGAACTAGTTGCTCACCGGCAGACTATACTTCAAAAGCAAGTCTGGCACAAGTAAACAGCACAGTGATTTAGTCTTCGTTACATTTTAAATCATTACTGACTTGTTAGGTTTAGAATAGTACCACATGACTAGTTTTAAATATCTTGCCATTACCTTCAAAAGCATCTTCCTTAGAATCACTAAAACAACCCACATTTTGAAAAGCCCTCAGATCCCCATGGAGCCAAAAGTTTATTTATAGTGGATCAAAAGCTTTATTAGACTAATTTGTGTGGGTTCTTTTAGTTCGCTATACCCACGAGGAACGAAATAGGCTAATACAATGTTCAGTTCAAGGCTTCTGTCCTGACACACAAAACCTCTGGGAAGGCTCATGTTATCTGAGGCACTGACTGGCTTCTGTGGGAGGACAACTGACCAGGTCAGTCACATAACAGTGTGACAGACAACAGTAAAGCAGAACAAGGAGAAGCAGGAACCCGAGGGGCAGACATTCCCTACGCATTACCTTCAATTCACGATCTAACTTCAAAAAAACATTCCAGTTAACTAGGGACTTTCATTACTTTCAAAGCAAAACCACAGAACTCAATACATCTGAGTTGATCCAGCCTTTTTAGGTTCAACATTGTAATCAAGACCCAAAATCAAATGCAGGTGAAAAGACATGGAAGAAGAAGTTGTTCAAAGGATTACATGTAATTTAAAAAGAAAAAAAAATACACTTGGACACTGATGACAGATGAAAACTACCGTTAACTTGTTGATTCTCCACTTTAAAAAATGTATTTGTGTATATTAAATATTCCCTTTTGCATTTCACATGAATACCCTTATACATCCTTCCGTGATTTTATTCTAATTTCACCACTTGTAAAGTGAAGTTCTATGTACTTTATAAGATTATAACCATCAACTACAGCAAAGGAAAGAGATGCTAGCTTTTAAACTCTTACTGTCACTTTTAGCCTCTGGTCACTATAGCGAAAGGATTAAAGTCTATTTTTTCTATTTTTGGTGAATCCTGCTTCATTTCTTTCTTCTTAAAAGCCACTCCCTTGTGCTGTAAGTACTGTAACAGAAGGAAAAGGAAAGATGGGAAAAAACAGCAGGAAACCCACAGAGAAAAACACTTGAAAGTGAAATTGCAAGGTAGAAATATTGAGAAAATTCAGTTCTTCAGTTACAGTTCTTTAATTTTACTTCTAGCAGAAGAGAGGGATGGAAACATTTATTCCACTGAAACAGGCAAAAAAGGTAAATGTGTTCAGTGTACAAACAAAAAGTGAATCGTTTCTTTTGTTTATGTGTGTACAAATGAGATGTGTATCTATCAAGTTACTATAACAAAACCATTTTGCAATTTAACTCCAATTTGTATAAAAGTTGAACCAGACAAACCATTTGTATCTCTAGGAGTAAACTTTATAATATAATGAATATTTGCTAGCCATAATCCATATCAAAACACTTAAAATTACTGCACTGCAGGATTAACAACATGACGAGTAATATACTTCCACTTTGAAGTACTCTAAATGTATTTTTTCAGGTTATAGTTTTCCAGTAATTTATCTTGCAATAACATTTAGTAAAATTTGAT
Source organism: Leptosomus discolor (assembly GCF_034619465.1). NCBI lineage: Eukaryota > Metazoa > Chordata > Aves > Leptosomiformes > Leptosomidae > Leptosomus > Leptosomus discolor. Next base: position 30,876,676 of record NC_141393.1, read on the forward strand.
TTGTCATTTATCCAAGACCACTCTCAGTAAGAGGCTTTAATTACTAAACTAAATTTCTCATTTTACACTTTTTTGCCTTACTTTTTTTGCAATTGGAGGTATGAATTTATGTATAAGGAAGAATAAAATTTTAATAAATTAACTATCTAGAGGTTTTTTTTAAACAGCAGCTAATAACTGCATGTCTATAAATAATTCCTTGCAAAGTTGTGTATCCTCCTGTCACGGTTCAAACCCAGCCAGCAACGGAGCACCACATGGCCGCTTGCTCACTCCTCCCCGCTCCCAGTGGGATGGGGAGGTGAATCGTAAAAAAGTAAAAATCATGGGTTGAGATAAGAACAGTTTAATAACTCAAATAAAGTATTATTATTATTATAGCAAAAAGAGACAAAAATAAAACCCAAGAAAAGACAAGCGATGCACAATGCAATTGCTCACCACCTCCTGAGCAGCAATTCACCCCCTCCGGCCAACTGCCCCCAGTTTATGTAATGGGCATGACGTCCTATGGTATGGAATATCCTGTGGCTAGTTCAGGTCAGCTGTCCTGGCCATGCTCCCTCCCAGCTTCTTGTGCACCTCCTTGCCGGCAGAGCAGGGGAAACACTACTTTGCGACAACTAAAACATCAGTGTGCTATCAGCAGTGTTCTCACGCTAAATCTCAAACACAGCACTGTACCAGCTACTAGGAAGAAAATTAACTCTGGCCCAGCTGAAACCAGGACACCTCCACCTCCTTTCCCTTCCAAGGTAAAGGTCATCAATTTTTTCCACAAGTGAACTCAACAACAGCTGAATTAATCCAGGCTGAAGTTAATTGTTACAGGCTTGAGGGCAATAGTCAAGGCCCAGAATAAAATATTTAACAACACTTCATTATTCTTCTCATTTTCAACTACCTCGTCACATATGAAAGACATCTCCAAAATATAAACCACAACTAATTACACCTTTCTAAATTACTGTCACATGTAAGACACATGGGACTACTCTATTTCAGCCATCCAGATAAACTGGGATAAGACATCAGCAAAAAGAAAACACAGGATTTCAATTTAGACTTCTTCCAAAATCTAAAAATCACTTGTTCACAAATCAAGAGGTCATAGCAGTAGCAAATATGACTTTCTCAAAAGAACCAAATTTAGCTTTTATTTAAGTTAAACATGATGCAGTTCCACTGGTAAGGCATGACAAAGACATCTTTCTTTGAAAACACAAGCTAGATCTTTAAAACTAAACCCCTACGTAAGATCAAGGAACTTCTTCAGGGTTACCTCAATAATTACTCTACCTATGTAACATTTTCTTTATTTAACTAGTCCACTCCAAATTTTCTATTTATAACCCTCAAATGGATGTGGATGCACCACAATCCCTTGATAAGCTACTTCCAGAAGACATCTTTCAACAGTCACAACAGATTCTATTTTAAATTATCACTTCGTTATGAGACTCTGCTATCACAGTTTAAAGAGTAGCCGACATGTAAATGTGTCCCAGTGAAAAAATGCAAGTGTCCATTTCTGACTTTAAAATTTTATGAGTAATTTAATTTCTACAGCTCCTGCAATGTTATTAGATTCAATGGGGCCAGACACAACTACTGCTGGCTTTCTCTCAGAAATTACTTCTTATTCCAAATTTTGCAAACAGATGCCCACTACTGATCTTTTGAATATACTATTTTATTAAGAAATATAAAAAAAGAGAGAACATCATGAAATGGCAACAAAGCTTTGAAATATTGAGAGCACTCAAGTCTCATAAAGAAAATAAGCTCAACAAATCCTCCATAATCATTTAAATTAAGTGAAGAAGTCGTATTTATCTGGCAAAATGGCAGTATCTTTTTGCCAATATAATAGCTTTTACTCTCTGCCAACTAGTTTAAATAGCAGCTTTAAAAAAAGGAAAAAATATGAAATTGTGCAGTTCGCTAAGCCAGAAAAGGGCTTTTAAGGAAATTATTTGGGGAAATGTCCTAGATTACAGTGTAAAATGTGCCAAAAGAGAAAAAAAAGTATTCTATTACCATCTTCAGGAGCTGTTGAGCCCAGGTGGGGCGGTGCTCCCTGCCTCCCCCCTCTGGACTATCTCCTGTTACTGGGCACAACAATGCCTTATCGCCTGACCCATCGGTAACTCGCTCCTGGGCCATCTCCTGTTAATGGCCCATCAAGGAACTGCCTCACGACTCCCCATCCCATTGTGAGACGCTCCGCCCGGGGGGAAGGAGCCAAGCAGTCCGTGCTAAATAAAAACTAAGATTTCGAACACCCTAGCAGCCTTCTTCCACTGGATTCCCAGAGGAGTTTCCCCCCCCCACTGGAGTTCCAGAGGACAAGAGCTACCTACCTACCACTGGACCTTCGGAGGAAGACCAGACTCTTTTACCTGATCGCTGCTTCAACAGAACTACATCCATCGCTTCAGGAGGACTGCAGCCAGCATCTTATCGGACTGCTACTGCCACCCTAACAGGGTGTCAGGTTGTATTCCTGACTCTGTCAGTGTAAACCAGGGGGTTGTTTGTTTTCCCTGCCTTGTGTTATATATATATATATATTAGTAAAGAACTGTTATTCCTATTCCCCATATCTTTGCCTGAAGGCCCGTTAATTTCAAAATTATAATAATTTGGAGGGAAGGGGGTTGCACTTTCCATTTCAAGGGAGGCTCCTGCCTTCCTCCACAGACACCTGTCTTTCAAACCAAGACAGGAAAGAATAGAAGTAATGCTTTTCTTACTTATATTACCAGCATTGTCCCATGTATATATTGTAGCTGATATTAATATTTATTCCATAGTTAGATAATCCTCCATTAGCTAATTAAATTCAGCTGTGAACTTATTAACCATAGTTCCCTGACCATTTATCTAAAGTATTTTGAATGACACTCTATTAAACGTTAGCAGACTTTCCAATGTACTACAGTTTGCAAAATTAAATTAATGGAGTATCTTCCATTCATACAGACTCTCTCCTCACTAAGATCTCCTAATTAATTTTGAAAACTTAAATTATAGCATAACTATAATAATTTCTATTCTGTAATTGCTGCACAGATTTATTCTGTATGGTACCAGGCATCTCTAATCCCTTTTCAACTTCTACATGCGAGAAAATAAATAGAAATCAAAGAGTGCAAGAGTGCTCAGAACCTCCCAGGATTACTCTACAGATTCGTTTCCAAATCCAGGCCTCACGCTGAAGACAGCAATACACTTTAAACATAATTTTGATTGCTATGCTATTTTAAAATGGTTTTAATTGACTTATTGTTATGTATAGATTATTACTGCACATCTCTAACACACATCTGTCTGGGTTTGCTCAACTACGGTACAAAACAGTATTTGTTCAGAGTTTGTTTCATTCCTGAAAATGTAGTAAGAAATTGAAAAATAACAGTAAATCTCAGCACACCAAAATACAAGGGTCATACGTATTTTTGTATCTATACACATATATATACACCTATACATACACACTATACATACACCTATGATGGATCACTTCCTTGCAAGCTTATCCTATCCATCACTCACTGAAGGAATCCTTGAAGTTCGCAATTAAGGCTTCCTACACCCTTCAAATTCCAATTTTCACAATGAAATCATCTTAATGTCAGCTATTTTGCCGGCACTTGCATTGTTACTCTACAGCTTCATGAATTCAAGAGTTAAAAGTACACAGGGAAATGAACAGAATTCCTGGAATACAAATTCTATCCTGTTATCATTCATACTGAATTATTACATGAGTTTCTCAGTAGACCTGTGTAATGTGCCAAGCTTTTGAAATACACAAATTCACTTTCTGTCATTTAAAAAATACAGTATGTTCTTAAATCCTGATAATATTTGCTTGTACATTTCAAACAGAAGCAGACAGAAAACATTTTAGCAATCAAAATGTTAGTGCTTACAAGTCAACAGCAGCAATTTCAATTCAAGGAAATTCTCCATTTTTTTTTCTATTACATTGAATTTCTGTATTTTTAACAACACTCGAAACATGTTAAGACAAAAGCTTATAGTGAATTCTCAGCTGTATACCCAAAATATGTACAGTCACTGAAACTTATGTACAAACAAAATTACCCTAATACTTGACTGAATATACTCTTAAGTTCTTGCATTCCTAGCAAGCTAATTTGTACGACCATGCAAAACAGACTGGGCAACTCATTTCTTATTTGTGGGTCATGACATGGATTTAAATTTGGTATGGATTGATAAAATATAACTTACAAGAAGTTCAAAGCTATCTAATCAATATTTTCAGACAGTGAGAAAAAAAACTGTTAGGGCAAAACACAACCTGTGTGACACATACACTCTCAACAGGGTTCAGTGTACAACAGAATGCAAGAATACTTCCATTTGTATCAGGAAGTCAAACTCTACTGGTGATACATGAGAAGGTTCAGTTACCTATTTTATTACACAACAGAATTAGCCTTTGTCTTCAAAAAATAAAACAGAAACACAACAAATAAAACCAAGTACTTTCCTTCTCTCTTAGAAATCAATCTAAACAAAGTCTGTACTTTCAAGCCAGGTACTTAAATGTAGAAAATACTCAATTTGACAGCTGCTTGTATAAGCACATGCAGTGCATCTGTACGTGGAAATGCATTACTTTGTCCAGAGTACAGGGTAGAAGCATAAGGAGACAGAATTTTAATTATATAAGAAATACTAAGTTTGCCACTTATTAATTTTTCAGAGGCTACTGTTGCAGTCTCAACAATGACCCTTTAAAGATATTTGTACTGTTTCATTCTGCACACTTTATACTAAGTGAGAATGTATAGAACCACCACCACAACACCCATACACATGGCACAAACTAAGGCCAGTTACAAATTCGCATTGTACAACAACAGCAGAGGAGATCTTCTATGAGGACGGGCTGAGAGTTGGGCTGGTTCAGCCTGGAGAAGGCTCCAAGGAGACCTCATTGCCACCTTTCAGTACTTAAAGGGGGCTTATAAGAAAGATGGGGACAAACTTTCTAGCAGAGCCTGTTACAATAGTACAGGGGGTAACGGTTTTAAACTAAAAGAGGGTAGATTTAGACTAGATAGAAGGAAGGAATTTTTTTTACAATGAGGGTGGTGAAACACTGGAACAGGCTGCCCAGAGATGTGGTAGAAGCCCCATCCCTGGAAACATTTGTAGTCAGGTCGGATGGGGCTCTGAGCAACCTGATCTAGCTAAAGATGTCCCTGCTCACTGCAGGAGAGTTGGACTAGATGGCCTTTAAAGGTCCCTTCCAACCCAAACTATTCTGTGATAAACAAAGATCATGGCATTAAAAGGAAGTGGAAGGAATATTTAAATTCCCTTTTATCTAGCAACTACTGCCCACAAACATCAATGGGTATTTATAGCCAATTATTTCCCTGAAGCCCTTTTCTGTCCTATTTGAACTAGTACGCATCCTCGATCACTCTCTGTCAACAAGTACTGCCAGTTTGTACTTTCTTCAGTAGGATCCTAGTACTTTTTAGTGTGTAGGCCAGGTGTTATAGTGTGGGAATGTTTTTGTCTGTAGTTAATATGTTTTTAATTTTTATAGTTAGATGCACTTTATCACAAGATGGGCAAAACAAAGCATTAAACAAATCCTACTGCCTCCATGTCCCTATGGACCCCAAAAAAAGCACGCTCCCTTATGCTCAAGCATCACATGAACAAGGTATCAGGATAAAGTCATTCTTCAGTTTCACCCTTGGTTGGCCTGGGTGGAAGTTAAATTTCTGAAAGGTAAGCAGATGGGATGCAACCTTTCTACTTTAGGTCCTCCTCATTTCTCTCCAGACTCTCACCTGAATTTACTTTTCCCCAGATCAGAATCCTTCTCAGCATGAGGCAAATTAGGAGGTTTGTCTACTGTCTTTACTTTCTGGTAGTAAAGTCATCACCACTGCACTCCTGAACACACAACTTCAAATAAAAATTAACCAAGTGACCTGGTGTGCTTGGCTGAAGAAAGAGATCAAAACCAATCATTTCAATGACATTTTATACAAGCTACTGTAATGGTCCTTCTCTTGTTTCCTAGATTAGTCTTCCCCCCCTCCCCCACCCCGACCAGTGTTTTCTGGTTTTCAGTTCAGAGGATTTCTATAGTGGGAACCTGCATACCCAGTTTAAAACAACTGACAATAACCTTCTAGCTACCCTTTCAAGTGCCTCTAGTAATAATCTATAAAACTCCCAAAGTCTGTAGACCAATACACACACAGAAAAAAAAAAAAAAAGAGATGACCCTGAATATGCTCCCAGTTGTAACTTTGAAAGCCACCTCATTACTAAAAATAAAAAAATACACTAAATTTTCATCTTCTGTTTGCGCCCTCTCTGTGCCACACCAAGGAAGCACCAATGAGGGGTCCATGCTCATCCCTATACAAAGATGACAGCAAGAAAAGTCACTTCCACTTACTTGGTGTTAATTCTGGGTTTCCTTTTAAGTTCATCATCTTTGGAATTGAAGGTCCATATATGTCTGCATCAAGTAAACCAACTTCTTTTGTCTGTGTAGGAATAACAAAAAAACCGCATTTGTCAAAAATCTGTCTTCCTTTACGAATTATGAGTTAAGCAATATTTCAAAACTGCCCATAGAAATAAAAATGTGATCTTGAATTTAGATGCAAGTTATCACTATTTCCTTTCTCTCTAAACTGCAATTTAAGCATGAAACATAACATCTCTACAAGTTGAGCCAGACATCTTCAAAAAATCTAGATTCTCAATAAACAAAATCCTCACTTGCACACTTTCTTACTCAATGTATACCACCGACTTTATACGAAAAAACATTATAAGCAATGTTCTCTCTACTCCATGTACATTTATGCAGAAATAGTATTTTAACTTACTTAAAGTATAAAATTTTACTGTAAAAAAATAAGCGATGTTTGTACATGTTTTCAAATTACTGCAATTTGAATTATACTAGTGACTACCAGGAACATGAAAAGCATGGCCAGAGCAAACTTCTGCAGACATCTTGAAAATACTGAAATGCAAGTATCTGAAGCCAGTTGAGCAGGCATAACATTTTAATCAAATGCATTCACACAAAGGAAGCTAAAAAATGGGTTTAGTCAACTACATATGGCATATTAAGCAATAAACTTTAAATAAAAATTATTTCAACCATGTAGTCTAGACTTACAAGATTCATTTCTATATGCTTTTTTATAGACATACATACATATTTTGTGGAAATTAAACTATTTTTCCTACAGATGGCAAGACACACTACCAATTACCAAGTCATGCAAATTAAGTAGTAAAGAACAAGCCCTTTAAAGTGCTGAACAGCAAGATTCTCTAATAGAAAAAGATAACTGTATTCAACATCTTGCAAAAACTTGCAAGCCAGTATGTTTAAGGGCTTGTTTGAAAGGTTAAGGCAGCAATGGGAGCTTTTCCAATAATGCCAAATCACTTTCGCTGTTCGTGATTCAAAATGTGTGCTTCAGTTTTTGGATGACGGTTTTGTCATTTGGTATCGTATATTAAGCCATTTTGTTATCACAGTTTTGATGGGAAAGATGGAGAGAAAGATAAAGACTCAGTGACAACTCTCAAGTTTCTGGTTAGTAGAAGAGGATAACAAGGCTTTTAATGCAAGTATACAGCATCTCTAACCTTGAACAGGATTTCTAAACATTAAGGATATTCTGTCACACCACAATCGGTTTGTTTGTTGTTTAAAAACAGAAATGCACCTGGATTAAAAACCTAAGTATTCAGGCCACTACTTACAAATAAATCAAATTTCAGTTAAGATAAAGAAACTAACTGATAGAAGCCTAGACAGCTGAGAAGCAAAATTCACCCTTTTTACTACAACACCTGCAAAAACTAAAGTTTGGGGGTTTTCCTGTGGGCATAGCTTTTCTTTTTTTGTCTTCTCTATTTTTAAGCTGTTGATATGGAACCCTGAAGACACCCTTAACAGATGCACAGTTTCAAGTGTGAAATTTACATAACACAAGCCAAATGCATCTTAAATTTTACAACTGAGAAGTAAAAAACGCATTACCAAACAGGACCTACTATGTACTTTGAAAAATAAGTTTTTACTATAAAAATCAACCCAATTTGGCATCAGTTATTCAACATACTTTTTTATTAAACAGAGTAAAGCATATGTAATTACATGGATTATTTAATAGATTTTTAACATTTCTTTCATTATGACATCTTGTGAAAACTATTACAAAAAAGTTCAGGAGTTACTCTGACAATTTATTCTACTTTTTGCCTACTGTATGAAAGCTGCAATTTCAAAAAGGTTGAAAAGACCCATTTTATGTTAAATTTCAAAGACATCAACAACAGTATTAGAGCTTCTTTGTTCTTGTACAAAACGCATATTTTAACAGATTAGAAAGATTCATGACTCAGTCCCTTTATCTGTGTCAGCAGCTAATTGAACCCATCAAAACATCATCTAAAGTCTGTGCTACCTAATTCCTTCTCAAATGAAAGTAAATATTTGCAGAAAAACTTAGTGTTCTAAATCTGACTGGCATCCGTTCCCTCAACTTTTTGAGGCTTCCCCCCCACCCCAACAAGGATCTTGACTATTCACTGACTGACTAACTACAATAATCTTACAACTCACTACAGTTTAGTTTTCAGCCTAAAGGGACTGAAGATTTACCATGATCTAAATTAATTAGATTGACTTCATGACCTCCTGGGCATAGTCAGATCTTCACTACCACAGGGCTCTTATTCCTAGGAGTCAGCAGGAATGTATCTACAAGTGTACCTTATTTCCTGAAATGAAGAATAAATACATGCACACTAGAGAAAAATATCCCTCAATGACCTAGGAGTACTCTGCAAATTCAGCTACTATTCAAAAAAAAGCTGATCTGTGTTTCAAGCTAAAACAATAAACTTAACAGCGTCTCCAAAAAAATTTACACACTTCATCAAAAGTGAAAAAGATGCCTGCTTCCAAGATGCACTGCTTTTGTTCATGAATATGGCTCAATAAAGTGATTGTCTTCAAACAGAAAAATAATTAACAGATTCTTCAGTTTCTACAACTCATATCAATGAAACCACAAGTGTTCCTGTAAGCATGGTGCTTTCTACAGGATTATAGGAGAAAGCTCTTTTGGAAAATCTTTACATCATTGGCAGAACCTTACTAAAGATAGCCTAAGGTAGGGGTTTTTTTCCCTTCACCAAGCTGTTCAACATGCTAGATAAAAAGAGTTCATACTGCCTTTAAAGTAGCAGCCTATACTGAAAGCACTGGCCCACTAAGCTAAGGTTTTGGGTTTTGTTTCTCCCAACCACCCCTGCACTTGCAATACGTAAGCAACCCTAGAATACTAACCCTTTACTCAAGGTTTAATTATCTTGGAAAAGCATTATGGCAGCTACCAAGGGATCTTTTCAGACAGGCACAGCACAGTCCAGATCATCTCTTCAAACATTTACAATGTTTTAAATCCCCAAGAGACATAGTAATTTGCACACACCTGCATGCTACCACATGAAACTGTTAATCCAGATGCATGAGTTGCAATACTAAAAAAATTCAATTAAATTTTAATAAATCGTGTTTTCACTCGTATAACCCACACCTCAAAAAATCAGCACCTCTTTCAAAGTACTGCTGTATTAAAACAAATCCTAAAAAACATGCATTATATCAGACAAGGTGAGAAAGAACATCTGGGCAGAAGGAACAGATTACAGGTGAAAACAAGCAGAATCAAGAAGGCAACTTAAAAAAAAGCTCCAAGATTCCTCTAATGTCCTCTGACATTATTTTCATATGTCTATATATACCTCATAGCGATGCTGAATCATTTTTTTTTCTTAAGTAATACTAGGGTTACAGACAGAAATGCAGCACTCAAAGCACACCCAAGCATGTCAAAGAAATCCCCCTGCTTCTAAGTGTTTCTCAGAGCACAGCACACACACCACCGTGACAGCCACCCTCGGCACTGCTGGAAAAGGATTCAGGTAACACAACTGCACCATCTTCTTATGGCTGCATTTTGTCCTTATAAAATTATTTCTATGCAGGGCTATTAAACAAAGAGCATCCCATCGCTCCAGCTGGCATAGCAATAACCAAGCTCAAACCAGCTGTTCACAAGTTAACATTTGCCCTTTTCCTTCCACCTGGCCAGCTGTGGAAGAAAGCTTGAATCAATCTTCAAGTTTACTACACATGGAAACTTTCTAGAGACCTGTATGTTTTCTTTTTTGCCTTACTGCAAGTTCTGAATAGCTCAAACTCTCAAGATATTGCAGTGTAACCATTTCCATACGATTTAATGATGTACTTCCATGTCACTGAAAGCTACTTCGAAAAAATTTACTAAACCAACACATGCAGAATTATCAACCTCTTCATGCTGAGTAAGATCCTTGCCAAAATTCCATCAGGCAGAGAACACAAAATCAGAAATAAATATATTGTCAACACATGAAAACACATAAGTACTCTCTCGGTCTAGTCAGCAAAAAGTATACTTAACGCTTACAGATGTTCACATTTACCTTCTTACGAATGCTTTTACGGTGTCCCATGCCCCCCCTCCTCCAGTTAAATGCTCTCTAGCATAGCTAACTCCTGCTAGGATTTGCTTTTTCTGCAGTGCTGGTGCTAGCTCTCATGGTCTCATCCAACCATTAGTGATCTCAAGATGATAAAAAAAATTACAGGATAAAGGACTGTAGTAAAGAACTGTAACTCCTCTTCATCTTCTGCTTTTCCATCACTGACTACATCATCCTTTTTACTTCACTACCATTAATCTTCTCAACAAGATATCAATTTGCCCAATTATACCTCTCCAAATATTTCTGACAAATATTCAGCATAGGGTACATCTATATAATCACTGAATCTCTTGCCCCATTACAAATACTGTAAAGTTTTCATTCCGATTTAAAAGCTTCTCTCACCTACATTAAGAAATTAAAACATTTTTTCACAGTCACCAGGTATAGATTCTGTACAAGAAAACCAAATGCTAAATCAATAGATAAAGAAGATATTCTTGCACATATCCCTGAAAAATAAGAATCCTATGGCTTCATTTTGTGCAGCATACAAATTACAGGCATAGATAACCTCACTAAAAAGATCCTTTCCTTTAACCTCTCTGGCAAGATCCTCAATGTAATTGAAGATCAGTTTAGCCTTTGAACTTGGGCACTGCCTTGTAAGTGACAGAGATTTGCAAGATAGCTGTATTCTGAATTAATGATTTTCAAGCTCTGAACCTAGCTGTAATAAATCCTTTTGGGGGAAAACATTAAAATTGTTAAAGGCCATGTTAGACACAGTCTCTCTACATACTGGCAGAGAGAGGTCTTGTAAAAAACCAGTAAATTTTGCCTCCTTTGCTTTTCCCTATGCAGATTCAAAATTATTCAACTGTTATCATGTTTGTTCTTAGGCAGGGGAGTTTCACTATACATGGTCCTTGCAGAGCTGATAGAAGTCCATGCTAATGACAGTTATCTGTATCTTTCCTCCTGTTAACTATTTTAGCAGACACTTAAGAGTTGTTTAGTCTCTGATACACTTTCTTTATGTAGGTTCCCTTTTTTGTGTTTCAGTTAACTACGGTATGTATTGTAATGTTAACTATGAAATCAATTACATTTTCCAGTAACAAATTGTTCAACCAAATACAACCAGTTCCATTGATCTATCAGAGGATCCTTACACACATAATTCTGTGTCAGTGGAGAATTTGATGATATTCATTGATGTCTTCCGAGTTGCCAAATGCTTTATTGAGGAGCAAGCATGATAAGACTTGATGACAACATAGAGAAATAAAAAAAAAAAAGAATCAGTTTACCAAAAGCTGCTATAAATAGCTGTTGATCAACATAGTCTACATTACTGCTAAATATCTAGAGACTCTTTGACAGCATTAATTTCATTCTTGCTCATCTTTTCTGAGACTTTTCCCATACCTGGTAGGGCATATATATCCCCACTGGACGTTAGCAGATGACATGTTACTTTGAAGTAAACTCTGCAGACCACCAGCATTCCCTGGTGTTCAGCCTGGGAGGGACAGAGGCACAGGTTAATGAGCTGTCGTTGCTCTATATGGTGAAGGATTCCCTGCAGTAGAAGCACTCCTGACATTCAGCAGCTGCAGCCCATTCCAAAGGCAGAAATTCTAGCTTTGCTAAGTGAAGGTGCCATTTATTTTTAAAGCTGGTGCTCTTAATCCACCACCAGGACTCTCAATTTACCCTTTTAATATCATTATAGGGTTAGAGCTAATCCCAAACCACAAGCAGCAACACGTGGGACAAAAGGGAACTTAAAATCAGGATAGGCTCTGGATTCCCTGTTTAACACACTGACACATGGAATAGCCATCTTTCAATCCCTAGTTCTTTAACTCTTTCAGCTGCACACTATTTAAGTGCCTAGCTGCACACTAGATTAAAGCCAAAAAAGTACCACTGCAGTTTTCTCACTCTTTATCCTAGAAATGCAGACTTGTTTTAAACACTCACTCTTCTACTGGTTTAAAAACCCTTTTCCTTCATTTTTTCCACAACAGTCTGCAGCAGTTTCTAGTTAGATTTCTAAATAATCACATACCAGTAATTCAACCTTGTTTGGCCTCCTTGCACATTATGTACCCTATTGAAAAAAAAAAATCAATACAGTTATTTTAAAAATAAATCACCAAAATCCAAGACAGAATCCCAAACATTACTATATCTCTACAAGCCGCCTCACTCTCACAGCATGCCAAATAATTATAAACATGCTCTACCTTTCACATCAGTCTCTCCGACATCTACACTAGGCTTTCAATGACTTGAAGACTCAGGATGCAGGTAATTACTCTACATGCAATACTTTCATAAAATAAAAACTTCCGCTTTTTTCTTAAAGTAACTATATAATCATTTGATTAAAATAAAATAAGTGACCTATGTTTAAAAATATTTTTAGTTTCACTCATTTTCACTTGAAGAACAGTAAGATTTTTAATGCTTTATTCTCTCATTTTCTCAGCTGATCTAGAAGCTGAGCTGACATTGCAAGATAACCCCAACCAATTTTAACTAGCATCTCCAGCTTTATTGACGCTTTTTAGCACTAAGAAACAAGCACAAACATCTTGTCTATACTAATTAAAGTCTTCTGATTCTCTAAGCAACAAAGGTAAAGATGCCTAGAAATCAAACCCTAATAATTACAAAAGCTGCAGAGAAGGAGTATAAAACAGGTCAAAACTTGCCTTCATGCTATAACGATGCAGTGAAGGAGCCCATTATTGTCTAAATTCTTCTAGATTTGTTTGTTTCCCCTACACGGAATTTTCTCCTTACCAGAAAGAAATGTATATACATTGTAAAGTCCTCTATTAATGCAGAAGTCAAATAATATCCTGTAGACAAATAGTTTAATTACAGCGGCCAAATATTTGAAAAAAGTTGGAAAGTAAAGAAAATAGGCCAGGTGTATTTTGAGTACAATTAATGTGTGTTGTTTGATTAAACACATATTTTTAAAATAATTAAAACTACTTTTATTATCACACCAGTGAGTTCACATGAAGACTCTGCTCATAACTACATAACTTCTATGCTATAACTTGCTGCGTATTTGTGAGAAATCCGACTCACGTACACGTGTAACAGGCAAGATGCCCACATGGGTTTTCTGTTTTTAAAAAAACATATCTCTCTCAGCACGGTGCCCTCTGGCCTGCCACGCTGCCCTCACTGGCCTTGTCACCGCGCCAGCCGCCCTCACCCACAGGCATGACGTGGCACATGGCCCCTCACCCACCTCCTGCCCGCCTGAAACACGGGCAGGCTTCTTGCTGAAACGCTACATTGTGCAGCAACCCATGGCATTGCTTGGGAAAGCAAAGGCCACTCCCTAAGATAAAACCACCAGTGATGTATTTCCAGTTTCGGTCCTGGTCTGCTTGACGCAGTAATCCCCTGACACCAAGTGTGGCTGGAACAGTGAAAACTGACGCCTTTAATCATGTGCCTCCACGACTGCAGGCAGAAGCCACTTGCTTATGCTTACATGCTAATGTGCTCCATATGGTTTTACTTCTTGCTCCTCTGCCATCCACATCAGAAAATCCATTTCATCCTATAGTGAAAAACGTAAGTCTTCCTGGAAAGAAAAGGAGAGTCAAAGGAAATGCAACTTGGGAGCTTGACTCAGTGAGAGCACAAGCCCACAGCCTCCCAACTGGATGTGTGCCATCCTTAGTCATGCACAGCTGGTGTTTGCTCACTGAAATACTCTGTTCATAAACAAGCAATCTCTATCCTATTATTGCTGCCATCTATTAATTCAACTTGTTTCTACTATAATAAATCGTCTCTGGCCAGGCAGCTTTCATAAATAGTCATTCTAGTCTGAATATGAATCGTCCTGGCACAAAACCCAAAAATTCTTCCCAAGTGCTCCTAGGGGAGCACAACTGACTGCTGGTACATGAAAAGAACGAAAAGAATCAGCTGTCAAACTAAGCAAGCAATTAAAAATAGGACACAAGGGTAAAGCTCAAAGTTGTTTCTTAACACAAAAGAACACGGTATAGATTTATAGGTCTTGGTACAGGCACAAGACCTTACACAATTCTTAACGAACCCAGCTACAACAGGTAACCCAGGGCACCAAAAGCCTCATACTCCAGGAAAGGGTAAGAGGCTGCCTGGCTTGTTTCCCTGGCTTTGCATCAAAAAAAAAAACCAAACCCACACAACACACACTCCCAAAAAAACTGCTTTGCCTTGGACATGGTATCTAGGCATCTAAATGAAATCCTGTCTAGAATTATTTACTCTGTAACCATGAGGTAAAAATATGCCAAACAGACTGAGCACCAGCATGCAAGACTTGAACGCCTGAATTCTAATCCCAGCTCTGCCAACAACACTGTGCATCAATGACAATGTCCAAGCCTCTGTCAGCGCCTTAATACTTCAGACCATCACTATAACTGAAAAAGCTTCCATTTAAAGAAAAAAAAATCTACAGAAACAGTGGGGTTTTGGTTTTTAACTATAGAAAGTAGACTTTTAGGAGAAGATAGAAGGAAGCTTTCTTTTATCAAGAGGACAAAAAAGTCCTTTATGCTTTGACTGTTAATCTTCTTCCAGCTTACGGCACTATCAAACAACAAGATGTCACAGCTGTTACTGAAAGTAGCAAGAATCTACTCTAATCCAATCTCCTCTGAAAGCATCCTCCACAGATCTCCCTCACCAGAAAACAGTTGTTCTCAATAGTCTATGACCTCTATAATCTCAGAAAAAGAACACTTGAAAGATCAGAAGACAACGTTATTTTTAAAGTCATTTAGCTCCAGTATACTACTTGCTTTGAAAATCTAGTTACAAACATTGAACTTCTAATAGAAACAGACTGTAACTAATGAAAGAAGCACAGGCCTTTATTGTCATGGTGACCTGTCTGTCTTCACAAGTCCTTTCTTTCCTCCTTTAAACAGTATATCAAGTTCAAGCACCAGTTTCTACAAATCTGTATTTTGCTTGTAAGAGACATAAGGACTGTAATGACGTTGCAGGAGGCTGCTGAAGCTCTCATCTACTAACAGAATTGTTACTGCTTCCTCAGAAAGTGATGAGCTTACAATAGCAACAAAGGGAAAGGAAACCATGGAAGTGATGCTCAATCAGTAATTATTAAAAGTAAAGTGAAGAGGTCCATTGCTGCACATCTGAGGTCAAAGAAATTCAGGATAAACTTACAGAGGAACCAATAGACTCTGGAAAACAACACAACTTCCTTATTTATCTCAGCATAACAAAACTGAACACTGTAATGATCCCTACAATTCAGAGCACCGGACAATCCCAGCCTGGATCAAGGTCCCAGAGATACTCATTTCATAACCTTGACTCGCAAAACTAGCGAACTGAAATCAATGGAAGTACACAAATAAAACACACCAGCAAATTCAAGCCCAAAGGTTACACATAAACATGATGTATGCCATCATTATCTTAAAAAAGAAATATATATATATATTAATGCATGAACAAAGAAGATAGAGTTGAGTTTATTCAATCCATCTTAATTTCATATTTTCTAACCTGTAACTATATCAATGCACAATTTCATCATGGCAGCAGCTTGCTAAATGGTGACCATCAGTTCATGCAAGTCACAGCTATTTCATCAATTTCAGCTGCTCTCACTGATTAACATCCACCAGACACTGGCCTCAAATTTTGCACCACCACATAATCATAAGATCAGAAATTACTAGCGCATTCTATGTTTACTTAACTTTCTTAGCTCAATTTCATTTAAAATTACTTCTCAGTCCCTGACTTTTCAAATAACTCCATCAACAACCTCTTCATTCTAGACTATGCTCTCTCTTATTTGTGCACTTTACAAGTGTTTTAACGGGCTGCTAAAGTGGTGTATCACATTATTATGTTTAAAGCCAGATGTTTAACTCCTAACAAAGGGCATAATCTCAAAACTTGTGTATGGCAGAATTACTAAGAGATGCTTCACCTAAATATGAATTTAAACAACGCATAAAACTACACATTTGAAAAGTATCAGGCACAACCCTAAAAACACTTAGGCTGGTAGAGAAAGTTACATGCAATTAGTTGACATGGTTTCCATGGAGCTACTCAACGACCATGCCACCACACAGATCACACTGCAGGATCATATTCGTTTCGTAAGAGTATTATGGCAAACACCATGTTTTAAAGTTAATTAGAAGGAACCATTCAAGCAGTTTTGCCTTTCCAGATGACAGATTTTTCTCTAAAATCAAATTACTCCAGCAGCCTATTTAAAACACAGAATTAAAGCCTGTGAAATATCAAGATCAGATGCCATTACAAACAGTACATATTTCATATAACAGCTTCAAACACTCTCTTCTTAGCATGTACGACTGAGTTTATGGAAATTTTTTTAATCTTTTACAAAATTCCTACAAGAAGCGTGCAGATTGCATGTAAACCTCACTCCTCCTACCCATTGTTTTCTTTTACTTATATTTTAGAAGATGCTACATTTACCCCATTAAAGTACTTGAGGATACTTCGTATTTAATTAATGATTTAGGAGTACAAAGCCGGCATTATACAGCCTTCCATCGGAAGTGAAGCTTGCTTCTGAGTTTACGTCTGTGGCAATAAATGCTCACAGTGGAACTACTCCCAGTTTATAGCAGCAGGTGGACATAACGAAGACCTGTTGTTTTTACACTTGAATGGTTCCCACTGTCTATTTTTAGTCCAAGTAACAGTTTGAGCAATACCAAAATGGGCAATGATATTTTGTCACTCAGAAAAATGTATTGCCAAGCTTCAGGGAAGATACATAGCTCCTTTTTCTTCCTCAGCTGTTTATATATAGAGAGTATTTTTACACACTAATTTCTCCAGAAAAAGTAAATCTTTAGAGCTATAAAAAAATGTTTTGGACATCATCCAGCACTTAAATTTTTTCCAAGTCAGTGTTCTGAAGTGATAGAATTTAATTATTTATTATGCGTCCCCAACCTGCACAAACATCCTCTACTATGACTATATATCCTTGCAGAAGTGCAGTTGAACTCAGACACACAAGGAAAAGGACCCAGCCAAACCCAGATGAAGTACGAGAGCCACTAAGTCATTTATGGTACAGATAAAATACAAACAAATTAATATAAACTCGAAAGTCCATGAAAAACAAATAAAGAAATTAACGGCCAAGTACTTAGATTTAATGTATGTGACTGCCCCCAGCAGTAACCTTTTTTTTTATGACACACACTCTTGTTTCACATTAAGTATAATAATTAGATATTCACCTACCGAATCATTAGCTGCTAGGGCGAGGGCTATATTTACTGCAAGAAAGAAGAAGAAACAAAAAATATTAAGTGCAAGAAAACTTAACTCCTAAATATTGAGAATGTTATCATTACTAACAACAGTAAATACAATATAAATACATCACACTTACTTAATAATTGCATCCATCATCTTGGTTCCTAGACTCTTGGACCTCTGCAATATTACTAGTTTATGTGGCAGCAGCACTCATATTTTAGTCCATGTTTGCTAACAGGCTTACAAACTCAACCTAATCTGCAAGAAGTTGCAAATGCTAAATTTAGTCTAGAGGACACTGCAAAATAAAAGTAAATCTAAGTATTTTGCCAAAGGATAACATTAAGAAAAAAATGTTGATGTACCTACTTGACTTCTGAAATGTGGACACTATACTATAAAACTAAAATAACCTTACCATCAGTAACCTTCACCACAGTCTCTAGTGAACTTTCTTAAAACTAGAGATTAGGTTAAGTATCAACCTAAACTATTAAAGCACAGAGACCAGAAAGATGATCATGCCCCTTTCTTTGATTTCTTGTGATATATTAAACGTGGATGTTTTCTGGAAAAAGGTGCAATGTATGCTTTTCACTTGATTTTTATGTCAGAAAATAAAGTCTCATCTACCCTGCATCTGTAACAACTAAAGAAACAGAAAGACAGGATAAAGCAACTAAAAAGACTGCAAGTTTGTTTATAGCTTTTACATTTCCATCAATACTTAACTCCAATAACTAAAAAGCACATGTAGAAAATGGTACCTTTATGGCTCACCAGCTTAAATTATGTTGGAAGACCTCCTACAAACTCCAGTATAACCAAACGGAAATTCTTATAATCCAAGCAGTAACATTTTTAAAAGGGGAAAACAACAAAAAAAAACCCCACACCACACATGCACAACTTTCTTGGGTAACATCTTTTGCTTTCTTCACACATTGCCATATGTCTGTCCACAGAGCCTTTTAAGAAAGATAAGCTGCAGTCAGCCTTGTTCTAATTGAAGAGTATGAAGGCAGCGAGAACAAGCTGGGAAGGCAGATCCCCAGCTTAAATAACTAAGTATTGAGAAAGATAAGTTCCTTTAAACAAAATGGTGAGGAGGTTAACAAGGAAAACTGTACAGCTATCCCCAAGTAGCATACAGCCTCTGTTTACTCCTAAGCTGATAAAGCATATAGATTTTATTCTTCAGTTTGCTATTTAAACAGATGCTTGATTAATCATTCCCTGAATCAATCAGAGGAAAATTCATCCTCTGAAACCTGGAGACCAACCTACAAATCACAGATAAGGAGAAAAAAAAACCCAAAGCAAACCAATGATAAATAGAAATAAAAAAAGATAAAATCAACTGCAGCTCATGTCTGAAGAGGCAAAAAGAAAGCAAGTTACTCCACACACTGTCTTAAAACCACTTTATACATCTATTGTCTGCCTACACAATTATCATGTGTGAAAATTCAAGTATGATCCACAGCCCTTTTTCAATAAAGGACATTTGACTACTGAAGCAAAAAAAGTGAGACAGTGGGAATAATATGGTGGGAAAACCTGAGTTAGCTGAATGTCTAGCTGGACACCTCGTGCTCTCTGTTGAATCCCAGCTGACCATTATGCTCCACTGTGTCTTTCTACTATTGTCAGTTCCAAGTGGGCACAGAGATGCAGCATGGGACAGAACCTGACCCTCAACATTCATGCTGGCCCTAACTAAGTTTCCATAACCAGGAGTGTAGCACAGCAGGGCAGCTACACGCCAGAAGTTCAATACAACTTGTCTTTTTTTTTTTTTAATTATTTTCTAAAACTTCACAGCAGGCTACAAGAAAAGTCACCATGGTATCTCTGCCCATGCTTAACCAGCTAGCCAGTATGAAAAATGATGCACAGGGAGATCTGAGTTAGTCTTCTTGAAACCAGTACAAGCCTGGGAAGGTTTATTAGTTTGGATTTTGTAACTTCCAAATACAAACTGGCCCTAGGAATAGAACAGCTGAATACTCAAAACACTGAGCTAAGAACACAAATAAAACTTCTTGGTCCAAAATTGACATGTACAGAGCCAGCTGAGTGTGTCTGCATCTGTGACACAGTTAATCTACATCATCAATAAAATACCTAGAGATATCTTTCAGAGAGAGTGCATCTTAGTTAACTTCCAGTACTTACATCTCAATGTAAGTGGCATGTAGAAATAGAATAACCAGTTTATGACTATTTATCAGAATACTTTAACATTTAGAGAAGGCCCAGATTCAAAAAACACGACATCAATCTTGGAAAAGAACCATAAACAAATACTATTATCACCTTTGCCAAAGCCCAGACCTCTGTACGGGTTGGTCAGGCAAATACCTGGATTTTGGCTCTACCTTGCAAGCGTGAGTTACAATAACAGTACATCCTACATGCAGAATAAAAGCATACATGAGGAAAAAAACCCCAAACATTGTTAATAGGACTGAGATACATTTCACCATGTGTTGTCTTTATTAGCTGTCCTGAAGAATAACCAAAAATCTCAGCCCATTAAGTCTTTGCTAAAAATGTCTGAAGGCCAAGGCAGTCGGTAGTATCAGCAGTTTTATTTTCCTCAAACTGTAAGATTAACAAAATGCGAGCAAGAACACCAGCCATTAATTTTATTCCACTTCCACAGCTGAAAACAATAAGTTTCAATAAATTAGAAACTTTTCTTTCAAGAGCACACTTTGAACTCTTCTCATGCCAGGGTCAATTTTCTACAGTACTCTCATCTTCAGGGTAAGGCAAAACAAGGCACAGAAAAAGAAAAATTTTAAAAAACCTTTGGCCAGATGGTGTGAATACAGCAGAAAACTGGTAAGAGACAGAAACTTGACAGGAAAGAGCTATGAAACATAGGAAACAAACCAACCAATCAACACTTATACTCAGCAAACAACAACAAAAAAAACCCAGCAAAGTATTTAAACACACATTGAAAAGTATTTTTCTTATAACACAATTTTTTCTTTCCATCATTCACTACATGAACTTCAGAAGACCAAAAAGTGCTAGAAGCAACAGAGAATACAATATGAAAGCTACATACAATGAACAGAAAGTTGAATTCAACAGGTTAAGGAAAGTCCCTGACAAACTTTACCAGAATACATATCTACTTGCCCCAAAACAGAGATCCGGAGCAACTGAAACACAAACACACTGAGAGAATGTCTACATTTAGCCTGAACCTAAACTATAACAGTCACTCTATCACCCAACAACCCCTCACCAGCCAGGGAGGAGAATCAGGAAAAAGAGGAGCAGACCCACGGGTGGAAGCGAGAACAGATTTTAATGAGATAACACCAATACCAACAGGGATATAGAGTTATACTCAGCCAAATGAATACCCAGTCCTCAGGACCAGGGAGAAGCCAGAGGAGGAACAGGAAGAACCTCAGCAGGAACCCCACAAGAGCTCTCCCTCCTTAGTAAACCACTCCCCTTTATAATGACCATGACGTTATGGGACGGGCTACATCTGTAGCCAACTCAGGTCAGCTGCTCTGGCTGACTTGGGCCTGCCTAGCATGGCTGGGCTGTGATAGAATCCCAGCCAAACCAGGACAGGGAAAGAATACAAACAGTCTTTCAGAGAGATGCCAACAATAAGACCAATGGTATTTTTCTGTGGTGCTTTAGGAATTAGAAGTGCATACTATCGTCCTTCCTTTTCAACTCCTGCTCTCAAAATTAGACAGCGGAGTTGTCACCAAACATGTTCTCCACACACCTCCATTACGAAGAACATCATTTCAAGTACATAATTCAGCAACGATGCCATGCAATATTTTTGTTCATATGAATTATCTGATCTTCAATTGTTCAGCTGAACCATGAAATCTATTCTCATTTTAATAAACTCAAATCTAGATTCCTTTTTCTTCTCAATACTACAAATGAATACATTCCTTAACAAAAGGCTGTCCGATACAGCAATATTTGAATGGTTCATTTACATTTCAACTCTCTTATTCAATGCTTGTTGAACCCCAATTTTTTATTTTTAAATGCATGGGTATGAACTCCCAACTCTAATTATTATTTATACATGTGTCATACTTCATGTACAAATTACATACAGAGATGTACAAAGAACATACAGACACCAGTTAGCAGAACTTAAATTAGCACATTTGTTTGCAGACGTGAGGAAGATAATCTGAATTTACTGTTCAAATTATGTTCATTTTATAAACTGTTGATTTACAAACAGATATTTGGTATTTTCAGTAACCTGAAACAACCAGCCTATGAATTATAATCATCAACCAAAAGGTACATTAAGAAATGCAAGTGCTGATTGTTTTGCATGTCTTTGTACAAGAATGTGTACCTTTTGTATAGGATAGTATATATATATGTATACTATGTACTGAAAAAAATACTTTTAATTTTTTTTCTTTTAAGTACAGTTACTTTTACTATGGACATCATGTTTGTCTGTTCTAGACAGTCATTTTCAAGCACGCTGAAATATAAACCACAAAATGAGAAATTAAGAGCTACATCAAAGTGTTATCCACAGCAAATGGACATGAGCAGTAGACACATTCAACTAAAGCATGACTTTTCCACTCTAGATGCTAAGGAAGAGATCTTTAAACAAATTTCTAACACTTCACAGAGATCTTTTCAAAGAGGTTTACCTTCAGTGTCATCTTTGTTTAAGTTCAAGACTATTTCTGCAGTACTGGTAACCCATGCAGTATCTTATTCTACCACCTAGGAACTGCACAGTTAGAGAAAAATTATTTCAAAACCTAATGGTGGGGCTGAGAGAAGAGTTCAAGGGACTTCACAAGGCTCTGATCAATTTGTATGGTTTGTAACTACTGTTTGACCTTTTGTTTATGAGATGCCTATACAAGTAGTTGAGAAAATTTGACTGAGGCCTGATTTTGAAACCTTCTAAATATTACTGTCCTCTGCAGAGCACATGACTGTGCCGACAAGGCACAGAGGAGCACTGTACAGGCACACCTACACTGCTAGAGAAGGACGAACAGTATCACTGCACTGGCAGATGACCCCCTCCACCTCAGCTTACATCACCTCTTAAGAAAGCAGACTGTCCCAGGACAGCACCGCACTATTATGAAGATAGTATTTCAAAGCTGTCTGCTCGATCTGCACCTCATTTAAAGCCAACACCTCCGTACCCACATAGATACTCAACGGCTGCAACGGGACTCGACAGAGGTGAAGGGCTATGTTAGTGCGACTCAAGTACAAGGTAATGACAACACAAGTGCCCAAATACTCCCTACGAAGTATTACAAAATGTGCAAAGTAAACAATTTAAAAAAAAAAAAAAATCTTACCTGCTGTAGTTGATTTTCCAACTCCCCCTTTTCCAGAAGCCAAGACCACCACCTGCTTAACTCCTTCTATGGGCTTCTGTTTTGGCAGCCCACGTGACAGGATCTGGGCGCGTTTGTCCCTTAGAGCCTCATCCCTGAAGCTTGAGGACTAACAAAAACAGAAAAAAAAAAGTGAACGTGTATGCACCAACCTGCAGTTTTAGCCGAGAACGCTGACAGGGAAGAACACACCTGCAGGCTGAGAAATTTTCATTACTGGTCCAAAAAACCATTTTGCGCACAGGCTCTCCCAAGGGGAGCCTGCAGAACAAGCAAGCTGGCAAGAACGGGGCCCAGCTAAAAATAACCCCAATGAGCATTTTGGTTAGACAAACAGTTAAATATTACCAATCTTAACACTTAAAAAAAGAATGAGGGCTTGTGCTAAAATAAACCAAAATGCCACTTTAAAAGCTGGAAGCTTTAAAAGTAGGCTAGCCTTGGTGGTCTCACGTTACAGTTGCTTCAAGCTCAACCGATACCAGTTGTGAAAGAAACCCTGGGTGCCGAGGCGCCAGTGAAGCACCGGCAGCTGGCCAGAGGGTGCCCCTGCCCTCAGCCGTGCCACAGGTACCTGGGCAGCGCCGGGTCCTGGAGCACGTCCCCACGTCGCTGCTACTGCAGAAGAAGAGGTACTCGAGAGCTTCTCTGCACCCCGCGGGCCCGCAGCGGCCGGCCGGCCGGGCTACCAGGCACCTCCATTGGCAGCGTCCCACCTACTCCCTGGTGGCCCCGTTTTACCACCACGGGCGGAGGGCGACCGCTCGCTCCTTCCCCAGAATAGCCTCAGCTCCAGGCAAAAACCGGGCAGAGCCTCACGTTCCTCTGCGCCCTGCGCCGCCCGTGTCCCCCCCGCCGCTGAGCAACTCCCGAACCGCCTGCGCCAGGACACAGCCCGCCAGGGCACCCGAGCAGGTCCAGGCCGCGGCGGCCGCCCTGCCACCCACCGCCCCGCAGCTCCCCCCCCAGGCACATAGCCCGATCCTCGGCGGCCGGCAGGCACGGCCGTCCCGCTCCTTCGCCGGCGGAGAGCTCACGCTTCACTCACCGCGGAGTCGGCAAACGCAGCGGCGGACCTGCAGCCCGGGTGGCGCCGCGGCGCCGCTGGAGCCCTCCCGCCGCCGAGGGGGAGGCGGACGACGCGCAGCGCCCCGCGCCAGGCGGGAGCCCCCATGCCCGCCACCTCCCCCGCCTCGGGCGCGCTGAGATGGCGCCGTCTCTCCGCGCCTCGGCCCGCCCCCTGCGCCGCGCCGCGCTGGGCCTGCCCCGGCTCGGCTGGTGTCCCGGCCCTTGCACAGGGCGGGAGGCACGGAGCGACGGCCGTGGGGCGGAGGCTGAGAAGGGGCGGACGGACCAGGCCCCGGGGAGAGCAAGGAGCGAGCTTGCTGGAGACGGAGGAGTTTGCGCCGAGGGAACTGCTGCGGCTCCGGATGTTGGTGGAGCAGACCAGGGCCTTTCCGGATGAAGTGCCGAGCGGTGGCACTGTGAAGCAGCAGCACTGAAGAGCAGGTCCTTGCCGCTATCTGTAAGAAATCTGGGCCCAAGGGGCAAATACCGGGTGATCAAACGCATTACAAAGGGGTTTGGGGTTGTTCTCGTAGTGCTGTGCCTGTCACCGCTGAACTTCGTTGTGGTTTTCTCCGCAGCGCTCCTCCAGCCTGTCGGTGCCTTTTGAATTCTCATCTCGGCCCACAAAGTGGTTGGCCAAGACCTTCGTGCCTCCTTGGCTTATGCCCTCTGCAAATACAATTAATATATTCCCTTTCATTGTTTGGGTCATTAATTAAAAGAACAGAGACCTCTAGCCAGGACAGATGCCACCTGTTTGGTTGGAATTTTTTTATAACATTAATATTGAACCACTGATAATTGTTCTGGTTATAGTTTTGGTTTTCCAGCCAGTTTGCACCCACTCTGTGGAAGTTTCGTCAAAACCATGTTTATGTTCCTCATGTCGTGTGAGACTTGTTCAAAGCTCTAAGATACACACCATCTGCTGCTTCTCTCCCACCTACAAGGCTTGTAACCACATTGTGGAAGGAAATTACATCGGTTTGACATGATTTGCTCTTGACAATTCCATGAATAGTCCTTATTCATGTAAGTGGTATTATAGAAGTAATTCAGATCTTGGCAGTTTCAGGCCATTAGTTTTCAAAGATAAAATACAGTGTAGGTAGTGTCCTTTGTTGGTATCTTGTAATACGTAATGGATCAGAGGATTTTACATTGGTTTGAAGCATTATTATGATAAACATTTCCTCTCTTTCACAGAGATTTTTTTGACTTGTATTATTAAAAGCTCTAACCAAGCATTTTGCTAAAACCCACCATTTTCAAAGGCTTATTCTAGTGCTCAGCTACCACACAAAAATTACAATGGTAACTTTTTTTACTATCCTTTAAGTGATTCTTATTCAACCTCTCATTTGTGTTGTACCCACATGAGCATATTTTGCATAGCTAGCACAGGCACCTGAAGAGGTCAAATAGTTTCCCAATAGTTTACCCTACTGCCAAACCAAAATGCAAAAGAATACTGAAAATCAATGAGCCACTTCATTTTGAACATAAAATTAATATAGACCTGCCTCAAGGGCCCTTTTCACTGCCTCGGGAAACCGTGTTACCTTTTTCCTTGAAAGAAATTTGCAAGGCAATTGGTTTTCCTACCTTGAGCAGTTGAAGGCAGTGTTAAAGTGCAAAACACTAAGCATCTCACAGAAATTAAATCAGTGCTGCAGGATCACTGGTGGGCATACAGTTTAGATGTCCATCACTTCAAAGTCTATACAAAGAAAAGAAAATGGCAAAAAAATTTCATCATATACTCTTGGTTCTGAGAATAGCTCTAACACTGACTGGAGCGACCCTCACAATTATTTTTGTGAGTTTGGTTTTTTGGTAAAGTTCATCTAGCACAAAATAAAATTGATTTTTAGAGAAGTAAGCTGAAGGAATTTTCCATGTCACCTAAGAAAGAACAATTCTCAATATTTTTAGTTTTAATAATTTCTTTTAGCACTGGTTTCTTAATAGTTGTATTGAATGTGGATACAAAAAGTAGAATTTGGCCATTAGAAAGGGATTAAATTTCCTTAGCAATAAAGTAGACATTTTCAAAATACCTTGATTTTTAATAGTGGAATACATTGATTACAGATTGATTGAGGAGTATTCCACCATCTCTACTAATTGTGAAGAGAGTTTTGTGAATTATACACATCTCATAATTGCTTTTGGCTTCCTATTTAAATTTTAGCATTTGAAAGTATTGGTCTAGTTTTGCCCGACATATCATTGGAGTCCACATATGGTGCTAAAATCTGAGTCTAGGAAAATGCAACCAAAAATTAACGAAGATTTTACTGCCAGGCTTGAGTCTTT
The DNA here is from genome assembly GCF_034619465.1 of Leptosomus discolor. Classification (NCBI taxonomy): domain Eukaryota; kingdom Metazoa; phylum Chordata; class Aves; order Leptosomiformes; family Leptosomidae; genus Leptosomus; species Leptosomus discolor. Next base: position 30,903,372 of record NC_141393.1, read on the forward strand.
ATGGAAGCTACGGGCAATCTCTGCATCTTTCAGAAAATTCCACTCCAGACTTTTCAATAGTTCAACAAAATGAAAACCACAATATTTAATTTTAATGCAAATTGATAACGTTTTCTTTAAGTAAGAAAATGTTTCAAAGACTTAAAGTTGCTATTCAGCCTGAACACTAACATGATAAAAATACAATTTATTTTTGTCTGAGATTAGATTGTCTTGTGTTTAAATGTATTGTTTCTCCAGCCAAAATCGATTAAGAGTTTCCAGGTATAGCTAGGGGAGATTTGTTGCCAAATTACTCCAAATTTTAAAAATGAATTAACAGTTGAAAAATGCCTTGGTAGATAATTAGGTTGATTTGTGTGTAATAGGAAGTAAGCAGCTAAAAAAAGAGTGTATTATCAAGACTGTAACCTTTCAAGGCTGATGGAATCCTGTGTTTACATTCTCATTTCTGGGTGTCTGCATGGTACCGTATTAATAATATAGTAAGTTAAGGACACACTTACTCATACAATCCACCCATTTTGTTTGCAATTTAAACTAGAAATTACATTAAAGAAAGGCTAAAGAAGTGTTCTTCAAATCCAAGGGGTCATTGTGGCTTCATGACCAGGCCTGTAGTCTCTGGCCGCAGAGGTATACCATAGCATACCAGGGCAAGCGTGTGTGGCGTGGGGCCACTGATCTTGGGGTTTTTTTCCCTGGCTGGTCAGCCAGCCCTGGCACATTTAAGGTTAAAATGGTTTTTACCTTTTTTTGTCCACCTAGTGATAATTACTTGGTTCACAAAGAAAGGAAGTCTAAGATAGTTAAGTTTTAGGCCAGTTATCAAAGCTCATGTGAAAGACAATGAGGCTGATGTTGTATGATTCAGAAATATGGATGAATACATCAAATGAGAGAATCTCCCATATATTGTTATATAATAAAATAAGATACAATGCCCTAAAAAAGAATTATGGAAGTTGTGGCACTTCTGGAGAAGCCAGGAAAACTTTCACTATGATTGCCTTTTAGAAGTTAGAGCCTCCACTTCTATCTGAGCCTCAGGCTGCTGGAGAGCGAGGAGGACACCTGGGGTCATCACCTTCCCTTTTTCCCCATGCTATCATAAACTGGAGCAGTTGTTTCCAAGGTTTTTGAAAGCTAAGCCCAGTTTGAAAAAAAAATGGTAATCCCCTGTGCCTTCTCGTGCTCTTACCCAGGAACTGCTGGTGCAGGGAGCCTTGCTGCTCTGCTCTTGTTTCTGAGCCTCCAGCTAGTTAGTGCTACCTCTTGGCTCAGCCCGTGCGCTGTGTCTCAGGATGGCTGCCACCTCTTCCCTTTGGCAGCTCTGAGAGCAAGCTAGAGCTGCTCTCATGGCTCTTGCCAGACTACCATTCTCCTGCGGGGCTGACAAACTAGCTCAGGCTGCAAAATAAACCAAGCCAAAATGCCTACTGGTGTGAGTTCTTTGCTTTATCTTTGCTATGCTCACCATGTAAGGTAGAGCAGCTTCCAGGTTGCTTTCCTTAATGCAGAGAAATGCAATCTGGTCCTGCACAAACCAGCATCGCCCTGGCAGAGCTCGTGCACGGGGACTGATTGTCATACCTGGGGGTAACACGCTCCGGCCATATCCATGAGGCACACCTCAGAAACATGTAAGTAGAGAATTTCAGGCATGAGAGGAGAAAACAACTGCAGGCGTGTACGAGGGGAGTCCTTATGTCTCACACTATTGCCTCCCTGTCATTCGTTAGAATTTCTCTTCTTATGTCTTTTTCCTGCTAGGCTTAGATGCCAAGGCCAATATCACTGATATCGAGGCATTTATGCCCACTTGTTGCAAAGTAAATTTGGCCCAAGGGACTTTGACAGATTCTGATTTCAAATATCCATACAAAACAAGTGAGGTTTATCTGTATTTTCATATGCGATATTACATTGTTTAAGAAGCAAACTTTGTTCATTATATGTGGGAATACTTGAAACTGCAACATGTTAACGAGCACAATGAAAACACATAAGAAACAGTAATAATGTATTCATTCTTTTATCATGTGTATTCATATTTTCTGTAAATATAAGACCACAAAAGTAGCTTCAATCTACCTGAACGCTTTGCCAAAATAAACTGAGAAAGAAATTATTTCCTTTAGTTCTGTTTTGCTAAATGAAGAAGCAAGTCTGTCAGAATTGAGCCCAATTTAGTTTGTATATTGCTTTCATGTGGACATTTTAATCAGTGCCGTCCTTCACAGTCAAGAAGGATGAAAACCTTATTTAAATTATTGCTAGATTCTTCTGAAGTCAGTCATCAAGTTCTTCAGGTTAATATTGCTTACTACAGTAACAGTCACATCACAGCGAAGATGCAGTTGATATTACAGCAGTTTTTCCAGGCTTAAGCAAGTGGTGCAGAAAATAAAGAGGTTTATTTTGTTGAATATGCCCTTCAGTAACAGAGCCACATAATTTTTCTTAGGTACCTGACACATAGATACTTCTTGCATTAATGGAATTAACTCCAATTAACAGTATTTCCATACTTAAGAAAAGATAAAAACAAAGATTTTGATTTTTTTAAAAGTATTCCTAATCTTTGTCATATATTTTACAAACATTGAAGGAAGATTGGCATTTTCTTTCTTTCTTCTTTCCTTTCTTTTTCTTTTTTTTTTTCAATAGTGGAGATAAAATGCAGTAAGTCCCAAAGGGCAGAAAAAGCCCTATTGTATTAGACATTGTACAAATACAGAATAAAAAAGGTGGTCACTGTCCTAAAAGCTTCAGTAAATCATTTGACACCACTGGTCTGAGTCATAATGGCATTTAGTCACAGTTTCAGTTTCTGAAATCATTTTAATTCTGCTCTTCATTCCTTTTTCTCAGGAATGAGCTTATGCTTTACTGGAAGCATTTTTGTTGACATCAGAACCTTGAGTCTAAATGAGTTCTGTATAGCAGATTAATCTTATTTGACCAATGAGGCCGATTGAGACATTACATCAACTTTTTTTGGTGTTTAGTAATTATTTTTAAGACGTGGTTCATGTTCCAAACCAGTTCAGTTTTGCTCTGTGGCCATTCAATATTTACCTCGTAATTCCCAGTACACTAGCGGTGCAAGATAGTTCAGAAGGGCACCAATGCACTTTGCGTGGATGTAGACCACTTACATGATTATGCCAGCAGCAACCTGCTCCAGGGTTTTGGTGTGCAAGGACCAATCTCAGCTGAAAATAAATGTGATCCAAGAACACTTCTTGTGTCTGTGCACCCTGTTCGAAGCACTAGCATGTAAAACTTTGAGGCACTCCACCACTGTGGAGCCAGAGCAGCTGATTCTTGGAATGCAATCCTCTGGTTAATCCCCAACGGTGAAGGAAAGTAACTTTTCTTCAGGGTTTTATATTGAGACAGAGGCAGATCCAGGAATATAATCTGGAGTTCCTGATTTCTAATCTCCTATGCTGAAGTGTTACTATTACTGATTTACCCCCAAAACCACAGAGAGACACAGTGCTTCAGATTTTTAATTATGCCAACGTCCTCTAATGTCAAACAGCAGGCGGCTTTAGGCAGAATAAATCCAACTGATGTTCCTAGCACAGAGAGCAGATAGGCATGTTTGTAAGTTGCCTATTTTCTCCTTTATAGGAAGCTTAAACCAAGGAAAGAACAGCCTAAAGCAGAGCACCTTTGAAGTTTAACTTTCATGAGAAGTTGAGCAAGTTCCTCTCAATTCAGAGAATTTATCTTTGCTTTCTTTTCCATCCCAGCTCCCTGGGCATGAAAAGAAGAGGGACTGGGTTCATGGCTCCCTACAACGAAGTACCTAGGTTTCTCATTGTAATTGGTTCAGAGGAAGGTAGTTTTCTAGTGAATGCTTTGTGAGAGCTCTTGGCCTGTGGATCTTGAAACTAAGGTCTAAAAACCAACTCTATCACAAAAGTAAATGTAACTTGTATACTGCTAATTATTGCCACTAAAGGACTGCGCTGTAACTTTCAAAATACCAAATGAATCAAACTTTGACATGAGGTATTACAGGAAACAGAGGGACTATTGATAGAAAATACAAAATTATTTTGACACTAAGTGATTGTTGAATTCAGCACTTGGCTTATTAGCTCGCACTTAGGACTTACGAAAGTCGTTAGAGAAAGGAGTATTGCAAAGCAGGGTGGTGCTGTGCAACTCACCTCTTGAGAATGGTCTCTGGCCCATCTTAAATGCTGAACCAGGACCAGAATTTTTTTGTTAGTGAGTGAGCCCTGGCCAAAAGTACGTCAGAAACATTAAAAGTAAAGATAGGTTGCAATGCCCAAAAATAAATCCTGCAATTGATTAACTTCCTAGTACAGATGTAGCCTTGAGGTTCACCTGAAGGTGAGCTGAGTCATTCTCTAAGCTCCACAGTGCATTAGTTAGATCAGTGTTTTCTATAAAAGGATCTAAAACGCCTCATATTTGTGCTGGAATTTATTTGTGGGTGCCAAAATGAAGGATTTTTTAATCTGGATGTGGCCCTCACTCAGGCTGTCACTGTGAAGACACAATTTTTTTTTTTTTGTCCTACAGGCAACAGAGTATCCAGGGAAAGATTAAATATCTGTAACTGATATTAAAATATCCCAAGTTACAGAGTAATCGTTTTACCCATTTATTCATAAAAACATAAGCCTCCAGCAGTTCCAAGAATTATCTGTGAAATAAAAAGCTCCTTAAGAAAAAGTTAAACCAAATACCATTTTTCTATTCTGTTGAAACATCAAATATTGTAGATAAAGTGTTTTACTTCCACTCTGTAGCAGCTATTTAGCATCTATTATAAAAGAAAGAAACTATGACCCTTTGGCAGCTTAAAAAAACCCACAACAAACAATCAAAGATTATGTGAAAAACCTCCTTTTCATCATTGCAGTGCTTCCAAGGTATCAAGTAATAAAATAATAATATCACCTCAAATGAGTCCAGAAACATGCATTTAAAAATACCTGTGTTTTTAAAAAGTGTGAAAATTAAATATTAAAAAACAATTATTGACACTGGAACCTCTTTGGAACATGTTAAGCCACGCTGGAATTCATAGAAGGAAGCCACATTATTTCTTGACATGTAGTCTATTATCTTATTTGACTCCGTGAATATTCATTGGAATTTGCAATCTTCTATTATTTAGCTCACTGCATTAAGCATCTGCTTTTTTTTTTTCCCACAAGACCTGAGAGGAAACAAGATCACCTTCTATTTATGTTGGTTAAAATCATGAAAGGATTATATATACACTATTGTATTAACTGAAACAAACCATCAAAAGCTAAAGGCTGGGGGTAAAAGAAAGTCCTACAATTGCCATTGGTTTGAAGGAGAATGAGTTCCCAAAATATTTTAAGAAAAGCCCATAGATCAGCATTACTGTATCTGTATATGATGCTGTGTTATGGGAAATGAGATACCCATTTGTGTTGTAATGCAATGATCTTACATCGAAGGAATAAAATGCTAAAATCTGTCAACCCTGCTTGGCTCATTGAGCTCTGGCAATCTTGTTGAACTATACTGTGAAAGAGGTTGCTGTGTTCTGGGAACCACAGCTCCAACAACTGATAAATGACAGACCAAGCATATAATTAGTGCCTCCTCAAACTTACCCAGTTTTATCATGATGCATGCCAAATAGCACTTGGGATGACTTCAGAGGTTTGCTATTTAGAGAATTTCCTAATGACCTATCATTTGTGTGCATGCTTTCCTGACTAGCTACGGATCAGTATGTCTGAGGGGAAAAAAATGATAGGAGCTGTGGCTCAAGGAGAAAGCTTTTGGCCTGAAGCTGTGCTAAGAGTTTTATTTTGAAAGTCATCCATATAAATGCAGAAAAATGACATGCAGCCTGATTATGCGTGCATACTCAACAGTAACTGGAGGCAAGGAGTCCTCCAGGTACACAGAGAACAGTAAATGACCTTTCATACTGTTTGTGAAAGGAGTAGAAAGAGCCACGTCTCAATCCATGTACATTTTTAATAATAACATAAGGCTTTATGCCAATACTCTTGTAATTTTACATATGGCATCTATTGAAAACATGGAAACTCAAGATCCAGCCCCTAGAAGATACTGATGCATTTTTGTCTATAGCAGTGTCCTCACATTACCGTCAAAATTTCTCACTGAAAATTAAAAAAAATTGAATTAACTAACAAAACCACACCTCTGTAGTACTAATTGCTATTGCAGAAGTGTTTATGAGGTGAAGTTAGCAGTGACACAGCAATACCTGGGGAAGAGAAGAGATTTTAATTCTTTTACGTGGCAGGGGTAGAGGACAGCATCCAGCCTAACAGAGACCAATAATACAGGGGCTGCAGAGCACAGCACAAACACCTGGTGAGTCACCTTGGGTCTGCACCAAACCAACCCTGAATGTAGGGCATAAAGGATGTAGGACCTGTGCTGCACAGCGCCTGCAACAGGGCCTACTCTAACTACCTCCTCCATTAGGAGCAGCCCAGTTTGCAACACCCACCCAGATCAGTCAGGCACGGGTTAGCTCAGTGGCTTGAAGCAAAGCAGAACCACCACCTACCGCGCTACCAGGCCAGCACCAGGCTCTGGGCAGATGTGTGGTCAGCAGCTCCCTATGGAGCACAAGAAGCTGAAGCCGAGTTTCTCTCCTCAAAGCTGGCCTGAGTGGGTGCACTGAGCTTGCTCAGGGATGGCAAATGGCCTGCACGGCTGCAGACTCTCATTCAGCACCCCTGTGCCTCCCTGTTCGCTCCAGGCCCTGTGACCATAAGGTTAGCCTTTTATAGCTAGGTGGGTGCTTTTTCCCCCTCACCACTGCTTCCATTACTGTCCTACTTCCAAGTTGCTTCCCATGCACTCCTGCTGTTTAGAACCCAGATCCCAAACACAGGAGAACAGGGAAGCAAGTACAAAGACATTTGAATATGCCCACAGGGTTCAGCCTGGATCTGGCATTTACCATTCCTAAATGAGAGCAGAAAACTGCTGACCTTTGAAGGACTCCTCCCAGAGGCAGTTTGGTGGCTCTGTACAACCTCCCTCTGAATTCCAGAATTGTGAATGTTGTGTTGAAACTCAAGGTCGGCCCCGCACAAGAAAGGTTCAGGACTGTAGCTTATTAGATTAGCTCTGTTCTGTGAAAAGAATTGTATCGCTTCTAACCAGTATGAGATGCTACAGTTAGACCCTATGGTACATCCTGTAGGTAGGCTGCTCCCACTGCTCTGTTGATTTCATGGGAGCAGGATACAGAAGTCCTTTTAACATTCACATCTGTCAATCATGCAGACAAAGGTTTGGTGTGGGAGACACCCAAGCAGGGAAAAAAATACCATAGTTAAATGTCACAGGTAAATGAACATGTCTGAGACCTGTAGAGAAAGAAACTGTGATTAATAGTGTTCTCATTTCCTTTAGACAATCGTGGTAAGCAAGCAGACTGTGTGTCTTTATCTGGCTACCTTTCTTTCCAATAAAGCCAGATTTCTGCTTCTCATGTAGAAAAGCTGTAATTGTACCTGACACAGCGTTCACTCTGAATCTGTTCTTTTGTTGAGAAATTTAATTCACTTTTGATTACTCTAACACATTTCAGTATTTGTTTTGTAATTGTATGAAGGACTAAACACTGATCTATTTTTAATAGTATATTTAATTTTTGCTGCAAACTTTAAACACACATAAAATCAACTGCTCAAATCACAGGACTGCTCTTCCACAACAAGAATACCAGCCTTCACTGGAAACAATTCTGGCATTTGTGGGGACAGTAAGTTGGCTCTGCTGGAAGAGCTAAAAGAGAACCAACTCTAAAGCTACAAAACTGGGGCTGAAGAAGTCAAAACCTTCCTCAGACCTATGGTACAGACCATAAAAATAAAAATCACAGTGCCATCTCTTCCTCTCAACCATCTTCCCCAAAAGTCTGCAATGCTTCTTTTGAAGGCTAAGTGGATCTGGGAGTCTGTTTGGAAGGCAAAGCTGATGATAGTCTTCACTCCATGTCTTCTCTGGAAGAGCTTCTGCTAGCTTTACACAGGCACTGTGCAATACTTGTGGTCTTTGAGTGACGGGACTGCTATTCCATCCCATTTCTGCTGCTTGACTTACACTAGGGAAGTTCTTCATGCCCTCTCTCCACCTCCCTTACTTAAATAGCCCTGGAGGAAGGAGGATGATGGTTGGGAGGCAGACATACTCCTGACCTTAATTTCTGGACAACGCTTTGAATAAGAGAGAAGTCAGTACTAAATACAGTCATCATAACATGTCTGCTTAGACAATGAAATGATTCTAACATCACCACCTAATCCTCTCTATATCCATATCGCTGTTCAGACGCATCTTCTCTTTTCCAGCTAATCAGCATTTCAGCTAGCAATTCTGAGGCTGTAGAAAGAAGAAAGCTTAACCAGGTCTTGAACTAGACTGAGAAACAGGCTACCAAAAAAAAAAAAAAAAAAATCACCAAAGAGCCAGCTAGCTCATCGCAGATAGCACGAGTAGGCTAAGTAGCTCAAAAACAGAAGTAAACTGGGAGCAAAGGAGAATAAAAAGGGATCATCATTCAACAGATAGCAAAGGACTTGACTCAGTTCAGGATTTAAGATTGTAAACATCACTTCAAAAATAAAATGCACTATGATTCTGAGCTGTCTTGTGGCTGTTTTAACATCTTAGACTAAAGATAGGCAATAGCTTTTTTTCTTTCTTTCTTTTGAGGGATTGATCTGTTGTTTCAGCATGACCAAATTAAAAAACTTACTTTATTTAAACATTAATCCCAGTTTACAAAGTATTTTGTGGAGTTTTCTTTATCTTGTGGTGGAAATTTGCAATTCATTGCTGCAAATTCTGCTTTCCAGGACATCTCTGATGAAAGAGTCTTCTAACAGCAGTCTCTAAGAGCTAGCACAGCAGTGTCCATCAGTTCTGCCTTCACTTCATAGCAGTAGTGGCATCCACCTGTGATTCTTTACTAAATGTTTCTAAGTGATTTAACTAAGTACTCTTTCTTTCTTTCTATGTGCCCTCTACTTGTCTTCTTTCCTTTTTTTTTTTTTTTTTTTTTTTTTTTAAAATATCTCTGTATGTGTGGGGAGAGTTCCACACTGGACAATGGAGAAAATAAAACCTTTAAATCTAATTCTTCCCTTGACACTCTGCAGCCTTTCAACTACATCTGACCCACAAGAGGTAGTTCTACCAAGATACAACCCTTACCAGCAACCTATTTTGTGTTGTTGCTACCTAAGTGCCACTGCAGCTTTGTATAGTTTCTCTTCAAAAGAGATGACACTACCTAGGGGCACTCTGTTGATGTGATAGCTGCTTGAAAGACCTTTGATCATATTTTCAGACACCGTAGACAAAGGAATAGAATCCAAGATGGATCTTGTCCCTTCAAAGTTCCAGTCAACAACTGCCCCTGCCAAAAGGTATGCAACACCAAAATTAATACTAACAACAAAAAAAAAAAAAAAAAAAAAGAGAAGAATTCAAGACCACTTGAGATCATTTTGGTACTGAAAGACCTCTAGCATTTCATCCTCTGATAAAACAGGAAAAAGCCAAGCACCCGCAGAGGCAGAGCTCCCAGCACCCACCCCCCTCTTCACAAAAGGATTCATTCCATTAAATGTACATGAAATATGCATGACCATTCACACAAAGGGTAAGGAAAAACACATGTCCACTGAAATTTGTGAGAAATGGTTCATACCGCCATCTGCCCCTCTGAAAGAGAACTGATGTGAAAATAACCAAAATGTCTCCTTATACCATTCTCAAAATACCTACTCCCTGCTCCAATGACAACAAGCAGAGAAGATACAAGAAATATACTGGGACAGCTGTCAAATCAAAAACATGCAGAAAAATGTCTTTATATAATAACTGATAAAAATATCAATATATTTCACACACAGATATATTCTTTAGATGTCAGGAGGTTCTTTTCTATATAAAACCCACAACCAAATCCAAACTCTCATATAAAACTTAACCAAAAAATTTATTATCATTCTTCGGCATACAAAGAGAAGCCCTTAACCTAACTACGGGCCAATAAGAGTCAAGAAGTTCAAGATGCATTACAATAAAAAGAAAAGATGATGTAATTCCACCAAGAATCCATAAATAAACAATGATGTCATACTAATTTTTCTATATAGCTTCATAGGCATTTGTGTTGAAACTTGCACATGAATAAATGTTCTTCATGAAATCCTGGTGTAAATAATAGTACTGCAACAAAGAACAATCAATATCCTTATATATTAATATACCTTTGTTATCTGCTTACATAATTTGCTCAGACTATATAATCAATTTTCCTTAACAATCATTTATATCACAAATACATATGGAAAAAAACCTCACTTTAAATGGATTTCTACCTCATTAAACTCTTCTTAATGAGTTTGGGGATACAGCTTTAGAGTAAATGAGCAGAAGGTATTTTAAATAAAATTAGCTGAGTTTAAATAAAACCAGCTCATACTTAACAATACCCTATAACTAGCAAAAATTAGCTAGTTTGTGCACTAACCACCTACTGTGATTTCCTCTTCTTCCATAAAGGTTTGCTTTGGGAAGAGCAACCTCACTGAACACTCATGCAAGAGAGAATATAATTTTGACATAACAGACAGAATCCAAATACATCCCTATGTGTAACACTGGCTATTCATGACTGCATGTTGCCCCTTGCTGTGCAATAGTAATCTTGAGCAATCTTACTCTAGGACTGAGGCCAGGTAACAACATTTGGCTTCTTACCCACACTGCTATGTATTACTTGGGGTTTTTTTAAACGTGGTTGAAAAATAAAAATCTATAGGCTTAAAATTAATTCAGAGAGAGATACTGAATTCTGCATCACTCTATCCTGATTTTGCTGAAGCCAATGTTATTCAAAACTTGTATCTGTCAGAATTCACAGATGGGAAGAAGGCACAACTCCTCTAATTTCACAGCTGTTTGATGAATATCAGGGTATGTAGCCAAAAACTGGAAAGATAACAAAAGAAGCAGTTGCAATACTTTAACTCTTCCCATTAGCAATGGGATCTCATTTCAGAACTACGCACTTTTTTCCAGATCATGATTTTGATCCCTAGCTATCCAGATCCCTTTTAACTGCACTATTTTCTGTTCCCTCTGCTCCAAAGCAGTATCATTGAAAAGGAATACTCCAGCTTGATAGGTTCATCTCAGTCACCTGAAACATAAACATTACTGGTTTTGAAAGAAGCAAGTGACAAACAATATTGAGATTAGTAATTTTCTTTTTCATGCAGAAACTACACAGCATACTATTCTCACCCCAAGCATGCAACATTTCCCCACCAGAAGACACGCAGATTTTCCATTTCCCATAAAAAAACCCAAACAAACAAACCCCACTTCCAGCTAGCCGTAGGGGATCGCTAAGCTCAGCTGCAGAAGCCCTTTTGTTTATTCTGTTTCAAAGCGTGTATCCTTGCTGCCTGCCCCTCCTTAGAGGTCATCAACAGATGACAAGCCTTGTTTTACCTTCTGCAAAAGCTATATAGTATTTGCTGATTTTCTCTTACATTTTTAGCACGGGCTTTCTTTATCGCCTGCGTGCCACCTAAGCTGCTTTTAAATATTAGCAGAGCCAAGCCGCTGCCGCCCTGCAGGCCCCACCGTGAGACCCTCCCGTGGCGCAGGTGATCGGCCTGCCCTGCTCTGCCCTGCCTTGCCCGTCAGTCCCCCGCAGGCCGGCGGCGCCGGCGTCCCTGCCCCGCCGCCTTCCAGCCCCCTGCGATGGCAGCCCGTGCCCCGCGGGCTCCCGGGGACGGGGTACCCAGCCCCACCGGGTACCGACGCGAGCAGCCTGCAGCGCCGGAAAGGCGTTACCCGGCGGCAGCGGCCGGCCCAGGCACCGCCCCCGCCCTCCGGCCGTGCGGGGCCCGCCATGGCGGCGGGGCGGTCGGCGCTGGCTCGGGCCCTGCTGCAACAGTGCGTGTCCGCCCGACTGCAGGTGAAGCCGCCCGAGCGCGGCTCCGAGGCGGAGTGGGTGGAGGTAACGACCGCCGCAGTATCGCCCCTTCTTCCCTCGGCGGGGCGGGAGGCGGCGGCCCGCGGCCGCTCCGGGGCGGGCGGCAGGGAGACGCGCCGTCTCTCGGGCGCAAGCGCCGGTGGGAGGCGGTGGTGGTCCCCCCGCCTCGGCAGAGGGTGCTCTGGGTGGGAGCCGGACCGCCGGCCGTTCCCTGCGGCGGGGTCAGATGAGGGATCCCTGCGGTGATGCCCGCGGGGCCCCAGGTGGGCTTGCTGCCGGTGCTCGCCTGCAGAACCTGCCGTGGCTGCTCGGGCTGGCTCCTCGGGCAGCCGGCTGCGGTGGGAGCAACCTCGGCGGGGGGCCTGGGCCCGGCCCCGGCCCCTGCTAGCAGCCGAGCGCACGCCCAGCCGCTTCTCTGCCCCGGCCGGGGCGGGGGAAGGACGAAGAAAACGAGTGGGTTAGAGTCAAGTCTAGAAAATCGCTTACCGGTTACCGTCACAGGCGAAACAGACTTGACTTGGGGAAGTGAAGTTAATTGCTAGCTAACATAAGTGTTTGATTAGTGATTTGAGTATTGAAAAAACACACAACCAAAAGTTTAGACATTTGAGGACAACACCCCTCCTCCTTTTCCAGGCTAAGCTTCACTTCAGAGACCTCTCCTACGCCATTCCTGGTTTCCACTCCAGAGCCCTTTCCTTACGCCCTTGTTATCACCGAAGGTTGCACTCGGTCCCTTCAGAAAGGCGACAAGAAACAGGGGGTTGGGACCAGTGCTAGTGGTTTCTCTCCGCTTCTCCTTCTCTCCCTGTGCTCCAGGATGGGTCCTCCTTAGCCTGCACAGTCTCTTCAGGAGCATGGCTGCTCCACCACAAGACACCTCCTTCCCCTCTGAGCTTGTCCCCTTTTTGGCGCTATCTGCCCTTTCTTAACTACACTCACAGAGGTGCTACAGACTTCTCTGATGGGCTCGGCTGCGGACTTTCTTAATTGTGTGATAGCGTATGCTTGGAGCAGAAAGGCCAGGTAGAGCAATGGGACTATGGCAGGTCTGTTTGTTTTGGTGTTTTTTTTTTTTTCCCCAGACCACTAACCAAAAATGAAATTTAGGATGTAGACCACCACACAGCCTGAGGGAAACATTGTAATTTCCCTCTATTTCTCCCATAGTTTTCTGTCAGGAGAGGTAGGTAGGTCTGCAGACTCTGGGCTGAGTGCTGTGCAGGGTTAATTACTGAAGCATGAAGGCTGCCCTTGGGATGCACTGTCCTCCTGTAGTTGTCACTGTTTACAGGTTACCTACACTAGAGTAACTCATCTATGCAGGTGTCAACTATTTAGCCCTTGGGTTTTTTGGTTTTGCCTTTTGTCCTTCTTAAAGACTACTACAATGGAAGGGGCTAAATATAGTCACTTGCGTAACTTTAAAAGTAAGAATTCTAGCGTGTTTAGAGGGCTTATGAGTTCATTCAACAAATATGAAGAGAGGGATTTTTTAAAAAAAAGAAGTCTGTCCCTAGCTGTTTCCACTGTTTGACTTTCAGATTGTTCTTAAAACATTTCTTTCCTTGTTCAGAAGAGGCAGGTGGATCTGTAAGACCTACTTTCTGACAGCATGATCTGGGAAACCAGAATGTTTTACTCAGAGGAAATACGTGTCATCTCACAGATACTGTTTGGCTGAAGTGCATCTGTAGGTATTGCATTATTAGCCTCTCAGTGTAAGGTTAGTTATAGTGAAAGTTGCTCAGCACAGCATAAATTAACTGTAGGGGAAATATCCTATTTCTGGCTTACTAATCTCGGAAGTAATTGTAGATATAGTAAATAAAAGCAGAAATGTCATTTTGCTGGCTGTCTTTTAAACTATCTGAAAAGAGGCATATGTTATGGTTTAGAGATATCATGACTAACTGTATTAGAAGGAGGTTATGTTGTTTGTATCTCTCATTTGAAGTTTTAAATGGCTTAACCAAAATCACTGGGAAAGTAACAGCACTAAAGGAATCTGCAAGAGATTTGGGTGGTCTCAGCAGCAGGTATCTTTCAGACATGAACATTACTCATATTTGTCGTGGGTACTTGGGAATCTTTCCTGGCTACCTGGGGCTTTTTAAGATAAATCTATTTTAATGAGAACTAGTCGCTGTGCAGCAAATAACTATGGGAAGTTTGTAGTTTCATTAATATGACTACTTTAGAGGTCATTGGAAGCAATCTTTGCTGCTGATGTATTCTAGTAGTGTAATCTTACTCCCTATATATGCATGTCAGTGCAAAAATAAAAAATATAGATCTCATAAACTATTATTTGTATAAACCAGTGTGTTTCTGATGATCTGTAACAACTTAAAAGTAGGTCCTCACCTTGAGAAATTTCTAGTGTGCTATAAGTGGCACATTATGTAGGTGGCTTTGAATAGCTTCTGAGCTTTGAGACACCCCTGTAGGTATTTTAGGAACTTCAGAGTGGATGTTCTTTATCTGGAAAAAGGTTCGGAGTGTACTTTATACCTACACATGAATCACTGCCTTCATTGTGTTTTCATGATTGAGTTTTTCAGGCCTGCTGAGGCTTACTGGTAATGGCGTGTCTTGTTTATGGGGAAACGTTGGTTAGATAGCATCCATAAAAGGTTTATGGGTACAGCAAAGTATCCATACTTAGGAGGAAAAAACTAAATTCTCCTTTTAAAGGCAGGGGAGAAATAAAGTGAGATTTGGTGTATTTCACAACTATGGGAGAAAAGAAACATAAATTTAATATTCAGCTAAAAAGTATTAAGTGCCTACACATTATGCAATGAAAACGGTCTTTCCCTTACTTCTCTTCCTTGATTTGTTTTCTGGTTAAGATAGCAAAAAAAGGTGCAAAGTACCAGGCACAGACTTGTTCTGTGACCTGTAGTAGATGATGTAATCTCTCTTTGCTGCAGCTGAATGTAAGAAATATGAAGAAATCTTCTCGCAGGGTAGCAAATCTGAACTTGGAATGGAGATGTCAAAGAATAACTTGTATAAGTTAGTTTCACAAACTGGCTCCCAAAGGATTACAAAGTGTCTCCATTTTCATTATCAGTTGAATCACATTTTCCTGAAAAGAAAAAAAAAAAAAAGGTAGAGTTGAGATAACGTTTTGCAGAATGTATTTGGGTTTTGCTAATGAAATCCTGAAAAATTCAGATGAATGTGTTTAGTAAGGACAGTGAGGAAGAAGTTAAGTTATTTGGTTTTCCTGCAAAAGAGCTAAAAAGCAGTGTTGGGAGGCAGCATTGCTAAGGCTGGCTCTATGGCCTTAGGGGCTGGGTCCTTCAGCCCTTCATGGTGCAGGTTGCCTGGTGTGATGATTACTTAGGACAGTTGTATAATAAGTGCCAGTGTTGCAAAGTAACTCGCTTTGCTGGTTTACTTATGTTGGCGTTTTACTGATAACAGTAAATCCACGTAGAGCACAGTTTTGCTGCCCAACCATCTGCCTGTCACTACGCAAGTTCCTTGCAATGGCTGTTTGTTTGCACATCAGCATGTTGAATTTATGACCTTCTTACTTGTGTTATTTTGCTTGATTTTTCCTGCGTTAAATATAGCTCTGAAGAGCAGTCAACTAGACTTTGATGGGTTACAGAGGACCTTCAGCAGTGGCAAGGTTTTCGCTTTGGTTCAAGACGTTTACACATTCCTGTTCCTTACACTGGTAACAAGCACAAGTCTTGGGATGCCTGAAACACTGATGTTAAGTTCAGAGGACTGACGTGCATTATTATTAGGTTAGCTCTTGAAATGGTGTTCAATTCTACATCTTCTATTCAATTAAGAAAACTAAAGAACAAAAAAGTAAGGCATAACGAGAGGTTGAAATATGGTTGCACATGTGTTGAAATAGCGTTCAACTGCAGTTTTCTGTCATAGTTGAAACCATAAGTTCCAACTTG
Organism: Leptosomus discolor; assembly: GCF_034619465.1. Classification (NCBI taxonomy): domain Eukaryota; kingdom Metazoa; phylum Chordata; class Aves; order Leptosomiformes; family Leptosomidae; genus Leptosomus; species Leptosomus discolor. Next base: position 30,919,347 of record NC_141393.1, read on the forward strand.
CAAATAGTTGAATAGTTTTCAACTATAACATGATTGAAAAGTGTTGTAGAAGATCCTAAACATGCAATATAAATCATTTAACCTCCTGTCGTCCCTCTAATTTCCCTCAATAGATATCTCTCATCTTGTGTTTAGATGTATATTCAAAAACAGGCATCAAATCATGAGAGAGGCTGGAGAAATGAATGTTTTTACTTAAATCTTTAGCTGTCTGGCCTTAGGACTTGCAGATGTGACTTTACTTACCTTTTTGTCTTTTTAAATGAGCTGCCTGCAGAATATTGTTACTTCCGTATGTGAGACTGTACAAAAAATGCTGTCACAAGTCTCAGGATTAGAATGATTTTCTGTGATGTGTGCTGTATCACAGAGTCACTTGTTTCTAATGCAGTGGTCAGATATGGACAATGTAAATGCGTTTGGCCTATTTTATCACAAACATTTTTATTACTGGGTATGTGTGCATTTTTATTCTCTATTATTATCCTGATGCTGGTCTGTTTCTGGAACGAATATTTAGCTAAACATGTAAGGATATCTAACTTTTGGCAGCCTGCATTTCTCTCCCTTATTCAAACAGATGGTTTGAAATGTGATTTGAGGTTCAGGCCATCAAATTTCTTTCAGGGTTTATGAAATATGGCAGTCATTTGGGAACCTGTATAATATTCTGCAGTGGTCAAAATGAGTTTTGAAAGGAGCCATTTAAAGCTTTTGAAAGGTCTCAGCATGCAATGTTTTGGCTACGAAGAGCATTTTCTTTTTCCAGAAGTTAGTCACTAGAAAAACAGTTGAGAAGGCATCGCTCTTCTCAGTCATTGCCTTGAGCATTTTGTTTAATCTCTGCAGTAACAAAGGGATAAAATCTCGTGTGTATAGCTTTCTTTATGAAAAACCTTTCTCTTTTAAAGAAAAGGGGAAAGGAAAAAAAAAAAGAGGAAAAATTTAAAAAAGGTATTTTAAAGAAGCTATTCACATTTCTTATCCTTTTGCTTTGATAACGTCGATATTAATGTCTCCTTCCTGCCCAAGTCTAGTTAGCATCTCTTGGGTGGTATTTCATAAGCCGACATTGATTTTTCTTCTAACAAAATATAAAGATACTTATTCTTGACAAAGCAGTGGGGAGGTTTTTTTAGATACTGTATGCCTGTGGATATTGTATGTCTTTTTTTTTCCTGATGAAGTTAAACCCTTCAGGTATACTTCTGCATGAGACATAATTGCTGTTGGCTGAAGAGCCTATCACTTTGTCTTAATGTTGAACACACATTCCTTGTGAACTAACCAAGAGAGCAGAAAAGCTACACAAGAATTTCCTTGTGCTTCCTCCACAGTACAGACCTAATTCTTCCCTCAAATAGATAGTTCTTACAAGTATTCTCTCTGGATGCTAAAGAAATAGCATATCCTTTACTCTGTGCAAATCGGAGGAAAGGTCCCATTTCAACAAAAAGATTTCACCCAAACTGATAAATAATATTCCGAACAACTATATAATATTCTGAACAACCATAGTTATTGGTCATCATATTTAAATTGATCATCATATTGAAATCTTTAATTAACAGACTGTGTTTTTTCAGAATTATCATATGCTAGATTACTTTTAACATCAAAATATAATCCAATTCACTGACAAATCCAGTGATGTTTGTCATGTTTCATAATTAGAAATAAACTCATAATTCACACTGAAAATTATTTTATCTGTATGTTTGATAGCAAAAAAGCTTAAATTATTTCCTATGCTGGACTTAAGTACACTAATTCATCTTGTTACCTTGTCTATGTTAATACTGTATATTGTACCTCCCAACGAAATTCATCCTCACATGGAGCTAATAAATTGGCTTAATTGTATGTAGAAGTATTGTGCAGATAATCTGTGTGTATCTCATAAGCTTCCACAGTATGGTGTGTAAACTTGATGTCTGAAGCTATACTAAATAACTAAAACTACTCTCGGAAGCTTTTTTGTTGTGTAGTTTTGTAATTTTTTTTATACCAGTGTTAATGATAAGTCTGCATGGCGAACAATGAGAAATATTGACATAGATTTCTGTAATCTTTCGTAGATCCAGAGAGGGCTTGTTATCTACATATGCTTCTTCAAAGGTGCTGATGAAGATCTTGTTCCAAAAATTGGTATGATATAATCCTTATAAATTCTTGTGTTATTGGAAAAAGAGGAAAAGCAGTAGAGGCAGAGAAGGCAGCAGCCATTTGGAAAAGAAGTCAAAAAGCTATCAGATATCATCATTCCAAATCAATCACCTGGCTGAAAGAGCAGCTTGGTCAGCCTTGTTTCTTTTGACAGTTGCCCCTACCTCTCACTCTACCGTCTGCTCATGATCAACCTGTTAGAAAATCAATTCCCATGATGATAAAATTCTAGCAAACAGAAAAAGCTCTGCACCTGCTGTTCGACATACTACATGTATCAGGCAACAGGTTCAGTCCAGGACAGAACTGAATTTAGAGGAAACTGTTTTCAAATAATTCATGGCTTGATTTAAGGCATATTTTAACACTGATCTCACTGTATATATAGGATATTTAAAATTATAGCCAGTAGAGGGAGTTGGGTGGACAGCTAAACAGTGTCCTTCCCATCTCGTTTCAGTGATACTATATACACTGTTAGCATTTCAAGTGCAGTTTTCTGGTTCAGAAGTGATAACAGCAATATCTGCAGTTCTTTCCCTCTTCTCCACATACACTTTAACATTTACATCAAAGCAGAGAAGATGCTGTGGATAAGGTCAAATGGTAGTGATTTTATCTTCACCCACTGTTGTTTTGGCTTGAGGTTTTTTGTTTTGTTTCTGTTTGCTTTTTTATTTTTTTTTCATTTCTTCTCCCTCCTTTCCTCCATCAGTAGCAGTGGATCACCTGGGGGATTCCGTGATGTCATGTATTCCAGAAAAAAGTGCCCCTTTTCTTTTCTGTGCCTGGCAGATATTAGCCATTTCACAAAAGGTCGTGTAACAATAGTCTATTTCAGGCTACTTGCTGGGACCAGCAGAAAGTCCTGGCAGTGCACAAGCACAGGTGCTATCGAAAATGCTGAGAGCAGCTCCTGAGGGGTTCCCTCTTGGTCTTGGAGGGCACAGTCTTTCTGTGGTGCTAAATGAAGTTGAAATCTTCAGGTGTATTTAAAGCTATGGTAGGAAAATTGATTTTGTGCTTGTGAGAGTTTCATGAGAGTGTTACTTGAGAATAACAACCTTTTCAGCTGTGTGGCAGCTGAAACAGGCCAGGAAAAGAAAGTTCTGTTTCCTATTAGGAGATTCATGTACGACCATCCTCCTTAAGTGTCTGTCTCACAGAATACTTTTTCCAAAATTTATTTTGAAACTGTTTAAATTAGTGGTTTTGGTTCCTGAATCACAACTCAGCTCTTTTTGCTTCAAACAACATTAAACTTTTATGGGTTTGGACGCGTGACTAGTATCCTAACAGCTTTTACAGAGTTGGAGGAAGTTTGGGGGGAATGTTATAGAAACACTGGAAAATATAATGTTAGTAAATGCATTGATTTTATTTGCACGTTTATATATTCTGGCTTATTGGCCAAATTGCATCTCTGACCTTCCTGCCTATTTCCTCTCTCAAAAGACAAGCTGGCACCTGCGTGTCTCGAAGTGAAGCACTGAAGGGCACTCACTCCACTTGAGACCAAACTGCTGAGCTGTGGCTTCAGCCCAGATCAGTGCTGGGTCCTGCTGCAACCAGAACGAAAAGACGGTCAGGGCAGAAACTTCTCCAAAGTGCACTGGAGATGGTGTCATCTCCTACAATGTGTAGTGTTGTGCAAATGTTGCCTATTTGAGTATCGGGCAATTAAGTCAGGGTCACTAATTGGATCCTGGGTTCCTTTGCGGGTGTCAAACTAGAATAAACTTTAGGATTTCAGACAGCCAACCACTTCCTCCCAAAAAAAACCTCTTTAGACATATTATATTAATATAAATATCCTTCACATTCTTCACGATACTCAGACATCTTTGTTGGTTAATGGTATTTATTGACTGTCCGTGTTTCATTTTATTAATAAGCAGTTTCTTTTACTTGAATAGTTTGTCACGCATCACGGTATTTGTTGAATCTTGTTTATGATGTTATATTAGGTCCTGTTTAATTTACTTTAGTTACACGAACTCTTATTTTATTTTTATTTGCAGTCAGTATGCTGTTGAGTGTCAAATTAAGTGAAAATGAAAGTGGTGAGTACGTTTCCATTCTTGATTTACCAGGTGATGTGCTAATCATACCACAAGCTACGCTAGGTGGTAAACCAAAGGGAAGAAAGATGCAGTATCATGCAAACATTGAAAAAGAAAAAGGGCTGGAACTTTATTCTCAGTTTGTGACTTTGTGTGAAAAAGAACTGGCTGCCAATGCCAAATGTGTGGAAGCAGGTGTTCTCGTGAAGCACGGCACATATGGAAACAGGCAGGTGTTAAACCTGGATACAAATGGACCTTACACTCATCTGATTGAATTTTGAAAAAAAAGAAATGATGGATACAGTACTGGCTTGCTACTGTTGGTGGGGTTTGGTTTTTTGGGGTTTTGTTTTGTTTTGCTTTGTCATTTCTAGGCATTAGTATACTTAAATGGTTTGGGAGAAACACTGTAAGAAAGACTGTCACTCATCTGTACTGGTGTTGCCAATCCCATTAAATAGAAGGATACCTGAGACTGCTTTTTGATAATGATTATGTGTGTTTTGTATCCATATTCAGCTGAAGTGTGCTCAAAATAGTTGTTAATATTGATCCAATGAAGATGTGTAATTTGGAAGGCTTTATTAACGAAAGTGGGGTAATGCATTTGTTTCTTACTACAAAATAATGACAAAAGTACTACATGTGTTAGCTATTGTAAAGTACGCTTGAGGAAGCAAAGTTTATAGATTTAAAAAAAAGAATGCTGTAGATGTACTTATTTGTTCCCAGATTTCCCGAGTCAGACAATTTTTGTCTTTCTGTTTTCTATCCATAAAATAGCAATGCTTTCTAGCTTACAAATACATTGAAAACACAAATTCATTGGATTTTTAGCCTTTTAGAGAGTGGGTTATAAATAAGAAACTCCATCCCCTCATCCACAGTGTGTAGGGTTAGGACACATAAGGTAGTACTAGGTCTGAACATGGGCTTATCACTGCTAGAAGCAGTCACTGTCTGGAAAAACACGCTGCTGTTTCAGAAAGTGCCATTAGTTAAAAGACACTTAACTGAAAAATTAAAGCACTAAACCAGAATTAGTTCTGGTTTAGCCCAAACCAGGACAACAGGGAAGAAAAAATGAAGTGCATCTAGAAACTGAAGTCAAGGCAGTAGCACTGCATTGCTTTTTTGAAGTTTGCACTCCGAAATCTCCTCTGATGTGTTTCGATAGGCTGCTTGCTATAGCTTGGTCTGTGTCCTTGTTACCTTGGTTGTCTTGTCTACTCCATTCTTTCATAACCAAGCCTCAGGAAAAGGACTGAAATACGCAAATAAAAACAAAAATAAAAATGGTATGATGTATGCTGCCATCTCATTGTTCCCTCTGCCCCTATTGCTTCCTTCCAGCTTTTTGTCTATTGAATCCACCAGGCAGAGACTGGCTTCTATTTCTTTTATATACAATGTTGGCACATTTGGGGCCCCATTCCCAGCTGACCGCCTGTGAAGTACTGTCATAAACATTATTAACAGATGGTGTTAAAAAGATACAATGGGGAATTCTGTCTTATAAGGCAGTAAGAACAGAACAGCTAATTAAAATGTAGCAAATTCAGAACTGATTCAAGTGCATTCATCCTGTGAGTCAATTATCTCTTTTACTGCACCATCATGTTTTTGAAGTCCGTAATCTAGAAGGGTTCAAAGTGAAATTAGACAATTATATGGTTTTCAGTTATATTATCTAGATTTCCCATTTAAATAATAAATTATTCTGGAAAAGATGTAAAATCTCATGGTTAGTGAGCTTGCCAGCTTGTGCAGTCTTAAATTGTAGGTCAGTAGTTACAAATATTCTGTGCTTATCTTTATTTTTTAAAAAATATAACTGAATGTGTAATCTGTGGGCTGAAACTATGCCGTGAGAATCACATGTTTTTAACAGATACGAAGCTCATAGTTTTGATAAGAGAGTAGTGAGATTTTTCAGGTTAACATGAAGTATGGTTAATAATTATGAAATACCTAAGGATGTTGAATTTCTGGCAACTGGCACTCTCACAGTTGAAAACAACTGTTCACACAAATGGCTTGGCAATATTAGCTAGGTCCCAAATGACATATTCATTCATTAATAATTAACAGTTATGATAGACACAATATGAGTCATGTTCTAAGTTCTTACTAGTGACATGTAAATAAGATTGTCCTGATGTGAATAGCTAATACAAATTCGTTATGGTCTGAAACACTTTTATTCCTCTTTCTGTTAGAGGGCAAATCCTAAAAAATGCTGAGTAATACCACTTTTCACTGACCTTACAGGAGTTGTGGGTATTCGGTGTATCTCAAGAATTGATCCTTTGAGGTATAATACAGTCTGCAGCTTTTATTTTTTTTTTTTTCCTGGCTCCAGAAAGATCTTTGGCAGCCTGGCAATTCATTCTCTGTATTTCAAGAACTCTGAAAGTTCTGAGAGGGGCGAGCTTGAAAATGTATAGTGAAAAACAGACTTCAGACCAACCTCTGTCTTGTACTGATCTCTCATATGAAACACATACAAACATACGCATATTTCAGTGATTGTTGGGACAAGACAGAACTCTGGAGTTTCTGTGAAAAGGTGGCATCTTTGTGTATTATCTGCCTGTGTCTGGTTTATTTGTGTATCCCTCTTGGAATACTGATTTCTGCCATCTTCTGTTCCAACGATTGGCAGCTTGTTGAATGCTGTGCCCTTTGTACTGCTTTATTTATATCTACTATTGATTCACAATCCATTTACTGAAAGAAGCCATTTCTGACTAACATGATGGACCATACTGATGAAAAAATTGATTAAAATTGTTTTTTTCAAAGCCAAATGCTCATTCCTTTCTGCCATGAATATATGCTTTAAAAAGATGACCTGACACTGCTTTAAATAGTTTCTGTTCTATGACTAGAAAAGCTCAAATTATTATCTTCTTCTATACTTGGAGAATATCTGTTGGAAAATTCTTAATATTCCCCACTTCCTTGAAATAAACTATAAAATCGGGAGTCATCATTATGCTATTCTAGTGTGGCCTCCAATTCAGCTATCACACAGTAATTGTTACATCGGGTTTTTGCAACCTTGTTTGCAGGGTACACACCCAGTGTGTCTGAGCCGAGTGTGCATGGACTATGAACTGCTCATAAAACTAATGAGCTCAGGTGCAATAGCTTGTTTTCTAGTCAGCAGTGTTCCTGCTTCCTTCCCATGCCCTTTGTGAAAATATTTACCTCTGCTGCTACATGCAGTATGAAACATACAAATATTAATCCAGAAGATTATAAGAGAATAAGCAGCGTGTAGCCCAGTAACACTAGTAACAATGCTGCAGCTGTGTTGCTATTGCTAGTGCTATTTGCCCTGAGTTTACAAGACCTCAGGACAGAGGATTAGCACATGTGCTTTGCTGAACTTCCTCTGATATTCTTGGAGCTTTGATTTTACTTGATTTAGCTGTAAGAACGATTTTTCTAATGACAGGAGACTATGGCTAATTTGTTTTACTTTTGCTTTGTATGTGGCATACGTACATATATGTGGCATAACCACAGTTTTTATGTAGATATTAATAAGAAGTAGTTATTCTGTGTAGAACGATATATTTATGACTCTAACATAATGCTACAGTGTAGAGAAATGAAGGCCAGTTAGAACAGCAGCAACCTTGAGAAGTGAAGACACCAGCTGCAGTATAGAGGAGTAGAGGCATGGGACAGTAAGAGAAGGGGCACAGGGCTGGCACTGGAGACCCCAAGGCTATAAACAACTTGCCAGTGATCAAAGACATGCAGACCTGGAGACGGACAAAACTAGCCTTAGGGGTGAAAAAGAGAAGAAAGAACAGGTACCTAAGATAAATAAACCACAAAACATATAGCTGCAGTCCAGTGAAGAAAAAGCAAGGTGTAAAACTTTATTAGAACACATGTAAAAGTAGCCCCAGGTGAGAGCTATTTCCAAAAGAGGAAAAAGGAGAGAAAGAAGAAACCGTAAACGCCACCACCATACTCCTGCTGGCACAGGACTCTGGATGGTGGTGATCCACTGTGCTCCCCGCACCAGATGAAGGCCACAGGGAGGTGCAAGGGTAAGCACGACATCAGGAGAAGGGGTAGGTACCAGACATGCATGCATAACCTTTTTAAATGTAGTAGTATTATTATTGAGATTTTCTATACAATATTTACTTTTATTTCCTTTCTTTTTCTGCAATAATTAGACCTGGACTCGTAATATTTCTTTAATTGGACTGCTAAGGTTGCCATTATGCTACTAATAAATGTGTGACTTTAGGCATAGGGTGGGTTTCCTTTTGCCCATAACAAGATTTTGCCCGTACCCGCTCCTGCAGACAGTTGCTTCCCCAGGCTGAAATGGCACCCACTTGATGGGTTGCTGGATATGAGCCAGCCTTTGTGACGTTTTTCACAGGTCCTTTAATACAGCTGTGATGTCTCATCTCGTTTACCACAAAAGCTGCACAAAACTTACTTTCTTCCCTGTGACTCAATGCAACCACTGCTCCTCAGCCCCTCCTTGAGAACAAAGTTCTATCAGTCGGAGGCATCTACTTGGATTTAAAAGTATGATCTGGTGAACCTCGATCTCACCTCTAGGATAAAACCAGCTTCTTTGGAGAAGGAATTATGACTCTCTTGAGCTTCCATTATTCTCTGCTTTTAATCTCTAATAGTCTCTACTTTGGTCTCCTTCAAACACATTATGTTTCTGTTCTGAAGCTGGAATGGCAGTATCCCACAGAGGGCTAGAGTGGTCTCCAGAAATCCACAGGCATTACCTGAGGTCTGCCACCAAACTGCGACGTGACTGGCTTAGTTTCTTAACTTCTTTGAGTCTCAATTCTCATCTAATAAATGGGTATTCAGGTTTTTTCAATGTGGCACTACTTAAGACTATACATTGAGCAAAACAAGGACTATCACAATGTTTAGTGTATGGCAGAGCACAGTGAAGCTGGACTCTGAGAGATCCACCAGCTGCTTTATATTGGAAATCGGAGTCACAATTGCTGGATGAGAACAGAAACAAATAGAGCTGCCTCCTTGATCTCTTTCTTGGGAAAACAGCACCCAAAATTTGTGACACTCTCTTAAGAATTTAGTGAATTTGGTATCTCCTAATCCTTCTTATTTTCTTGAAGTTCCTTGAAAGCAACTCAAAATTTGGGAATCCCTACAAGATTCTGCTACCAGAAGTGCTGTGCAACTACAGTTGAAATGGTATATGTGGACAAGAGAAAGAACCAGCAGTTAGAACAGCCTGAATAGTATGAATGTATTGCACATTCCCTATTTAAACCAATGCTGTCCGCGAGTTCAGTTACTGCCAGTGTGTGGCTTTGGGCAAAGCAATTTTCTGCTCCACTTTTTCCATCTGTGAGACAAAGAAAGAGTGAAAACGGAGGGAAAGGAGGTTTAAAACCACTGCTTTTTTTTCTCTCTTACTAAAGGCAAAAAATCACCTCTGTTCCTCTTTCTGCGTTGGAAGGCAGTACGCTCTTGCCTCGCTTCACCTTTGCTGGAGCTACAGGAGTTTGCCTTGCAGTACCTCCTACTTTAGCCTCTGCCTCACAAATGTGACTTGAGGTAATGTCCACAGAGCACTTTGAGTACCTCAGTGAATGGTGTGGTATCGCTACAAATAACACCCCATTCTTATTTCTAAAATAAGAATGACCCAGACAGCATGGAAAAGGAAATAAATGGTATTTCTGTCATGCTGGTCCAGTTCATATAGAATATTTATGTTTATGTATCTTGTTACTCTGAATTTAAGATTGCTTTGTATTCACTTTAATTGTATTTGCTTGTGTAAGTGCAGCCATATATGGCCTATTATGTCAGTATGTATTAAAAATGTGCAAGTAAGGAGCTTAAGGCTATTTAGATGTGCTTTGTTAGAAAAGAGATTGCAATGAAGGTTTTTGGATTAACAATGAAAGCAAAAGGTTCTTGGGAGGCCTTAATATTCAGTTGACAATCCATCTCTAGATCTCATTAATGTGCAGCTAATTCTTGTCAGAATACTTTATCCAGGATTCTTCAGGTATTTAATTTAAAAAAAAAAAAAATATTCATTTTTACCACTGAAGATTAGTCATTGATCATTTATTCACACTTTGAACTGTTTGAGATGTATGTGTTGTGGTTTTGATAGGACTCATTTCCCTTTCTTATTTCCCACTTCCATTTTGGTAGCTGTATCTAACATTATCTAGGCCTGCATAATACTTTTCTTTACATTTTAGGATTAAAAATAACAGCAGGACTGTGTAATTGCTTGGCAGGAATTCAGGCCTTGTATTTTGTGATAGAACAAAAAGCAACTGTGTTGGGAATAAAAAGAAGTCTAGTAGTATTTAAGCATGAAATAAACCCATATATTATTTTCAATATTCAATGTGTGAAAAAAGAAAGATTCATACTGAAGGCTTTGCAAAAGCTAGAGCAGACCAAACTCCACTGGATTTTGTGTTCCTCCAGAAAGTAGATGCTCCAGGGAGGTGGGTGTTTCACCTTTGGGATTAGAAACGCTTACATAGTTACTGTCTCAACCGAGGGAGCACTGATGGACAGCCGTGGATCGGAAGGGCAGCAGTTCTAGAAATGAGCATGTTAGAATGTTTATAGGCAGATTAATAACCTCACTCAAATTAAAGCCAAATGGAAATTGCCTGTTGCTGATGGTGTAACTGTTCATAGAATCAGACCTTAATGGTCTGACTCTGTACTTAAATGGCTATATCAACTGTATAGCATAATTGCAAAAAGAAAGTAAAACTAAATGTTTAATCTTAAAATTAATCTAAAGACATTCCTTCTTACTGATTTTAAAATAGAATGGAATTTGGTTTTGTTTGCTATGTAATTATTTGGTGATGTTTCCTTCACTTTAAATCAGGCCCCTGTCCTGTGATTCTTACTCATGCGTAGACAGTCCCACTGAATTCAAAGGGCTACATTCTTTTCTCTTCCTCTACAGTCACTGAGGATTATAAAGCTGTAAGAAAGAAAATATTTAGCTCAGAGGCATATGTGACTGTATAGATATTCTACTATGACTGGAATTTGTATGGCAGAACTGATTCATGCTCTAAATCAGTCAACCCACTGTACCAAAATAGACTAAGTAATGAGAAGACTAATCAGTAGGTCTGTGCATTGCGATTATTTGCCAGTAGCTTATTTTATGAAGTAATTTTCTATTGAAGCTCAGTCAGAACTAATGGGAAAGGGGAAATTGAATTAATACATGGTGAATACATTTAATTGTCCTATTTTTGTCTGGTTTAGAACAGAATACTGTAAACTTGCATGACAGTATTTTTTATTTCAGATCGAAAAGAGGAACGATAAAAATGGCATGCGTAACTGCTGAAGTAGATGCTAATTTGAATCGGTGCATGGTTAATACTCTGTTGACCAATTTAGTGAAAAAATCATATTAAAAAATCAAAGCTAGCTATAAATCTGATAAACAGAGACTCTTACCCTCATGTAAGCACTGCTGGCACAGAGCAACCCTAAAGCTGATATACCTGGAGATGAAAGGAGTGTCCTGCATCAGCATCCCTCGTTATTCCAGCTGATTCATATCAGTTTAGCATTACACAGCATTAGAGCTGATATCACGTATATCGGGGCCTGGGCAAGATCATTCTTGGGGAAAACAAAGCAAGACCGTACTTCTTAATGAGAGATTTTGTCTTGCCCTGTGCTTACATAACATTTGCCACTATGAGACACTAATCTTGAGTGCGTCTCTGCCTGCTACCACAACAGAGTGACTAATGTGCATAGCAATGATAATAACAGCAATAATCTGCTAAAAGTTACTCTAGATTTGGTTTTGATAATTTGTTTCTGAGCTAAACATGATCAATCTTTCACAAATATTACCAGGTCTGTCTGTTACCTCAGGACTGTCAGATAGAGCAGCCTTTGTTTTTCTGGAGTTCATTATGGAAAACGTCACAGCACCCACAGTCTTTGAAAATAAATTGTTCAGTTGACCTTTCTCACAAGTTGCATGGCAGATCGCTTTATGCTGAGCAGCAGCAACTCATCTTCTGAGTAAAATGACATTAACTGAGCAAATAACTCTTTCCTGGGGGTGTATGTTATTTTCGATACCTGGGGTTAACACCTTTACACAAGTAGGAGCTTGTAGATTTCTGTGAAGTATACTATGGAAATAGTTTCCTGCTTCAGGTCAGAGGCATTTATGTATTCTTCATTACCACATCCATTGGCAGAATTTCTTTCTAAAAGGTCATTTCATCAATGCTCGTGTTTCTTTATCACAGGCGATTTAGTAAAAATGAAACCAGTGCCCATATATGGTAATGCAGCCTGGTGCTCTTGGCGACTATAGCAAAATGTGGTCAGGCAGTTCCGCATGCACTCTGCGAAATGTTCCTCAGTGGTATCGTCTACATGACTGAACACAGATGTTCACAGAGGATCACACTGTATGTAAACTTTACGTGTTGAACCTATTCGGAGATGAATTTACAAGCTTATGTAAGGGTTAGACACAATTTTGGCTGCTACATTTATGCATCCCAGGCATTATTTCCTCCCCACAATGGTTTGCACCACTTCAAAGATGGCCCTAGATAACCCAGTCTGTGGAGAAGAATCTTCATTTTCCACTTAGAGGTTTAACTGATGTCACCCTGTGGGAATAAGAAGACAAAAGATCATCTTTAATATTCGTTGTCTAGTCAAAACCAGTCTTTAATTCCAGACGGCATTATGTCTTGACCAACTCTGTAGCAGGCGGTAAGGTAGCAGAATTAGAACAGCATCTCAATCCCACCAAGCTAACTTGTCGCCAGAAGAAACCACACCTGATGTCTGTGTTCCAGTTTGCCCTGCTAGGTAGCTGGTAGGATGCAAAAACAATCCAGACATGGCTGGGCATCAGCTACAAAACAAGAAGAAGATTATTATTTGTTTAAGCTAAAAAATGGTTGAGATGTGTATTTTCCCCTTATTAAGACAGAACATAAACTCTGATGACAGAATTCGGAAAAGAAAATGCCCCTGACAGAAACTTTCTCATGACCAGTGAGTTTGCTTATGAAAATTTCCGAGGACAGAGGAAAACTCTTTCAGTTGGAGCCCCTACGCAGTAGAAAAAACACAGGTGAAAATCCCAGCAAAGCCCGTGTCTGACCTCATCAGTAAGGCACAGAGTGACTCGGTGACCTGGGATCGGTTTGGGTTCAAAACCGACACTGGGGAAACCCAAGTGTGACAACTTTTGTAAACGCTGCGTTTGACAAACGGTTCAGGGCAGAGATGGGAGGTCTCTGGCACTGTACCGGTGTGGTGCCAGGGGCCCTCTCCGAGGAGTGCCTGTGGGGCGGAGCGAAAACCAGAAGTCGTGACAGACTGATCAGAACCAGCTACAAATCTTCACAGTGCCAACTGAGCTACCTGAAAGAAAATAAATAAATCCCCAGGAGGGTTTTGTTGTTGCTGTTTTCGGTGGGACGGCGCTGGCTCCTGGCCATGCCCCCCTCACGCTGCCGCAGCGAGCGGGAGCAGCGCGGTGCTCGTTCCCCGCCACGGACCAACCCCCGGGGCAGTGGCTCCTTCCCTTCCGCACCTCGGCACCTTCCCGCGGCGTTGCGGCCGCCGCCCCGGGGCTCCCCGCTCCCCTGGGCCGCTCCCGCCCTCCGGAGCGCCGGGGCCCGCGCCGGGTACCGCGGGCGCTCGATGGCTCGGGGCCCGATTGCACAGCCCTGAGCAACGGCGGCGCCCGCCTCCCTCCCCGCCCTCTCCCGCCGGCGGGCGGGAGCGGCGGCGGCCCGGGCGCAGGCCCCCGCCGCCCCCCCGCGCCGGAGGAGGGCGGGCGGACGGAGCCGAACCCCGCAGCGCCGTCGCCGCCGCCCCGCAGAGCGGCGCGGGAGCGTTGCGGCGGACCGGGCCGAGCCGATCCGGGCCGAGCCGAGCCGGCCAGGTACCGCGGGCGGGAGGGGAGGGGCGGAGGGCGCCGGTCCTGCCTCCCGCAGCCGCCGGGGCAGGCGGGGAGCGGGCGCCTGAGGGGGTGAGGCAGGGGGCTCGGGGAGCCCCGGCGGCCGCCTGGGCGAGGGCGCGAAGGCCCGGAGGGGGCCACGGAGCAGCCGGGCGGGGATGACCCTAAACCAGAGGGGTGCCAGCCCCCCCGCCGGGCGGGAGAGGATGCCCGGGCTCGGCGCGGGGTGAGGAGTTGCGTGAAGGCGGACAGAAGGGCCGAGGGGAGCCGGGGAGGTGGCTGAGGGGCTGGGGCTGCCCGAGGCCTGCGCCTGGAAAGTGCTCGATCACCCCGGGGCTGTCTGGGTGGGTGGGTGAGTCAGGCGAGCCGGCTCTGGAGCCGGCGGCCGGGCGGCTCCAGCGCTCCCTCAGCCCGTCCTGTCTCGTCCCGTCCCCCGGCGTGGCGGGGCAGGTCTTCCCCCCGTGGGGGGAGCGGAGAAAGGTCTTCTTGGCGGGGGAGGCAAACCGGCCACACGCACCGTGCCGTCCGAGCGTCGCGCCGCCGGGGTGTCACGGGGAGGGGCGGGAGGGCGGCCGTGCCCTCGGGTTTGGGGTGAGTGGAAATGGGCTGCGGGGTAGGCGAGGGTGGGTGTTTGCCTGGCACGGGTCGACACAGATCCTGAGACTGCGGGGACGGGTTTGGCATTTGCTTACAGCGAGGCTGCATGGTTTTAGGGTCTGTTTCTATATTTTCTTGTAAATCTTGGTAATTAAGGATATTTTGGGGGAAGGGTAGCAGTATTGGACATTCTGGTATGCAGAAATGTTATTGCAGGCTTTTGCAGTCTGAATTCCTGCCTGTCCAGATAGGACAACGAGCAAGTCTACACTGTATAACTGGTGAAAACTTTGCACAGGGATGTAAAACCTGTAAAGTTGCATTAGTGTTGACATTTCGGAATGAGGGAAAGAGTAATAGAAGTCGTAAGTTCATTTAAAGTAAGAGTAAAATTTATTGAGATATGAGTGGAAGGATGATAAGAGAGGAGGAGGGCAGATAACGTGAGTTCAGCTTTGTGCTTCTTTAAATGAAATTTGATATATTTTTTTAAGTTAGAATTCATTATTTGCAATGTTTCTGTAAGTCTGGATTTTGATTTAGTAAGATTCAGTGTTTATAGTTGTGGCCATGAATTGTACTAGACTTTTATTTTTGTCTCACATGCCGGAAATATTTTCCCTGTCTTCAGAAACAGTCAAGCTATATTGTGTGTTTTGGTGTTTTGCTACACTATATGCAATATTCTCAACTCATGTGTGAAATAGCAATTGATATCCAGAAGACAGATTACTTCTACTTGTATGCTGAATGGAGTTCGGGTTTCTTTTCCTTTTCCTGATGGTTTGACACAATGAAAAGGAGGTGGGGGGAGGGAGGAAGCCGGTTTAATGTTACACTAAGTCTGGCAATGTATGAAAATTGTGCTTGATTCTTGAACAGGGGATTGTTTTATTGTCAGTAAAATATCTGAGTTACTGACTAGTTCATGACATTGTATCCCAACATGTCCAAAACTTTGTTAATCAATTGAGGATGATCTTCTGTTTTAAAATTCAGAACAATTTAGAATGACAATTTAGAAACACTTTCTCACAAAAACATTTTCAGATCGTGGAATATTTGTTCAGTTTTTACCATTTTTACTGTTTTTAAGGAAGCACAACCTTAAGAAAGACATGAAGTGTGTCTACATCTATACTTCAAACCAAAAAAGCGTAAAATCTCTATGCAGTTACATATTTTGAGCTGTTTTGGAGTTTTCTTTGGGGAACAGCCTTTTAAAATAGCTAGAGAATCAACCATGGGAGTGAGGTATGCCAGTGATTTATGCCCAGATAGTGATCTCTGATCTGCCAAACAAGTCTCCTGCAGAGTCTGCACCTGTGAGGGCTTCTGCTGCTGCTAAATTTACCATGTTAGTGTGTTTCAGTGCAGCTGAAGTCTAGTCATAGTACTAGTTAAGCTAATACTATGATAGCTATAATGATTTTCAGGAAAAATAAGTATACTTTTCCAGGATTTCAGGATATATTCAGCAAAAATTTCCTGTGGCTTAATTTAATGTTAAACTAGACTGGATTCAGCATGTACCTTAACAGAAAATTGGTAGCTAAAATCAACCTGCACTTTGAATTATCCGTATGCATATATATCACCTACTGTAAGTCAATTTAACATTTTAACAGAGAGTTTAATTCTTCAAAAACCCTATCATTGTGGCAATAAAGACCCTGTCGGTATACTCAGTTTGATGTATTTTGTCTATATTAGATAAACAATATTGTCTGCAACATTGTCAGGAATAAAGCTATGTTCAGACATATGTTGAAATTACTGTTAGGATTTAGGTGGATGCTATATTTCTGTGATTTTTATGCACTTGCCTTGCTATCGCACCAGCTTGCAAACCTGCAAAGAAATAAAACCAAAGTATTCTATGCATTTTTTTCAAGCTGAAGCTGGTTACTGCTTTTTGAAGTTTAGTTAGTCAAATTTTGGGTAAAAAAAAAAATATTTTTTTTAAACTCACTTTGTGAGAATCAGACTTCCAGATGAGATCCTGTTTTTCTGTTAGAAGCATTGGTTAATTGTTTGTATGCAGTTTGCCAGGTTACCTATAAATAAAATAATGTTCTGAGGTCCCTGTAATTGAGCCAAGTTTATCTTTTGATTGAAACTTTCAGAAATGAACCTAACTACTATTCAGAGTTATGGGTGCCAGTGGGGACACAGTGTGCCAGTAGCACTTGATGTGGAGCTCAGGAAATGGCTGGTTTATATTTCTCAATAACTAAATGTAGCTGTTTCTTGGTTTCCTGGAATAGTTCTTCTTGTTTGGAGATAAAGATTAAAGTGATAAGAAACATGAAAGCAAAATATATGTACTTTTTAATATGATGAATGAATCTCTTCCAAAATCGGAGTTTTTAAAAATGTCTTGAATATTTTACGTTGCTAAAAAGCTATTGCATTTCCAGGCACATTTTTTTTTTTTTTTCAGAGTATTTCTTCTCTAGTTATGTCAAGCCTTGTCCTCAAAACTTCACAGAAGTCATTCTGCATTCCTCAAAGACTTTGTCTCATCATTTCTTTCACACTTCAGCAAATGTATATTGTGTTGTAGTTCTTATCAATGTCACCATTATGTATGAGGGTTGTGGGTGGTCACATTCTTTGTGTGAATATTTTTAAAACCAGTAAGCCCAGAACAAGGAATTCTGATAGATTTCACTTAGATCTTTGTTGCCTTTAAGCTTTGTTGGTTTTTCAGATACAGGGTGATTCTTCTGAAACTTGGAAATCAGTAACGTTTGATAAGCATTTTTCTAGGAAAACCAGTCGTTTGGAACTGTTCCTGTGGGAGTAAACAAGTACTTTGTGTGAACATCATTGTTCACAAAACATCAAAATACAGCCCTTTTCTTTTGCAACACAGATGAAAGTAGCTGAGAAACTAATAAGAATGCTGTTTAGGCTGCGTGATATTTGTTCTTTAGCACAGCATGAAATACTATGTGAACACAGGGAGGCTTCCATGGAAAGTGCAATATATGAAGATGCACTTGGATTACATCTTTAACAAGTACCTGTGTAAATGCTACCAAATGTTCAATAATAGAATAGATAACATGTTTTTCCTGGGGCAAATTGCTTCATCCAGAACACTGTTAAGTGGAGAGCCTGGAAGAAAGGGGTCTTGTTTCAACATCTCTGATTTCAGAATCGTGTTTCTGAGCTGGATAATTGCATACAAAAATATAACGTAAGTGGAAGTTGTCCTAGTCTGAAACCTTCAGCAGTAATTAGGGGAAATGGATGGTTGTGTAATAATGTTATTTTTTGTTACTCTTAGTCAAACAGATTCTTCATTGCTTTTTGCTGTTTGGGATAAGCATATGATGCAAGTGTGTACATATTTTTGTTTAAAAAGGAAGATAGCTTGATTTGTGGGTGGAACTGAATCCCTTCATAACACAGAATATGCAATAAAACACATGAGTACTCAACTCTGAGATATACTATCTGGTGAGTTTTTCACATGCTAGTGCTCTTAAAACCTGATTACAGTTCTGCTTGATTTAAAAGTCTTAAAATTCTAGATGATCTCTTCTGTGGCCTGATATTCTTTTTCCACATGCTCTGGGTTGTGGTCTTGTGATGGCTTTCTCTTGTGGCTTGTTCTTGCAAACTGCTGTCAAACATCACTGTTAATCCCATCTTTTCCATGCTTGGCTTCAAGTTTCCCCACTGCTGACCAATATAACATAACACTGCAAAATACCTGGCATTCTTATGGCAGTATATTAATTTTGGATGAAAAGCAATGAAGTCTATTTGATGCCAAGGAGTAATTTGGTCCAAACTGATGAGACTGATCACTGATAAATTCAAGCATTGAAAAACTGGGCTCTGGTTTCATAACCTCTTCATAGTCCTCCTCAGCAAGGACTATGTTTAATCAATTCAACATACCAATGCTTCTGCTAAAGACACAGTCATCAGGGGAGTTAACTTACTCTTTCTTCCCCCCCCCACCTTAGTGTCCTGGTGCTGAAATGCCCTAAATTTGCTTGTATGTTTTCTTTGAAACTACATGCAAGAAAGCAGTGAAAGGGCACCTGAAATTCTCAGATTTTTTTTAGTTGAATGAGAGACCAAGAGTGATTAGCACTGTTGAACATAAAGTGTGTACAGAGGGGCCAGTGTTATGTTGGGACCAACAGTTAACCTGGCATTGCTTCATGGGGCTCTGCGGAGGGAAAAATTTAAGGCTTCTGTGTATAGAGAAAGGGCACAAATTGGCTGAATGCTGAGGATCCTGCCAAAGGATATTGGAGTACTGATGTACTTACGCTGACACTTTTATTTAGCTTTCCCTTCTCTTACTGAATATTTTGAGGCAGACTTTGCTTCTGTGTGTTAGTTGGTAATAGTTTGTAGAACTCAATCAGTAAACAGAGGCTGCCCTGTCTTTCGGGTAATAATAAATACCTTTCTCCAGCTGTTGAATATTCCCACTTCAATATGTTTCCAGTGTCTAAACTCCAAGCTCATCTGAGCTGGAATTTTAGTTCTTTTTTATTTCTTATCAAATTGTTAAGATTTGATCAGTGTAGTTTATTTAAATTAGATTATTTCTATGTGTGCTATAAATTCTAGCTACATTACAGCTGAAGGTAACACAATCCTTCGTTCCCTGGGCAATCAGGTGTCCTGTTTGAAGTTGCCAGGACTTTGATCCTGCGCTTTTTGCCTTCTCCAGACCTCCGTGCCTCCTTAAGTTTGCCTACTAGCATAAATGATACACCGTAACTACTGGGTTTTGGTCTGTGGTTCATTCATTAGTAGCCGAATTTGGCTGGTGCTTTAAGGTGGTTTCTCAGCCCAGCTGGCAAAAAGAGCATCATACTCAGTTTCTCTTGTCACAAGTAAGCCCGAGGGAGCTGGGCAGGAGTTTTGTCTGTGTTTGGGAGACACTCTAAACAGGTATGTGCAAGGGCTTAACATAGGCTTGAGCATTGATCGTCTTACTGTGCTGTCAGCTCAGATGCATGGGTAACGATCATCCCATTAAACTTTTAAAACAGTGCTGCAGGAGTAACATTGATCTGAACTGTTAATGACTAGAACTAAATGTGTCAGGCTGGAAGGCTTTCTCTTAAATGTGTTGGTTCACTTGTTAGATGATAATCATGCTTTCTGAGGAAAAAAACCATGAATTTTAAGTCAGTTAAAATACTGCTGTGATGTAGTGAAGCAGAACTCAAAAATGCTTCAGCTCTGTTTTTCAGCAGGGTGGTGGTTATGGCATTGATTGTGTGGTCAGCTCAATGGCAGCTGTTATGAAAACACTAGTAATTATCACTGGTCATTTTTCAATCTTACTCATTACTATTACTGTTACTAGTACTCATTTTTTACTATTACTCATTACTGGCGATAAGTGACAGTGATCACTTCTTAGAAGAATAATGTCTTTTTTACTTCTCTTCCAGACTAGTCTTTGGTACAAAATTGAATCCACAGGTTTATTATCTTTATGCTTTATATCTGATTTAATGCAGAATTATTTTAATACTTGTGATATTAGAAAACTATAAATAATCATTATTAAGATAAGTTAAACAGCACTTTATTTTTTTTTCACTACATAGGAGATGTAAAGGACCTATAGCCTCATCTAGGTTGTATACTAGATCCTCATCTGAGTGTCATGCTCAGAGAGCTGAGATTGATTTGGTTTCTGTTTGAGCAGCACTTGTTCCTGGCAGAGAGACAAACTGCTGAACAATGAGAGATCAAATGTGAGAAATCTTAAAAGAAAATAAATTTGTAAGTACATACTTGATCTGTGTGGTAGTTTCCATTACTTGTGCTGATCTTCCTTGAAATAATGAGTCATAATTTAAAGGCTCATTTTTTTTAGTTAGAGATCAGTTAGGAGTCTGCTTTATTGCAGATTGCTTAATGCTTTCTCTTTTTTTCTTTTTTCTTTTTTCTTTTTTTTTTAATGCAGAGACAAAATATGCCATGGGGTGGAAGAAGGGAGAAAAGTAAATTCATTAATTGCTCATCACTTTTCATTTGTTGTGTATTAATTTTTGTCTTAGACTTCCATGTGAAAGAAGTACAACAGCCTGCGGACTGCTTCCCTCAGCTTTTAAAGCCTGACATGACCTATCTCGGAACAAACTTGATACATGTAATAGATCTATTTGTTTTTTTGGCTCTGTTATAACTTTGTCATGGGTGATCTGTTGGTTCTTGTATTTTAAAGCCAGTTGCTAAAGGCAGCTATTCAGATCAGTCTTACCCTGGTTCAGTAACCTTTTTTTTTTTTGAAGAAGAGGAATACAAGTCTGTTTTTGCTCTTTGTGGTTTGTCAGGAACTTTAGAAACTCAATTGCTGTTGCCTTTTAGTGCTTGATTCACCCTATATTCCTTTCAATTTACAGGACAGCATTGCGTCTAGTGCTTGTTCTAAGAGCTTTTCTGAGCACTTTTCTGATCAGTCTTGAACAATCCTGCTTGCCAAATTGGCAGTCGGCAAATGAAAAATTTTTCATTAGTAATAAGTAGGAACAGCTTCTGCCTTCTCCAATAAATCTTTGTGACAGTTTTGTAGCGTAGTATGTATGTAAAATAGACTTACCTCATAGGAAAAAAGAGGTATTTATGATTGATCTGTTCTTGTAGCACTGATGGGAAAGTAAATCTTGTAATTACTTCAGTTATCTAAAGACAAAACCAAAAGGATAGTGCATCATGCTGGCTAGAAAATTAAGATTGATCAGCCACGTATGCCTTTTAATTTTTATCAGTGGTATAGTATGTGTTTCATTCAAAGGAGGACAGGGACCTGCCCAAGCAGGTCCAGAGAAGGGCCACAAAGATGATCAGGGGCTGGAGCACCTCCCCTGTGAGGACAGGCTGAGAGAGTTGGGGTTGTTCAGCCTGGAGAAGAGAAGGCTCCGGGGAGACCTTCTAGCGGCCTTCCAGTGCTTAAAGGGAGCCTGCAGGAAAGGTGGGGAGGGACTCTTGATCAGGAAGGGTAGTGATAGCATGAGGGGTAATGGTTTCAAACTGAAAGAGGGGAGATTTGGTTTAGATATTAGGAAGAAATTCTTGACTGTGAGGCTGGTGAGGCACTGGAACAGGTTGCCCAGCAAAGCTGTGGCTGCCCCCTCCCTGGCAGTGTTCAAGGCCAGGCTGGATGGGGCTCTGAGCAACCTGGTCTAGTGGAAGGTGTCCCTGCCTATGCCAGGGGGAGTGGAGCTAGATAATCTTTAAGGTCCCTTCCAACCCAAACCATTCTATGATTCTGTGATTTATTTTTCCAGATTTCTTCTTCAGGTTGGGAAGGATCAAAATAATAACACCAGGGCAAATGGACAATCAACTAACTTTTTAAACATGGGTTTCATGTAAATATAGATGCATCTTTACATGCTTAGGTTGCACTTGCATCGATTTACTAGTGTGTAATGATCAAGAAACTGTAATACCCACAACGTCTGGCATTACATTCAGTCTTTCATCGTGCTTGCCTAGCCCATCGCATGGCTATGCCATGCCTCTAATTAGAGCAGAGGTGCACCCATGTCTGGACAGTATGTGTTCAGGTTTGATGTTTCCTTCTGCACTTACAAATTGCCTAGTAACATCTTGTGTACATAACGAGGACATATTTAATATTAATCAAACGCAGCTTGTGTTCTGTTTTGCACAGCCTTGTAAGCACTGTGCCTTTTGTGTTGTTCTCCAGCCTGACCGCAAAACCAGTATGCTGCAATAAAAACTTGACTCCCTGCATTCTTGCATTTCTTCTCACAAGTTGTATGCCTGTGCTCTTTTTTTATTATTATTTTTGAAGCTTCATAAGTATCCCTGGTGTCCAGGCTTATAGCTCATTAAAAGAGATTCTCAGTAAGTGTTTGGGATAAGCTTTCTGAATAGGGTGGAGAGTATAGTGCTTTGTATGTAGCTTCGTGGAACCAAGGTTTGCTTGTTGACCAGCACTGGAAAGATCAGGTCTGTGATTTTTTTTTTTTTTTTTTTTTTTTTTTTTTGCTGCGTGGCCAGTTCTCATCTCAAAACAAAATCTTGCATGGTAAACAATCAACCTCTGTAATTCGGAACTGATAGTTTCCCTTTGAGAAATGCTAGCATTTCTAGCTATGTTAGCAGGTGTACCTTACAAAGATCAGCAACTACACCATAACATTTTTCTTTTTTAATTTAGACTAAAAAACCATCTAGATGATTTTTGTAAATGTGTGCTTATACAGTAGAAGTGTCTCATGTAGAAACGAGTTACAATAATAACTTCAGATGGGGTTGCTTAGAGCTTTGTCCAGTTGAGTCTTAGAAACCCCTGAGCATGAAGGTTCTGCAGCCTCCCAGCACCTGTCCCAGTGGCTGCTAATCCTTACAGTGAAAATCTTTTTTCTTCTATCAAGTTGGAACCTTCTTTGTTTTAATTTCTACTACTCCCTCCCATACACCTCAGTAAAGAACCTGGTAATCTCCCTTGGTGAAGGCTGCTGTTAGGTCCCCCTTGAGCCTTCTCTTCATGAGGCAGAAAGAAGTTTACTTTGAAATCTGCCTGTAGTTTCAATTTGGTTTTAACATCAGTCTTTTAAAGACTAATTGAAAAGGAATTACTTTTAAAATAGCGTGCAACCTGTCCTGCCAGACTAAGTTCAAGTTGAATGAGGTTTAAAAGGAAATATTTTTGCCCATTGGTTCTACTATTAAAACTGTGTCTGGGAACTAGGAAAATGGATTGATAATCCTTGTGTCTTGTATCCATAGTATTGTACATGAATTTTTCAGAACAGTTGAGTCACCTTTGCCAGCTCTGCTGGTTGTTGATTTTGACATGCAAGCTATGTTTATGGCTTAATGACAAGGATATGATCATTTATCATAGCATTCCAGGCTAATGTAACAAACATTTTTCACCTATGCTTTTTTTAGATGTATTGAAGTAATGTAGGTTTTATGAAGGCACTGGAATCATCTTTCTAGAAAATAATTACGGTATTATGCTGTTTGAGCTTACTTTTTTAGTTTAGAATTGAAGTGGAGTTAACAAAACAGAAATAAGAGAGGCAGTTTCCGTAGTGAAATGAACTAGATTGTGTGGTGAATATGATGGGTCTGCCCAATTTAAATGTAACATAGGAAGAGCTAATAATATTTGTGGAACTCTAGTCTAGTGTCTTTTCAGGGGAGCTATTACTTAATATAAATTGTCAGTATTGCAAGACTTGGAAATTCTTGTTTTCTGTAGAACAGACACTTGTATATCATGTGCTTTCCTAAAGTTGGTCTTTGTGTTAATTCTTTTTCTAGACAATCGAGTTCTTGACATCCTTTATACAAGAACCTGGAGCAGCAGAGAGATAGTTTTTATAATGAGGAAAAATCTGCTAGGTAAGTTAAGTGCCAATGTTTGGCAATAATCTGTGATCTTTTCAGTTGAGGACAACAACTATGCAATCCTCAGTTTGGTATGTAAGTTGAATCAGTTGCTGTGGTAGTAGGTGATTTAGAGATGGATGATGTTGGGACAGGCCTCGAGTGAGGAAAAATGGAATGTTTGTGACCTGTACATGTGATTTCCATGCTAAGCAGTGATGAAACTCTACTCAAATATTCAGTGAAACATGTAATCCTACTTTTTTTTGTATGTTGCAAAAAATTTGAGGATAGAGTTATGTTTTGTGAGTATTCTAGGAGTGAGATAACTGTAAATTGTGAATGTCTGTGTACCTAAGCAGATAAAAATATATGTAGGTATAATGAGCTGTGTATATTTAACTCTGCTTGTTGTTATATAGTGTGGTGCCTTGTCAAGCGGCCTGGTATTTCAGGTAGATTTGAAGTGACAGTTCATTATAGTGAATTAGAGGTGAATAATTTCCTTTGTGTGTATATTTTACATAAAAAGTGTGGAAAGCAGTAAAGGTAACTTTCTGCTGTGCATTTGATGACAGTCCAAGTACTAAATTATTTACCATTGCTTTGTGTTGCCCATTTACAGTTTGATGGATCATTTTACACTGTAATATTGTTATTGTATAGAAAAAAATGTGTTCAGCAGTCTCAATGACTTCTGGAAAAGATAATTTGTCTGGGAGTTTAACATATGGTTGACATTTTACCATAATCTCCTTGACTGTTTTTGTTCGTGAGGCCTACAGGATATTGTATTTTGTAGTTTGAGACTATATGGCATTTAAATAGTGGAGGAGAAAAAAAAGTAAGTTATCATTAGAAGTATTTTTCATCTGATTTGCTTCTAGTTATACTTACTGACTATGTGCAAATTCCCCAAATAGTCCAATAGACATAGGTAAATAACTTCATATGAACTTTGAGGTTTTGAAACATTCTTTTTTTCAGGTCTGGGTTTGTTGTTGTTTGGGTTGGGTTTTTTTTTTTTTGGAAAAGAGACATCATTAGAGGTTTGTTCACAATGAAGCTCTGTTTTCTTTGTCTTGCTTGGCATTAAGAATACATAAAGTGTTTGACTAATATGTTAGCATTTGTATTTGTGGATAGTATTAACACAAATATAAATTAGGTTTGTTAGGTGTAGGTTACTGCTATTGCTGCACTTAGTTCTAGATAGGAAGAGTCATTATGCTTGGGGCTGGTTGGTCATTACTTTCAGGTGTATGTGTGATCAGGTACTAAAAAAGCTCACTTCATGCAAAGCAAGGTGAAGAAAAAATAGTAGTCCAATGAGAGCCCCTCTGATTATATTTTGAAGTATCTTTAATTGGCATATTACATCAATACCATTTTCTCATTTCCAAAACCAGTATTACTAAAGCCACCTAAATAAAACTACTGTATTTTTTTTTTAATTTAAAGTTTTCCTTTGAAACTTTAGTTTTAATAAGCCAAGTATGAATATAACATGATTGCTGACTCTCTAGTAATTTTTTTTCTTTTTCTGTTTAGGTGTTCAAACTTCTGATTCAGTCATCAGATATTAATGAGGAAAAAAACCTTACTGATTAACACTGTTCTGGTAGTTTGTCAGGGATTTTTTATTCCATGGTGTTTGAGGAGAGATTTGAGGAAAATTTCAAGGAATGGAGTTAGCTCACAGTTTATTACTTAATGAAGACACGTATAACCAGCTTGGTGAATTTCAAAAAGCAGAGTTCATTTTTGAATGGTTACAGTTTTTGGAAAAACTTTTACCAGTGACTAGCAGGGTAAGTATAATGAGACTTGAGAAGAAAAGCACGTTGTAAAGCTATTTCTCTCTGTCTTTTTTGTTTAAAAACAAAGAGCAATATTCAGTTTAATTTGCTTCATATCTTTTATGTACACACAATGAAAGTATGTTCAGTGTTATCAGCAGCTTTCTAAATGTTAAAAGTTTTTGGTCACAGCTCTTCAAGTGACAGAGCCACTTGTCCAAGGAAAGGAATTTCTAATTTTTTATTTTTTTTAAACTCAAGATTATTACTGCAAGATTTTTGCAGTTCCATAATGAAGAATGGCAGCATGCTTCCACCTAGCATGGCACGATTATTTGGTAGTTCTCTGGCAATCAAGAACGTAACATCTTTGGTTTTGTTTTTGGTGGTGTTTGTTTTTTTTTTTAATTTTCCTAATCAAATGATAAAATACCTGTTTCCAGCCAACTGTGAAATTGTTTGTTTTACTGTTTTATGTATGTTAAGTAGGATGTGTAGATATGTAACAGTACACCAACCTAGATAATGCTGTTCAAGGGGTTTTATTTGTGTTAAGATATGTAAATGAAATGCAATGCCAGGCGCTTTATTATCTTTTTTAAAGAGGATTTAAAAAAAATTCAGATACGACTAAAATAGATTATTGTTTTAAGGGAAGTTCTTTTCATTATGCTCAACTTCTTGAAACTCTGCTCAAGTTCTTCTTTACTACTTAAATTACTATAGTTTTGCTTTGTTTTAAAACAGGCATATAAAAAGGAAGAAAAGGCAATTTTGTTTTAGCAAGATGTAACTATACAAATGTCATAGGGAAAATACGCTTGAAATGTGACTAGAAAGAATTATGTTCTGAAAAATGTGTGTGGTTTTTTTAAGAAGAATAAAGTAGTCACATATTTGAGGTGGCTTTTCTTTAAGTAGGAAGGTGCAATAAGATGTTTGTTTTTAATTAAGAATGTCAGATTATCAGAATGGTAATAATTAGCATTAATTATCTTTAACTTTTAAATTTAACTGAAATTTAACTGGTTACTGATTTTTATTTCCAGGCTGATATAAGGGAAAACCAGAAGAAACTGGTTGAGCAACTGACTTCTTTATTAAACAATTCACCAGGACCTCCTACCAGACGGCTTGTTGCCAAGAATTTAGCTGTACTTTATAGCGCTGGAGACACTTTTTCAGTTTACCAAACAATTGACAAATGCAATGAACTCATTCGGAGTAAAGATGATTCACCAAGTTATCTGCCTACAAAACTGTAAGTATTTTTTTTAACCCCAAACTTCAGATCCAGAAATAAGAAGAGATGGATTTATATGGTGAGAGGTTAATGTAGGAGAGGGTATGCTCCCTCATTTCTGCCTGTTGTCTGGTAGAGCTTTGTCCCGTATGACACACAGAATTTGGGACCCTCCCTGAATAGTATTGTTGTGGGTGTATCCAGCTGTAAATAGTAATTTTTTGTTTGGTATTAAGTCTCTAAATTTTTTAGACTTGAGTATTAAAAAGAGAAGCTGAATTAGTTTGAAACCTGAAAGCAAATTCAAATTGCTTCCTTCCCTCTAGGTATTGTAACGATTCTGTTTTAATCTTTTAATATATGCTGCCTTCCGAGCAGAATTATGAGTGGTGAAGTACTTGTGTAGCGTTTTATATATTCCTTTCTTTGTCTTTACTGGAAAGTTGTGAGTAAGAAGTTGAGCTGCATGTTGAGGGAAAAGAAAAATTTGGCTCAGTACTTTACAACATAAATGCCCTTGAAAGTTTAAAAAGATAAAAATATATTTTTCTTCCTTACTTAGAGGTTTTTGTTATGATTCACAGAAATATAACATAAAATCAGTCACGTTCAAATGCTTTAAAATCACATAACTTTTGAGGCATTTAGTGTAGAGGCAATTTGGTGGCTGATGGGAGTCAGTGTAGGTTGCGTATGTTAGAACAAAATTTGACATACCTATCTAGATAGTATTTCCTAGACCCACTGGAAAGAAATGCCTTGTGTGATTTGAAGGCTAAGCTAAATTTGTTACTCTCATTCAGAACTATGATGACCATAATGGAGTAAACTGAGGCCGGTTTTTGGTTTTGTGCAGCGAGGGGACAAAACCAGCTTCCAGTACATATTGCCGTATTGAATAAATCATGCTTTATGGCAAGCCAAACAAACACTGCTTGTTACAAAAAAAAGGTGAAGAAAACTTTTTATAAGTAACTTATTTAACATTAGTAAAAGAAAAAAAAGATTAACCTGACATGATGCATACGTAATAAAACAAAGAATGTGGTAGTATTAGGTATTGTATGTGTGCATCATGAGCCAAAAGGGTGGAAGATAGTTGGTGATCTCTAGCCAGACAATCTGGCCAGAGAGAATAGCATCAATGGATTACAGAATTATGAGGGGACAGGTGTTTGAAAACCAAGGAGAAGGTAATAATAGCGCTGAGAAGACCAGTAAAACAGTCAAGTACAACTCCAGGTGCAAAATACAGTTATTGAGTACATTTATTAATCCAACTGGGAAGCTGCATATAGTTAGTTAGAAACATCTGAAATGTGTGTAACTAAATGCCTAAAGCCTAGCCAAGAGAACAGAGAAATGTGAACTGTTATTGCAGGATGTGAAACTGAATCTTAAGGTGCAGGAATATTATGAATAACCTTCATTCCTGAAACAATGCACATCTTGCACTATAGTGAAGAAAATGAAAGATAAAGGTAGAGGTAGTAAAACATCATTGTGCATTAATGATACAGTATACAAAGCAGAGCAGAACCTGTCTTCTTCCTTTGCTTCACGTGCTAATCCTGATTCTGACAACCCAAGGGAAGTTTCCTGAAAATAGAGTTTTGCAAGGAGTTGGTTGTATTTTCCAATACTGTAATGTTTTTTGTTGTTTGTTTCCCTCTTGTTCCAATTGACCTGTTGTGCAGTCTTTTGAGTTAAAAATAAGTTTGCTGTGAAGGGTCTTAGTCCTGTCAAGTAGATTACTGCCATACTACTGTCTTCTCAACAGTGAGATGCATTAACATTGTAGATGAGTTGTAGTATGGAACAGAGCTCTATGGGTCTTCCTTGCTTCGGCTGCAAGATACCACACTGGAGGAAGTGGGATGGTGTCGGCATAGCAAGGAGGGATAATGGAGTCCATTGGCGGGAAGGCAGAAATGGCAAAGATGGACAGAAATGGTAGATATCCAGAGTGAGAAGGCAGAAAAATATGGTTTACTTCAAAAAAGGTTTGGAAAAGAGATTTCTTGCAGTACTGACGCTGAGACAACAGGCTATAGAAAAGTAATTGGAACTGCAGAACTCTTTATTGAGTAAAATCTTTCATCTTGGGCTGCAAGTATATGGAATACTTGGTGTTCAGTGAAGAAAGACTGCTTTTTTTCTTTTTTCTTTTTTTTTTTTTAAATCTTGATTAAAGTGTTGTCTTTGTTTGCCACCTGTCCTTATTTAGCACACGTGCCCATGTTGTCTGGTAGCAACACTTCACCACCATTGTTCACAATATGTCGATTCACCTGGAAACTCCTTTAAATACAGTTTTTGATGAATTGTTCTCTTATCTCATAAATTACCATTTTTCTTCTTTCATATAGGTGGAAGATGGAAATGTTTTAGGCAAGCATTTTAAACAGAACCTTAATTAGGTGCTCATGTCCTACTAAAATTGAGTGTGACGTGACTGCTGTATCAGATCAGATAAACAGGTCATGTAGTGTGA
Organism: Leptosomus discolor; assembly: GCF_034619465.1. Lineage (NCBI taxonomy): Eukaryota > Metazoa > Chordata > Aves > Leptosomiformes > Leptosomidae > Leptosomus > Leptosomus discolor. The sequence goes on from NC_141393.1 coordinate 30,949,066, forward strand.
ATACAGCCTATTACTTTACTTTAGATTACGAAGTTTTTAGAATGTCTGCTAGGGCTGTTTTTAAACCATAAACATTTTGAAAGCATTTGGCTGGTGAGCAAACTTCCATAGCTGATCTCACTGCTATTTTACCATGTGTTTAAATATCTTAGTTCTGCATTTTTGTTGGTACCTCTCCAAGTGCAATTGTTAAGGCAAAATTTGATAGAAAACAGCTTAAAAGTATCTTATATAGAGAGTCGTATATCAAAATGGAGGTGTGCTTGCAGGGAGGAAAAAAAACACAGGCAGAGGGGCTTTTCCCTGCAAAACTTGTATAAATTTACAGGCTTCCTTGGAAACTTCTGGCTGTTGCTCCTGATTTGACAGATAAAATGACTCAATAGTTAATACAGTTTGAACTTAGTGAAGCACTGGTGAGGCCGCACCTCGAACACTGTGTGCAGTTTTAGGCCCCTCACTATAAGAAAGACATTGAGGTGCTGGAGCGTGTCCAGAGAAGGGCAACGAAGCTGGTGAAGGGTCTAGAGAACAGGTCCTATAAGAAGCGACTGAGGGAACTGGAGTTGTTTAGTCTGCAGAAGAGGAGGCTGAGGGGAGACCTTATCGCTCTCTACAGCTACCTGAAAGGGGATTGCAGTGAGGTGGGGGTCGGTCTCCGCTCCCAAGTAACCAGAGATAGGACAAGAGGAAATGGCCTCAAGTTGCGCCAGGGGAGGTTTACATTGGATATTAGGGAAAATTTCTTTACTGAAAGAGAAGTCATATGTTCGAGCAGGCTGCCCAGGGAAGTGGTGGAGTCACCATCCCTGGAGGTGTTCAAAAAAACATGTTGATGTAGCACTTGTAGACGTGGTTTAGTGGGAATGGTGGTATTAGGTCAATGGTTGGACTCGATGGTCTTAGAGGTCTATTCCAACCTAATGATTCTATGAGAAACATTTGTGGAAAAAACCCCAGAGAACTAGAGTCATGATACAATCCTAGAAGGCAGTCAGAAGAGCTTCCCAAGTCCTATGCTTTAAACTTTTATAGAAATTTAAATATTGATGTGCAAAGGTAGCTGGATTCTCCTTTTTAGTTGACTAGATGTTACCATCAACAGCTAACAGCTTCATTGCTAGAAATCACTGTTCAACACTGATTGACTCTTTCATACAACACTTAAGCATGTGGCAGTACAGCTAACCATTTAAGAGTGTTTGCAGGTTATCCCACAATGTAATAAGGGAGTTCTGGTTTCAGGTTTTTTTCATAGTTGTTAGTTAAATATACCTTCTTTGGATTATGATGTGAAATATATATTATTTAGTCTTGAGGCTAATTAAAAAGAGTATCTGTGACCATCAGGTGATGAATTTAGTAGTAAGATGGTACAATTGTAATTTTATGCCCAGCCACACCATGAACAAAATTAAAATCCAAACTGTTGGTGTGTACTGAGTTGGATAAAAACAGTAATGAAAAATGTTGCTTTAATGAAAATAGGATTTTGGTATGATAAGAGATAAAGAATATCAGTTTTGGTTTTCTTATTGTGCTTTGTCATTTAGGGAATCACTGTTAATATTAAATGCATTTTTCTAATTAAGAATGTGTTCAGTATGAAATTTTAAAATTCTTTATGTGAAACTGGAATTTGGTTGAGCAATAAGTAAAATGTTGTTTTGTTGAAGGGAGTGCTGAGCAATGTCACAGCATATTTAAGTAGGTCTGTCCAAAGAGCTGAAAGCTGATTAAAGGTATAATTTCCTTTTTCCTTGTATTCATAAAATTAATTGGTTTAGTTATAGATCTGTCAATACAAATGCAAAGTGTTTTCCTTAATTATTCAAAGGAAAACACTTTAATTAAACAACTTTTTCTTTATTTTTAATTTTTTCTCAGTATTTAGTGGTTTTTATGTTTGCTAAAGGAAGTGTTGATGAGCACACAGGCTCCAGTTGTCAGTTATTTCACCTGGAAACTATATTCAGAATCTGTGTGAGGTGAAAAGGACGTGATCTTATACTTTTATTTCCTTCAAGGTGTTTCCTTATTATGTCCTGTAATATATATATGCCGGAATTTTAATTACTAGACATTTGCAGTCTACTATTGACCATCAAATTGTAAATAAAGATATCTGTGGCTGCTTCTAGTAGCATCTGCTGTAGCACAGTGCCATATGCGTGATGCAAGGCATGCTTAGTTAGAAATTAATGTTAAGGTTTAAAGGTGGATATGAAAATAGTATTCCTATTGTAAAATTTATTGGAATATTGTATTACCTGAATTCTTATATTATCCAAATTCTTTTCTCAACCCTTGTATCTGCATTTCTCGTAAAGTGTGAGTATGTGCCACACACAGACCGCTCTTTTTTTTCTTTTTCTTTTTTTTTTTTTTTTCCATTTGATAATCCACTTACATTTCTGGGACATTCGATTTAGTTATTTTGTTGTTTGCCCCTTGATTACTTTAGTTGTCTTAATCCCTTTCGTCTGTTACTGCATCCATTTTCACGCGTCTTTGGATTTGCTTTTGTTTTAGTGCTGCGGTGGTATGCTTGGGCTATTTATACAAAAAATTGGGAAGAATTTTGGGCAACAGTTTTACTGACACCGTTGGGAATGTGCTTAAAGCAATGAAGAATGCAGAGGTATTGGAACAGCATGTTTAAAAAATGATTGGGAAAACAATAGTGTGTTTACTGTTGGTAGCTGGACCAATGAATAGGAGAAAGTGCATGATACTGAAATAACGAAAAAATTCTGGAAAGTCATAGGATAAATACTAGTGTCTAAATTCCAAAGAATTACTAGAGAGTTAATGGATTATGACTGTAAAAAGATGGGTTGTAGCTATTCTCAATTTGATTTCATGAAGGAGCTTGATAAACTAGAAAATTTAATTGCCGTATTAATGAGAGCATTTTTGCTCCAGCCTGTACTTCATGTTTTGAGTTTTAAACTGCTAGTGAGTACTTTCCAGTAGAACACAGAATTACTGTTTTCACTTGCTTATGGAGTTATAGAGCAAGTTATCTGCTTTAACTCACTTCAGCATAAACAGATCTCCAAAAGTCTAACAGACCGAAACCATTGTTTACCTGTTTCAGTGGCTGGCATCTTGTATTTCCAAGGAACTTAGGAAATACAAGGTTAGGGTTACAAAACTTTAACATTTCTCTTTTTCGTTTTTCAGTCTCAAGGTCGTTATGAAATCATGCTTAGTTTGCAAAATATATTAAATGGTTTAGGAGCTGCTGCTGTCCCCTGTCATAGAGATATTTACAAAGCTGCGCGATCATGTTTGACAGATCGATCCATGGCAGTCCGCTGTGCTGCTGCAAAGGTAAAGTACTCTAAGAGTTGTTTTTATTAAGCAAGCTCCCTAAATAAAATTCTGTTTTAATGGATGATGAGCACAGCAGTAAATACATTGTTTTCTTATCTTTATTTCTTTGATATTGTCTTGGCAGCAAAAATTCAAGTCATTTTAGTATGAAGCAACATGCTTATTTTGTTAGGGAGAACTCTGTGTACTATATAGCAAACTAAAATTTTTACTGAGTGCTTTTCCACTGTCAAAACATTTTTATTTCCCTTTTTTCTCTAGTGTCTTCTTGAACTTCAGAATGAAGCAGTATTTATGTGGAGTACAGACCTGGATAGTGTTGTGACTTTGTGTTTTAAATCCTTTGAAGGTTCCAATTATGATGCACGATTAGCAGTTTCAAAACTTTTAGGCACAGTATTGGCTAGAGCTCTAACATCTAAACAGACAACAGGTAAAATATGACCATCATTTGCTGATTCCTCATCTGTAAAAATCGGTCAGATGATAAGAAACTTCTCAAGCCTGAAGTAAAATCAGAGTGTAAGCTTCATCTAGCTCTTTGTATCTCTGGTTTGATTTTTTTGTAACATTTTTCTTGTGAAGTGCTATGGTTTTGGTTGTGTTAACCTATATATATATATGTGTGTGTGTGTGTGTATATATGTATATACATGTATATAAATTTATAAAAGAATAAGGAATAATATTGGGTTACAACTTTTTCTCTGTTAGAAGCTTATTGTACGGAGAGAAATTAGTAGCCTCAAGAATTTAAAGGTAAGATTAATTTAAGCAGTGTAGAAAGCACCAAGATTTGAGGGACTGTCACTTTGATAAACTAAAATGTTAAAGATATCTTCAGGTTGTTGTTTTTGCAATCATCAGTATCACATCTGGATTGTCTAGCAGTACAAATGTGATCAGAAGCAGAAATGAGAATGCAGTTTTTTTCACTCAACAGACCATGTAACAGTTTTTGCTGACAGACAGTACTTGATCTAAGTGAAGCACCCTGGCACAAAGTTAACATCTCCAATCTTTGATGTCGTTCAGACTGGGCATTTTTAGTCCAGTCTTAGGAGCCCAGAGCTAAATATCTAACTGTGAGCTAAGCAAAATCTAACAGGATGCAGAGTAAGTGTGATTCAGACTGTTGATTCTGCTTTTAAAGGCATCAGAGAAGACCTTCAGTGGACTAAGCAGCAAATGACAGCATTACACGCCTTTAAGCCCAATCTGCTGCCTTTCAAAATTCTTGAGGCTGTGCATTTGCATTGGAGACTCTGAAGTCTTGATTTATAAAGTATTTTTCTAAGAATCTGTCAGACAGAGTAATTTTGTTACAGAAAATAATTGGCACTTATCCTTTCCCAATAAAGTAAAGAAAAATAATACTCTGACCTCTTTATAGACTCAGTCATTTTCTTTAATCTTTGTAAGCAATGTAGTTGTATTTCTAAAGTGCTAAGGTAAGGTTATATAAGAAGTTTATCAACTCTTTGATTATTTTTATTTATTTCAGTTAGTTATGTTAGAGCTAAGTGAGACAAACTAGGTGGGGGCTAGAAGGGGCTGGGGGAGATGTGGAGGGAGCAGTACATGAAGAAGTGCGTAGTCCTGAAGTTTCTGCATTGCATCCAATACACTGCTGATATTAGGTAGGGTTGGTTGGTTGGGGTTGTTTTTTGACATGATTATCCCAAATCCTCTCATTCCTTTTCCCATTTCAATACTTGGAAGAGAATGAAAAATGCAGTGAAGATTTTAGGTCGCCTGGTTTGCACAGTGTGCAGACAAGTTGCACACACATGTCCCAGCATTTATTTTAAATGAACTTTCTATAACGAAATGAAACAACAGAATGGGAATTAGGGATAAATAATTTTCCTATAAGATTGTAAGCATATTCTGTTACTCTCATTCTTTTGGAGACCTAATTTAATACTAAGGTGAGATGCTTTTGTTTCTAAGAGAATCTGTAGCTGTGCCCTTGTCTGGCTAAGCATAGCAGAAAGGTCATCCACCCTGTCAGACGTGATAGGAGTAGACCATACAGACCATACAGACCATACAGTAAAGCTTTGGGTGGTAGGTGTAGACCATACAGACCTTTTTGCAAAGAGAGCTTAGATTACATGGTAAATACCGAGGGAGGGTAAATGTATATATATGTATTAGGTGATGGCCTAAACTATTTAAAGATAGCTGAAGCAGAGACATGAGAAATTCTATGGTTCGCTGGAGCACTGAGTCCTAAAATGTCTTAGTTTCTCTTGTGAAATTATGCTGAAACAGCATTTGGATTTGATTGTGCTACTGAATTTGTGCAAATTGTTTTTTCTAAAATGATTAGAGTTGAAAATTTTCTTCTAAAATGTAACACGTTTTACAGAGCTATTCCTCTAAAGATTTACATCTATTCTTAGCATCCAGCAGGCATAACTTCCGCAGAATGTCTTTGGAAGAAGTGATGGAACTGTTGGGAACCGGATTTCTGCGCGGAAGTTGTGGATTTCTACGAGCCAGTGGTGATATGTTGAAAGGGACCAGTTCAGTCAGCAGAGATGTTAGAGTTGGAGTCACCCAGGTTTGGATTACGTTAGTTATGATTTTCTGAGGTTGCTAAACATTCCTATAATAACAGTTTTGCTCTCCATATATATCTTTCATCCTTCTTTGTATCTATGACAAAATACATACTTTAAAATAAGGATTTACATCTTGAGTTATGCTAGAAAGAAAAGAAAAGAGATTTCTGATGTTGCTTATTGTTTACTTGATAGTTTGAAATTTTCAGAATTAAATATCTATTACTTGTGAAAGCTTCACGTGATAGGAATTTCAAGTAGGTGATATAAATAAGTACTTTCCTCAAATTTTTCATTTAAAACTTAATGCCTTATGTCTAAAAATGAAAGAGAGAAGTTACAAGAATTCTTTGAACTTGGAATAGTTTCCTTCTATATAGGGACTGGTATCAGACCATATAATGCAACCTGGTAAAAACAGTATAAATTTTCCAGATAGTATCAGATTGGCTTCTTCCTGTAAATATTATCTTAAATGTCATTTACATGCTAAGACCCAGATACTCAAATGTTAAACGTGTGAATCAGGACTAAAAATCATGATGAACATTTACATATCAAACAGCTGTGATTATTTTAATATGTTACAGTGTCCACAGCTATTTGGTAAGTCCGCTTTGCCAGTAAGGGAGTATTTCAGTGCATTTCAACTTCTGCATTGCAAAAAATCTGTAAATTAGCGTGAATTACTGATAGAAGCTGCCAGACTTTGCACTAAAACAGCTGGAAGGAGCTCACAAATTGTCTTCTATGCTCAGATCATGCTGGGTGGAAGCATTAACTTCTGGCAGAGAGACAGAAAAGCTGGGGAACAATAATACCTTGACAGCTATTTGCCTAGAAAATGCACGCCAGACTCCTAGGGTGTTCTGTATATATGGTGGTTTTATTAGTTTTCCAGGAATAGATATTTCAGTTCAGTGTTTTCACTATTTGTACTGTTTTTTGGAGGTTGTCTTCTTTTTCATATATTTCTACGTTAACACAATAGTGCCTGTGCTAGATGGTACACTCTAACTGTACCAGAACAGTTAAAACAGTGCAATGTTTCTATAAGAAAAACTTGAGAAATTGTGCATATATCAGTGCCTGTGAGTAGAAAAGACTTGCAGTTGTAAAATGTATTAATCATTATATAAATTGCAGCTTATTATAAATTAAAAAATAAGAACAACACTGAAGATGGCTTCTTACATATGGACGAAGATTTTCTATTTGTTCAAGACACAGTCAGGTTCAAAATGTAGCCATGGCATTATGGCTCTTCACAAGTCTATTTATCTTGTTAAATTCTTCAGTTTTCAAATCTGTAAAACAGGGGTAATGTACTGATACGTTGTGGAGCCTAAGTAGTATTTGTCAAGAGCTATTAGATGCTAACAGGACAATAGTACAATTCCTCTGCCTACATTACTTCACTTTCTTTTACGTGATTAGTTTTGTTGTTAATCATAGACATGAGACAAAGTATGTATGAGGCAAATACAGAAGTTTGTTGATACGGGTAGTGGTTAGTTGTGAATTTTCTTATGAGGAATTTTGTGTGTTCATTTGCGTATTCTCATTTTTTGTATTCTCTTTTTTTGGTGGTAGCACATCTAGTCATTAAAAAAAATCCAACACATGCACATGGAAGGCATTTGTAAGGGAGCATATTATGTGGCAAAATAAATGGGCTTGTGGTGATTAGATTTGTAAAGTGACTCTGCATTCTTTCTCTTTGTTGTGACAAACGTAGTCTTTTTATGGCACCTCCATTGCAAGGCAAACAATTAAAATTCATTGAGATGAAGAGCAGTGCTTGGGGGCTGCAAATATTCCCTAATTCAAAGCCTATAATAACAAAGTTCTCTCAGGGTTATGGGTTATAGTTTTGTAACTTAGTAGTTCTTAAAATGCATTCATACATTAAATTTGGGTTCCATGTGCAGAATGTTAAGTAGCTGGAAGCTGTTGTTCAGTGAGACTAAACACGATGTTTTACATAACAAGTGCCTGTGCAGGGTAAACTGCCATTTCTCACTCTGGAATGAAATAACATGGGCGAGCAGCTTGAATTAACTTACAGTCAAAGCAGGCTGCAATATTGCTAGGACAGTTTTGCTAGTAATTTAAATTACTTAAATAGATGCAAAAAATTTGCACCTACCTGAAAGTAAGAACATGTGTGATTTATGGATGCATAAATGTATAAGTAGTCTCAGTTTAGTGACATTCTAGTTGTGGCAATGTGCAGATATTAAAAAAAATTAATATATGTGGGATAGCTGGCAGTGGTTTTCCAGATGTTTTTGCTCTAAAATATGCCTTCTTTTCGAATCTCTTCCAGGCATATGTGGTATTTGTCTCTACATTAGGAGCACAATGGCTTGAAAGGAACTTCTCTGCCTTCCTTTCCCATATTCTAGATCTCGTGTCTCAGTCTCACCCTAAGGCTATTCAGAGTCAGATGGATGCTATCGGCTGTCGCCGTTGTGTTTCATTTATCCTTCGAGCTACAGTTGGAGGCCTTCTTGGGGAAAAAGCTCAAATTGCAGCTGCCAAGGAGATTTGTCGGGCCATCTGGAAACTGAAGAAAGTTGTGGGTATGGGTCTAACAAGATTATCTATTTGGGCCTCTGTTTTTTGTTTTTTAAGTGATTGTCCAACTTCCTAATCCAGAGACTGCAGAAATAAAATATGTAGTGCTGATTTGTTACTCTAATAATGTAGAGGGCTTTTGATGGACTGCTTTGTTTTTAACTTGGGCTGGTTATTTGTTTATGTGTTTCTGCGTGTGTTTACCCACAGAAGTGTAAACATCTTTTTTAACACTTCTTTCCTGGCAAATATCACTTTAACTAATTACAAATATAGTAATAAATATATGCAGTAATAAAATACACCGTGTTGTAAAACAAGTTAAATTGGCGGTTAATATATAGCCAGATTCTGCTTTCCTGTTCAGAGCAGCTGACGCTACTGATGGTTCAAAAAAGAAGCACTTGTTCCTAATTGGCAAAATGAGCATTTCTTCTGGAGAAAACAGATCTCTTGCATGATAAAGTCTTGTACACAGCTTCAAAAAAAAAAAAAAAGCTGCTAATCTTCCCACCATTGTCCTTGTAAGGGAAAAAAGAAATGCTGGGCATAACCAGTCGTCCCCTTACATATTGTATCCTAGTTAAATATTTAAGTTAAATATCTAAACTGACATAATCATTTGTGTCTCAAAAGATGAGCTTTCAAAAAACTCCCTCCCTCTTTATTCCCTGCCCCCCCCCCCTCTTTGTACTATTTCACTCTTTCCTTCTCTTTCTTTTTTCTTGCTATGTAGTAAAATCTGCCAAGTTATATCCAAGCATGACCTCTTCAAGTCACTTTTGGTGAAGCTGAGAGTAGCATGCCTCTTGCTAGCCACTGTTCCCCATCACTTAAAGCTAAGCAATTTGGTAGTTTCCATTTTTATCTACCCTCCTGCCTTCACAGACTTTACTACACTATCCATTTGAGTAAGAGAAATGTAGTTGTCTCAGTGAAAACAGTTTGGTCAGTAATAAAAACGGTAATGATAAAAGCTCATTTGGCAATATAAACAGCTTACCATAGCAAAATCCTTTTTCCAATCTGTTTGTTTCATCTTGGTAATGATTTCACGGGGACTTTCCTATATTGTGTTATCAGATGCTGCAATGAGTGACAGTAACTTGGAAACAAGAATTAGTACAACAGATGTAACAGCAAGTCAGCATGTGCTCGTGTGTGCACTTCAGGAACTCGGGAGTCTCATCCATGGCTTAGGAACTACAGCAGCACCATTGCTGCAAGACACCAGTACAGGTACAAGCCCTGAATTATTTTGTGAACCAGAGTACAAAATATATTCCTTTGTTCACTGTGATCTTCTCTGATTTCTTATGGCTAGGGTGTCTGTTCTTTCAAATCTGTTGGGAACTTTTGTCTGACATTGACTATAGCAACCTTTCTTCTGGCATGCAGTCTCCCAGTCTCCTCACCTGGACCTCTTCAGTTCTTCTACCCTTTTCTGTTTGTCCACTAAATGAAGAAAAGAAAAGGGATAAAAAAAAAAAAAAGAAAGGAAAAGGGGGAAGTTGGCTATCTTACATGCTGTAGGAAGTCTTCAGGCATTGCCGAAAGAGTTCTGTATCTTCTCTGACATGTACTACTATGTTAATTAAAAAAAAAAAAAAAAAATCAGTGTCAAATTTAACTCCATTAAGGATTATATTGAAAGTCCAGCACTTTGTAATGTTTATAGTAAATCAGCTTGATTGAGCTGGCTATCTTTGTCTACCTTTATTGTTTTCATTTAATGGCATTTTTTCTGGATGGGTTCACGTGGACGTCTGTTTCCACTGCATGGATTTCTGCTCCTTGAGAATACTTACAGGTATTTTCTATGCATGTTGGTGAATAACTGCATAATATGTTAGGTTTTCTCGATATTGTTTGTTTTCATTCAGGGTAACTTTTTTTGAAAAGTATTGAAGTATTTAAATTTGGTAAGAAATATTTTGCAATAAAAATAAATGTAACTTTTTAAAGAGAAGTACAGAAACTGAATAGTGGTGTGTTCACTAGTCCTCTATATACAATTTTGCTTGTTTGACAATTTTCTTGCATATTTCTTAAGTGTGCTTATGCGTTTTGTTTTTCAGGAGTTTTGGAAGCAGTAATTTCTGTCATTCTTCATCCCAGCATTTCAGTTAGACTGACAGCAGCTTGGTGTTTACGCTGTATTGCAATAGCATTGCCCTCCTATGTGTCCCTACTGTTGGATCGTTGCATTGAACGTCTTAGTGCGTTGAAATCCTCCCCAGAAGCAGTAACTGGCTACAGTTTTGCTGTTGCTGCTTTGCTGGGTGCAGTAAAACACTGTCCTTTAGGAATTCCACATGGAAAAGGCAAGGTATGGTCTGAATACTTTACTCATAGGCAGTTCTTTAATGTTTTTTCGGTATTATTTGCTTGTATTCTTTATGACATGATCACATAACCCATTATATGGATGAGATACTTTCTTTCCTCAAGAAGGGGATTTTGAAGCATACATTCAATAATAAGCAACTGTTTTTCTCACATGTCAGGACTGTGAATTTCTCAGGAAATGTCATTAAAGTCTTTATTAACCTCTCATATTGTTATCTTTTTCTAGTGGAGAAGCTTGTTAGGGCAGAAGTTTTTTTTGTTTTGGGACAGAGGTCAATTCTGTGGAGCTGTATGGACTTAAATAGAATAGTCTAAGAAAAGGTTTACCTGGATAAAACATTTCTTGAGTAGAGTTACATTTTTCAGGATTTCAAAAAAAATCCTTGACAGCAACATCAAACCTTTTGCAATTCTGGCCCAGTTTGACATTGGCTTAAATTAGAAAGCTGACATTTCAGCAGTGTTGATGATGAGAAAAGGCTGGTTTAGAGTACATACAGCTGAAATGTATAAGACTTTGCCAAAAGAAAAAAAATATTTCTTTTATAAAAAAATAATCAGAAGTATCCATACAGATCTATTGCATGCTGTGATGTTAGAAATAAGTTTCCTGGAAGGAAACTTGTTCAGCCACAGATTAAACCAAATTAATGTTTCCCAGGCCTGTCTGTGACTCTTCAGTGTACAGTTTAATCAGTGCTTACACCAAAAACAGCAATTATGTATTATCATGAAAAAAATCTTTAGTGAAGTCCAACAAAATAATTAATCAAGTCAAATGGATAGATGCTTTCATTTTGTTTTATGGAACTCAACAGAAACCAATTTCTTGCGTTAATGCAGTCTAAGATGCTTGTACCAATCTCTTCACTAGCACAGACAGGTTATACTGTTCTCTGAAGTTTTAGGGATATGCAGATGTAGAAATACAGACCAGGAGAAGAAGCTGTTTCCATCTTGTTGACAATTTTATCCATGGAGTTACTCACAGTTGGAAAAGAGTGGGTGCAACACAAGTGGCAGCAGTACATGCTAGTTCTCTGCATGATGTAGAAACTTATGTTCTCAGTTTTCAAAATACCTGTTTCGAAGCCAGAATCACAGAATGGTAGGGGTTGGAAGGGACCTCCAGAGATCATCTAGTGCAACCCCTCTGCTAAAGCAGGTCATTTAGAGCAGGCTGCCCAGGACTGTGTCCGGGTGGGTTTTGAGTATCTCCAGGGAAGGAGACTCCACAACCTCTCTGGGCAGCCAGTTCCAGTGCTCTGCCACCCTCACAGTAAAGAAGTTTTTTCTTGCGTTCAGGTGGAACTTCCTGTGCTCCAGTTTGTGCCCATTGCCCCTTGCCCTGTCACTGAACACCACTGAAAACTGCCTGGCCCCATCCTCTTGACACCCACCTTTCAGGTATATGTAAGTGTTGATAAGGTCTCCTCTCAGTCTTCTCTTCTCCAGGCTAGAGAGCCCCAGTTCTCTCAGCCTTTCCTCATAAGAGAGATGCTCCAGCACCCTCATCATCTTTGTGGCCCTCTGCTGGACTCTCTGCAGGAGTTGCGCGTCTCTCTTGAACCGGGGAACCCAGAACTGGACACAGTACTCCAGATGTGGCCTCACCAGCACAGAGTAGAGTGGGAAGAGAACCTCCCTCGACCTGCTGGCCACACTCTTCTTGATGTACCCCAGGATACCATTGGCCTTGTTGGCCACAAGGGCACGTTGCTGGCTCAAGGTTAACCTGCTGTGCACCAGGACTCCCACATCCTTCTCCGCAGAGCTGCTTTCCGGCAGGCCAACCCCTAACTTGTACTGGTGCAGGGAGTTATTCCTCCCCAGGTGCAGGACCCTACACTTGGCCTTGTTGAACCTCATCAGGTTCGTCTGTCTGGCTCTCCAGCCTGTCCAGGTCTCGCTGAATGGCAGCACAGCCCTCTGGTGTGTCAGCCACTCCTCCCAGTTTAGCGTCATTGAGGAATATGTTGAATAAGACCTGACCCAGTACTGACCCCTGGGGAACACCACTAGTCACAGGCCTCCAGCTGGACTCAGCACCACTGATCACAACCCTGAGCTCTGTCCTTCAGCCAGTTGTCAATCCACCTCACTGTCCACTCGTCTACCCCACACTTCCTAAGCTTCCCTATGAGGATGTTGTGGGAGACAGAGTCAAAAGCCTTGCTGAAGTAGCGGTAGACAACATCCACTGCTTTCCCCTTGTCCACCCAGCCAGTCATGCCGTCATAGAAGGCTATCAGGTTGGACAAGCATGATTTCCCCTCGGTGAATCCATGCTGACTACTCCTGATAACCTTCTTTTCCTCCATGTGCTTAGAGACGACATCCAGAGTGAGCTGCTCCATCACCTTTCCAGGGCTGGAGGTGAGGCTGACTGGCCTGTAGTTTCCTGGATCCTCCTTCTTGCTGCTTTTGAAGACTGGAGTGACATTGGCTTTCTTCCACTCCTCAGGCACTTCTCCCGTCCTCCGTGACCTTTCAAAGATGGAGAGTGGCTTATCAACAACATCTGCCAGCTCCCTCGGCCCTCGTGGGTGCAGCCCCTGGATTTGTGGGTGTCTAGTTTGCGTAAAAGATCCCTAACCCTATCCTTCTCAGTGAAGGGAAAGTCTTCCTTTCTCCAAACTTCCTCTGTTACCTCCAGCGTCTGGGATTCCTGAGGACCAGCCTTAGCAGTAGAGACTGAAGCAAAGGCAGCATTCAGTAACTCTGCCTTCTCCTTATGCTCCATCACCAGGGCACCCACCTCATTTGGCAGCAGGTCCACATTTTCCCTAGTCTTCCTTTTGCTACCGATGTATTTGAAGAAGCCCTTCTTGTTGTCTTTGACATCCCTAGCCAGATTTAAATCCAAGTTAGCCTTCCCTGTAGCATCTCAGCACAATCTGACAGCATTCCCATATTCCTCCCAAGTGGCCAGTCCCTTTTCCCTCATGTTGTAAACTTCCTTCTTCCCTTTGCATTTTCCCAGAAGCTACTTGCTCATCCAAGCAGGCCTTCTGCCTTCTTTGCTTGATTTTTTTTCTTCATAGGGATGCACTGATTCTGATCTTGAGCCAGTGGATATTAGAGAAGAAGTGGCATGCTTTGACACAAGGATTTGGGGGCGGGGGGGTTGTTATTACGCCATTGTATGATGAAAAGAATGCTCTAGTACATTAGGAAAAAAATTCCTTGCAGTGATTCCAGCCCACCCTTTCCACGTTGTTGCATGCTAACAGTTCCATGCCATTCCTTAACAGACATTGCTAGCTACACTTCCCAACATTCAAAGACCGAACTGCTGATGAAAACAATTTATAAGCCTGTTTTTTTCTTTTAAAAGCTTGCACTCATGATTACTGAAAGACCATGGGGAAATAACAAAATGAATATTGTTTGCCCAGTTATATAGCTGAGAGGTACCATTCAAATACTATACACCTAAGCAGAGCTAAGGTTTCTATTTAACAGAGAAACAAGATTATTAACAAAGATTTCTTTTAGAGTAATAGAATAGTATGAAATAGGGCCAGGTGGAAGTATGGGAGGGCACAGAAAGTGTGGGAGAAACACTGTATTCTGTACTAAGCTGGCAGGGGGGGAAAACAGAGGAGTTGACAAAAGCCCTTTTCCATTCTCTCCTAGGAACACTGCCAGATTCCAGACTAGCTCCTCTTCTGAGGAGCTGAAAGAGAGCACTGTTAAATAGAGCAGTTTTGAAAATGGAGTAGCAAACATAGACAGTAGTGACCTGTACAGAAGCTGTTTTATATTAATGCTTTTATCTTTCAGAGAATGGTTAGTGTTGCAGGTGGAACCTATTCCAGAAAATAGAAGAATTAAGGGGGTTGTTTATATTTAGCATTCCCTACTATGGCTTATACTTCAGTTAAAAACAAACAAACAAAACCCTAAAAAACCTAAAACTTCAAAAATAAGATGTTTTTCCTAGTTCATATAGAGAAAAATTGTCAGAAATCATTAAATGAAATCCTTTCTAGGATGTTTATTTCACAAGGAATTTAAGTATACTAAGCTGTTAGTGATTTTTAGTACTATAATTTAACAAGGGTAGTCTTTTAATTTTAGAACCAAATATTTTAACTCTATTAGGAATCTGTAACAGTAAATTTCTTCACTTGCAACCACCTGATAGCCTTATGGAATTGGGGAAACAAATATTTCCAGACTTAGTATTTCATGAAGTTTTGGAAGTGTACAAATTTCGAACTTTCATGAAGCAAACTTTCATGTACAAACTTTCATGACATTTTATAAGTGTGCAAATAAATTTTAGAAGGATGTTGTCTATACTGTCCAAATAAATTATAGTGTGTAAAAAAGTTATAGAAGCATGTTGTCCGTACTGAGGCTTTTAGTGGTGCTATTGATAATGACACTTCTTACTTGTAATACTAATGCATAAGCAGTTTGTTTTGGTGACCAGACATAATGCAAGATGTAAGAAGAACTTTTTGGCATATGTGAAACATAAATGAAGCAACTCATTTGCAGAATACTTTTAGCATTTGTAGCTATACTGCGGCAGCTGTCAATAGACACAGTGTGTGTTCCTCCATGTAAATTCTGTGTAGCTTGTGCTCGAGCAGATTGTCAGCTTGCATTTAGCATGGAATAGTAGGCACCTGCAATTACTGTGGAGAAGCTAAGATAGGATTAATTCTAACTATACTATTCTAACTTGTTTTTTCAGTCATACCATTTGTTGGTTTAAAAACTAGCAGACAATGGTAGACATTATTATAAAACAAGGATAAAAAGATCATTACCCCTCTTGATCTCCAATTTGTAGGTCTCATGCTACCCTTTTTCTATATAGTTGCATAAATAGAATATCAGAACACTTCTATCCTTGCAATGCGTATTCTTGTGAGAATTATCAGCTGTCATTTTACTGCTGATAAAAGAAAGGGGACAAAGCAGCAAAGTGACTTACCTAGTACCCCACAGAACTGTTGAAGCCATCCCAGACTGATGCTGAAGGCCATTATTGCAACTTTGTGAGCCCAAGTATGCCATAGTGTGAGAGGCAGATTGTATTCTGTTTGGGGGCACTGAAACAGGATTAAGTATCGCAGCAAATAGCATGGAAAAAAACATTTGGTAGTTACTAAGATGCTGATGCTCTGTTTTTCTCTTTAAAGGTAATCATGACAGTAGCAGAGGATTTGTTGTGTTCTGCTTCTCAGAACAGTCGCATTTCACTGCAGCGAACACAGGCTGGATGGCTGTTGATAGCGGCCCTCATGACATTAGGTAGTAGCTTTCTACAATTTTTCTTAAACACCATTAAGCTGTTCCATGTTCTGTCTCTGACTTTAGCTCTTTTGATGTTTCATTTAATTTACAACTGCAAAATAATTCTAAAAAAACAAATGCTAATTGGAATTTTAGAAAAACTTCCTGAAATAAAATCCGTTTCTTTCAAATTTGCTATTAGTACGTTGGGAGCAATGTCTGAAAAACAGTGACTGACTGAGACTCCTGTTAATTAAACGTAGAAGATAAATTTCAAAGTCAGTCTAATCAAATGTCTTTGTGGCTGTGAAGAATTACACTGATGTTTTTAAACATCTAACCCAGCACAAAATGAGCTAATCATTTGTATTTCCCTCTTGTCAGGCATTTGAAATCTTACAGAACTTTCTGATATTTATTAGTGGTCAGATTGACTGTGATCACTAAATTACTAACAATGAATGTGCTTTATCTATTTTGTTCATAATTTTAAGGCACCGTTCATGTTTTCAGCTATTAATTCTGCCCAGCAGCTCCCAGTTTTTTCTTAGATTAGGAAATCACACCTGGTGCATTATCCTATAACAAATGTTTGTTTTTCTGAACATCACTATTGCTTATTACATGTCTCTTATGCTTGTGATCCACAGGGTCTGTACTTAGTAAAAGAGAGCTTACAGTTGGCTTGGTGTAAATGTGTCAGTGGGTGTGTAGTTACGTATGAAAATAGAGTACCAAGACAGTAAATGTTTGAGAAATTATATATGAGAAGGCTGGGAAAGTAGCATAAAGTTTTCATGACTGTAAAGATTTTGTGAACATAGAAAAAAGAACCAAAGAGAAAATATCACTTTATTAATCCTTACATTGGCGCTACAACTGTCAACGTTTACAGGTCCTGCAGTTGTCCAACACCATCTGCCACGAATGCTGTTACTGTGGAAATGCATCTTTCCATCATCCCCTAAAGACCTAGAAACAGAGAAGACACGAGGAGATTCGTTTACCTGGCAAGTAACACTGGAAGGTCGTGCTGGTGCTCTGTGTGGTAAGTGGGATTCACTGTGTCTTTCTCTGCATATTTATAGTTGGGCTGTTTGTTTATTTTTCTTTCTGAAAGAACAATGATACTTTGTATTGATTTTTGTCACTGGGTGGTAAAGGATGTGTTCAATCCCCAGCTATGTGCTTGTATATATAGATTTACCTATAGATCTCTCTCTGCATATGTACATGTGTTTCATTTTTCTAAAAAAAAAAAAAAAAACAAACCAACGAAAAAAACCCCCAAGACTGTTTTTCCTCTTTTTCTTCTAGTCAGTTGGTTGCCAAGCAGTAAATGATATCAAGAAGGTTGCTTCGCTTCTCTTGTTTTAAATACATATCACGGTAATGAATGAAGACCCAAACCAGGCGTATAAACTGTTGTTTATACAGTCTATTATTTTTGGTAAATAGCAGTTCTGTTTCCTAATAGGTAACTTACTGTAAGCAGAATAGAATTGGTGAGTCAGTCAAACACATTTGTGAGAGTGGAAAGACTCAGGTAAAAATTACAATAAGGAAGTTGCAATTCTCAGCCAGTAAAGAGTACTCTCTATTTGCCTGCTGTCTGGTAGGTTGCAATTTTTCATCATGAAATACTGTGAATTTGGGTTTCCACGAGATGACTGCAGTGACCTTCAAATACTTAATGTGTTTCAGTCATGTATTCTAAAGTACTAAAGGGTCCTTTGCATTGCAGAAATGTGAACCCTAGTATAATGATTGCTCCTGTCTCTCACTATTAAAATTTATCAGAAAGTCTGGAATTCGATAGTAATTTCATTTTAGAAGTAATCTAAACAATTAACTTTTAATTTTTTTTTTCTTTTGGAAATAGGTCTTTAATACTGTATGTTCTCTACATGCTTTTTGAAAACTAAACTCAAGGTTAATTTTCTGTAAATAATGAAAAATACTTGTGTACGTACAAGTTGTTTCTTAGACTACAGTGAGCAAGCTGAATTTAAATAGAAAACTATCAAAGCAAACAGCTGGTCATCTGATCATCATCCTTCTCCAATTTTTTTCTTTTATTTTATTTATATATTTATTTATTTTATTATTATCATGTAATTATCGTGGAGTTGAGTTACATCCCATAACTCAATTCATAACAAAAGCAAAATATGCTTGCATGTATATAGGCAATTCAAAGTCAGATATGGAAGTCCAAGCTGAGACACCAAAACAGTACATCTGTAAATATGACTTTTGTCATTTGAGATTTTTATCAGTTTCGTAAATTACTGGTCAAAATATTTTAAATTTTTTATTGCGTGCTTTGTTCTACTTTTAAATTATTAGTGAGGTAATAATGTGTTTACTTCACTAATGTGATTTTTTGTCTTCTGGATATCTCACACTAAGTTAAAATCCAATTCCTTTTCTAGCTATCAAAAGCTTTGTTTCCCACTGTGCTGGTCTTCTTACGGACGAAGTTGTTCAGAGACTTCTTCCTCCTCTCCCAAGTGCTGTTGATTTGTTGACACAGTAAGTGTGTGTATAAAACTGTTAAATGAGATTCTGTAGTGATAGGACAAGGACTAACAGTTTTAAACTAAAAGAGACTGAATTTTGATTAGGTATTAGGAAGAAGTTCTTCACTGTGAGGGTGGTGAGGCACTAGAACAGGTTGCCCAGAGAAGCTGTGACTGCCCCCTCCCTGGCAGTGTTCAAGGCCAGGTTGGATGGGGCTTTGAGCAACCTGGTCTGGTGGAAGGTGTCTCTGCTCATGGCACAGCATGTGGGACTAGATGATCTTTAAGGTCCCTTCCAACCCAAACCATTCTATGGTTCTATGATTCTGGTTTTGAAAAGCTACAGAATAATCTTGTATTTGGTTTAGTGCACTTTCTAAAGAATTTTCTTTTCAAGGTACAAAAATTAGAGTATAGAATCCAGCTGTATAGCTGAAGACTTTAGCTGGTGTATAATATGTCTTGCAATTCTAGTATTATGTAAAAAAGCTCAGGAAGAAATTATTGCATTGTTTTGTTATGTTAGTGTTTTTATTCCGCTTTTTAAATCAAACCCACATGTTCATGCTTATGCATGGTCATTTTTTATAAAATAAAAAAACAAAGGTCAAGAATCCTCTTGGACAAAAAGTTTTAGACATGGGCATTTTTAGTGTTTAGATTCAGAGCTAAGCTGGAAAGGCTTTTACAATTTTTAAACTTTTGCCTTCAGAATATGTAGTGATTTAATGTATTTGGGTTCTGAACTCTTATAGAGGTATCTCCACAAAAAAGTTAATTGTAATAAATATAGGTACAATCAAAGGAAATAGAAAACCTTGTATATTTCTCTAGTATTAAATAAAAATAATGACTGGGAATGGAGAACAGGTGTTCTGTCAGGACATGTGAAACAAATGGTTTTGCTTCTACTGTTGGTAGTGCAAATCAAAACTGTACCTATAGTATGTATAGATTTTTAAAGTATTCAGTAGAGTGGTACAAATGAAATCGGTGTTCCATAATGATTTAAAGTCTTTACCATCTCTGATGTGTTTTTTATATTTTAAGGCTTTCTTCGATATATAAGTCATATGGAAATTCTTTAAAAACACCATCAACGGTTTACAGGCATAAACTTTATGAATTACTAGCAGTATTGCCTCCGAAGACTTACGAAGGTATGTGTTTCCTTACAAAGAGAAATCCATTAGAAATTCCATGGGCTCATTTTTAAGTTTTTGTTAAACATAAATTCAGCTAGCAAGAATTAGTTCTACCTTTTCTAATAAATAAATTTTATTCCCTCTATTTGAATTTGGTGAAATTGTAGAGAAGTTGCTGTGATTTTGAAAAGCTAGTGTTCATGATCTTCTATTTTTCCCCTGTCCTATTACAAATTCAGACTTCGTCCTATTTTTAATTGAAACTTGAAGGCAGACAACTTTGCAATATTAAACTATTTGAGTAATTCGTTTTCTGTGATGCCTGTTTTACTTTGCATTGAATCCTAATTCCAAAAGGTATAATCTTAGTATAAATCAATTGCATATAGTCCATTGAAAGAATTTAATTTAATTAGCTTCAAGTAGGTTTATACATTACAGATATTAATCCAATCCTGTGCAGATTGTGGATAAAAAGACTGTATATAAAGGAAAATTTCAGCAAAATCTGGGGATAGACTTCCTTTTCTGTAGCAGAACGTAACTAGCAGTATTTCAAATCTAATCCTGTAATCCAATAACTGTGCACTGTAGTTAGACAGGTCTAACAGTTCAACTGAAACATTGAATACCTTTGTCGTCTTCAAATTGTTTGCCATAGAGCACTGTATGGCCTGAAATAAAGAACCAGAATGTTTTTGACAGTTGTAAAGTACAGGGTATTTCATCAGGACAGAGAGAATACAGGCCAGGAATTGGCTGGGTCCTCCGTATCATAGAGGGAATCCTTACTCAAATAATCTGCTCCATCTAGTGGTAACTGCTAAGTGAATCTTCCTAAGGACAGATCCCTGACCTTTGCCTTCAAGCTGTTGTCACATTAGAAGTCTGTATATAATGCTTGAAACGTAGTGTATAATATTCATTTGTGACCTGGGCTTAAACGACTGAAAATGACACCTCCGTTCCTTACAGCAATTTATTTCTTCTGTTCTTTTATTACAGGGATGATGTTTTATAGAACACAGAAATTCGGGTATGGGTGGGTTTGTGGTTTCTTGGTGGGTTTGGGATTTTTGTATATGGTCTAACTTTACTGAAAAATACAGTGTTTTACAGTGTGAGCTGCAAAGCCTGACTTGAGAGAGAGTATCCTCGCTGAGGATGCCGCACTCTAGAACCAATAAATAAAGAGAAAGCTTAAAAGGTTTCTTATAAAGAAGTGATCACCCTGGTGAAAGCTTTGTGACAAGCCTTAGAATCAAAACAGCAGTTTGACAGATGTAGTCTCAGAGCTGTCCACCTGTTTGTAGTACAGCAGTATGAGAGTGGGGAAAGAACAGAAATGCATATATTGCCAGAGCTTGTTTTCAAGATCTGTTATATACTTCAACATATAACTGTGCATCATTTACAAATGCAAAAAAAAGTTTTTAAGGTAAAGCTTGAAACAAACACCATTCTTTCCATATTATTTCCAGTATGACAGCTTCATGCAGAAGTTGTATGTCTTTGCAAATACAATGATTTTTTAAAATAAATTATGTGAGAAAACAATATGATTATGGAACCCAGGATGCTTTTTTCAATGTCTATTTTTAGTCGTTATCACTAGGAACAGTATTAGGAGTACTCTTGTGTTGCACCGTGTGGCACAGTTTGCATGTCTCAGGGTGACAGGCTGAATGAGATGCTTTTACCAGTTCATGTTTAATTTCTTTTCATTTTCTTTGATCCGGGCAGTGAGCCAGAGGCTAGAAACCTCCAAGTTGTTTCTTTTTGAAAAAATCAGTGATGGGGACATATAGTAGGAGTTGTAACTCAAGCTTTTAGTATTTGCAAATAATGTGCAAAACTCATTTTCTTTAGCACAAGAGCAACAAAACAAAATACCCAGCAAAATAAATAGTTGAAAGCAGATTCTTTATTCATAGACCCAAGCCTCTTTCTCAGTTCAAACCTTTGGATTTCTGAGGCCTGAGATACTAGGACTTGTTAGGCTCTGCTTGGTCCTTTCCTGCTCTCTTTCTGCCTCTCTGGTGTTTCTCTTACTGCTTTCTGTCATCGTAGAATTTTATGAAGGCTTACTGTGAGCATGCATGAGTAGTAGCTGATTTTTTGCATTATTTCAGCAATGACAGATATGAGAAAAAGGTGTTAGGTTAACTTGAACATAGGTGAAATACATTTAACATGTTTTAGTTGTTGTCCTCCTTCATGTGTGAATGGTTCAGACTTTGCAATTTAGCTGATCCAAAGTACAGACTTGTTAAGCTGGGAAAAGCTAGTTGTGTTTCTAAGATGATTCATATTTGTGGTCATTTTCATGTGTCATTAGTTTGGATTATAATGTGCTCATGTTTCTGAACCTAAAACACTTATTTCCTGTGAGTGAATATAAAAATTTTAATTATTATAATGTCCAATTTGAGAATTTCACACAAATCATTTCAGTAGTTTGCATTTTGATTATTAGATTTGTTGATGTTTTCTGTGGTCTGAAATTAATGTGTTTTGTCAGACAACTCATTATGGTTCTTTTCATTCTTCAGCTTTTTGTCCTTGTTATGTTCTGCTGTCTAAACCATAAAATTGAATACAAGCATTCACTTCTCTTTCTTAATAGGATGAGATGAATAGCTAGAATGCTGGAACAGTATTCTGGCTCAAAATTTTGAACTGTTTTACATTGGGATAATATTATTTGACATGTTGAGGAAGGCCAAGTGTCTGAGACTAAAATAAATGTTAATTTGGTTAAAAATTGCTGAGCATCTCCATTAAATTTTATTTGAAAAGCTGTTTTCATAGAAAGGGGATTTTTAATTTTTTTTTAATTGTGAACTATAATAATTAATGAAAGAGCAGTTTCTAGTTGTTGGTTTTAATTATCGTGTTTTTTAAAAAGGCTCAATTTCTGTCCCTTTCACACACTATCTCTGCATCTTGGAATATATTTGGTAGTGCTAACCTTTTCAATTAGATTTAAGTGTTTTGGGAAAAATGATGTACTTACTAATTAGTCAGGGAGACAGGCAAAGCAACAGATGCCTGCAGGGGAGAGGGTGAGAGCAGTTTGGGGGTAGGGGGGAGGAAGTCCGCTTTCTCAGAACGGATTCAAGATACAGGAAGGGTAAAATAGCTGGTTGCAGTTACCAGCTCCAGCTATAAGAAATGGTTCTGCTTGTGCTCGTGCAGTGCTGGTAACTGTGTAGTCTCACTTTTTGGAACTTCTGTGTGTTGAAAAATTATAAGCAACTTCAGCACAAATGGGTGATTTTGTGGTCATCTAATGACAAAACTGAATGCAAAGAACTGGTTATGTGGAGTTAAGACCCCCTTAATGCTAATATTTCCCAGGTCATGGGGGCTTGACTTTGCAGTCTTAATGCTCTGAAGGTCAATTCTTACATAATATTTGCATAAAGACATGTTACGTTCTGTAAGATCAGTTCTGCAGTGTTTTTCAATACAACTTATCAGATAAGCCAGACCTTTCTAATCATGTGTGGTTCAGCACTGGAAATGTTCTCTCACTGCAGGGACTCTTTTAATAATGTAGAATGGTGTGACTTGGCATACCTAATGTTGTTTCTTATGTGTAATGTACAACCTTGTCTGAAATATTATGTACAAAAATATGTGAAAGTTTTAACTACCGATGTAAATTATCATAATGTAATCTACAGTAAATTCCTCATGCTTTGCTTTTTGAGTGCAGACTCCTGAAATAGGGGAGTACATTCTGCAGCTTTCAGTTATTTATCAAACTTATGGATGTTTTAAATTACATCTGCTTGCCAAGTCCAAGTATTCCTGCATGGCTATGTAATACATTCCACAGCATTAATTTTCAGGAAATAGAAGAAAATATGGCTGTGCTTGTAATTGCCTTTTTTTCCTCTACTTTACTTGTAAATGTAACTAACTTACTGGATTAGAAGCTGTATGGCATTATGCCTTCTGTAAAGGTAAAAGTCTCTGGTTTTCAGCTTCTAGATTGCTCTATGTGCTTAGTTTGCTTATGTTGGGTAGTGCTCTGTTGTTTTTGCCCGTAGTGAGAGTGTTCTCCAAATAACTGTTTGAAGACTGTTCAATGGATGTTGCTCTTTTGGTATAAATATCTTGGTCCCAGAGCTGCTAGTGGCAAGTAATTAACTGAAAATTGTAATTATTTTTTTTCCCTTTAATTTAAAGGAAGCTTCTGTGATGTTCTAAAAGAGTTGGTGACCGATTTGACTGTCCCAGATAGCCAGATTGATGCCTCTACATTCTTGCTTCCACCCCTTTGTCATGAAAATGATCTTCTTTTACTTGGTCCCTTACTGCAGGAGACTGACCACAGATTTATCGAAGAGCAGGTACTTTTTGATCTAGTATAATGGTGGCATTATGTTTTCATACAATTCTAATTATTTGGCTCTGTGCTGGTTTTGAGTTGGTCAAAAATACAGCTATCATTTTTTTCCTTCTTACAGCTCCTTTTAGGTAACAGCATAGCTGGTGGCAGCCTGGAGTATGACCCTTACTCAATTTATGAGAAAGTTGCAAAAGGTGATTCAGTACCTACACCACTACCTCCCATATTGTCTGTTATCAGTGCAGCAACTCGTCTTTTTGGAGTTATGTTTTCTCATGTAGCAGAATCTCACAGGTAAAGTAGTAACTGTAACTGTTACTGTTACAGAATTTGGGAGATGCTAGAAGATGGTCACAGTGTTTGAGATTGAACACAGAAGAAAACAATTCTGAAAAAATAATGAATTGTATAAGTGGATTCCGTAAACCATCTGAATAATATAATTCAGACTGACAAATTGTTAGACACTCTGTTTACAAAGTTACTCACAATGAAAAGGCTCATCCAGTAAGAGGATACCGTCATTATAATAAATTCTTTTGACCAAGAAAAATAATGTTTTGTTTTGATAGCCAGATTAAAATAGAAGTTATTTTAAGAGATATTACACAATTGTTGTAGTGCTTAATACATGATTACTAAAGAGGGACAAAAGAGGTAGGAAGCTGCAGTAAAATTTTACCCTTACCCTGCCTTATTCTTTATAAAAAGTAGATGGGAAGGAACAAGAGTATGTGTCTTAATGCAGTTCAAGAATGCTTTAAAGTGATAACAAACCTCTTGGTTTTGTGTGTGTGTATGTATCTTCCTACTGCACACGTGGCACTTTGGTTTGTTTGTGTTATAAGCACACCAATTGCTGAGGCATGAAATTCCTCAGGATTTTTTCATGCTGTTGCTTGTTCTGTGTACTGCTGGTAATTTTCTTGAATGCAGCATTAAAGCAAATCAATTATTTTTTAATTAAACAGCTTTGTATTTTCAAAGCCAACTGTAGTTAGACCTCGGATCATGATCGTTATAGGTGGTGACGGTTTTGTAATTTCCTCTGAGGGATAAGTACTTAGCATGCGAATCGTGAGTCTTGATGTTGTCACTTCTTAGAATGCTCGGGATTTAGTGTAGTCCTGAGGCAGCTGTTTGTATATGAGCATACTTGCCAATAAAATTGCCACATGCTTTGTTATGTTGTTCTGACTTGCATTTACTTCTTTATTCTGTCTTCACTGATTGCTTTTTTTTTGTGTGGGGTTTTTTTGTGTGTTTATCTGAGCTTTTTGCCCCCACTGTCCTCAGGTTGCTGGTTGGTTTTCTTCACCTGTTTCTCAAGACCTAAAGTAATTGATGCAAATAACTACATTTTCTTTTTTTTTTTCTTTTCCCTCCTCCCTTCTCAGTTGTAAGTCAAAATGCGTAATTCCCATACAGAGTTCCTTTTAATAACAGCTGTCTAATGTTACTTAGATATAAGTAATTATCTGTGGATACGTATGTTATAACAAAAACAAAGGCAAAAATTTATATTCTAATATGGAATACAGAAATTTTTTGTAGTAGACAAGGTTGCCAGTTGAAGGAAAGTGCTCAAGAGTTAGGTTAATAGATTTGGTCCACCTCTTGGGCTTTGTTGTGTGTTTTAAAATAAAATTTAAAAAGCTTGATTTGTTTCCTTAATTTTTAATTTTGTGGTTTCTTTTATGGTTTTGTTTAAGGCTCCAGGTGTTAGAACAGTTGTTGAATTCCATAAAGCAAGCAAAAGGATCACGGCAACAAATAGTACAACTAAATGTAGTGTCAGCCTTTTCTACTTCCTTAAAGGTAAATCTCCTTTGTTTCTCTCCTCTCTCTGTTACTAAAATATGGCACCTGTTGGTTCGAATGTATCTACACTGAAGTTATTGTTTTCGTTAACAGTCAAGGTGAAGATCAGTCCTGTTTTCTGTGATAATGTATTGTTTTGTAATGTAACACTTTTCTTCACTGCTGAGGAGTCACAGTTTTTATTTTTTCCCTTTTTTAATGTTAAAGGGTTAGGGAAACCCATTCTAGTACACTGTAGTATACTGTCATCCATACTAGTGTCATTCAAATAGGAGAGAGATGGAAAAATTCTCTTATATAATTTCTTGTCTTTATTACTGTCTCTTTTGTATTTCTTACTGTATAAATAAAAAAGTAACAATTGGTAAAATAATCTCATAACTGTCTGCCATTTGTTGCTTTTCCCTGATGTTTTATTGGTATTTTCCTCTGTTCCTGTGCAGTTGTCATTCTTTCCTTCTTAGACTTTCTTCAGACTAAGGCAAAATGTTTTCAGACTAGACAAGACCTTTCATTGTACAATATTTGTATTTGGGGCATAGTTAATACGCAGTCCAGGTAACTGCTGTAGCTTTTGCTTCTGTTCTTTTTCTTGGACTGGGATTTTTCTTTGTGTCATTCTGTTTTCACTGATTTTTTTCTTGATATTATTTCCTGAGTTTTATGCGAGTATGTTGGTTTACTGGGTTCTACTGCAATCTATCTGGTATTTCTTAAAATGAGAATGTGATGTCATAATGTTGTGCTACGCTGTACACTTACGTGGAGTTAGGCTTCTAACTCTCAAAACAGCAAATAAAAATAGAGGAATTCCTCAGATAAAAGGGGAAGAAAATCAAATTCCTTTTGCAGGTAATTTTTGCATGACTGACAGAAAAACACATCCTGATTGCTATACTGTCTTGCTGTTTAATATGTTTAATGTCTATTTTTAGCACTTGGCTAACTGCAAGGGAAGTTTAGGTTCAGAAGAAGTTAGGAGGTCTGCTCTGACCTTAGTAATGGGTGCCTTGGAAAGCAATAATCCACTCCTGAGATGTGCTGCTGCAGAGTGTTTGGCCAGATTGGCACAGGTGGTTTCTGACACTTCCTTCACTGCTGGATTAGCACAAGTCAGTTTTGACAAGTAAGTTCAAAAGAAGTGTGGTAACATGCTGGTTGAGTTTATAAAAATGTTTGAGGAAATCTACCTGGCCCCTGTTATGATAATAATTTTTAAAAGTTGGTTTCCTTCATGAATTTGATGTCACTTCAGAAATCAATAGGAAAAAGCACTGCCTGACTGACTTCTGCATGTATTTCTTAGCTTTGCTGATCTATAAGAGGATTGTCTAAGTAAGCCTGTAGACTTTCAAATAAGTTAAACTGTCTGCTGTTTTAGCAACATCGTTTGTGTATATCTAAAGTGGGGTTTTTTCGGTACTTCTTTCAGATAAGATTATAAATGAACTTAGAATTTTGGCGATATAACAGTGTCTAATAAAATTTCTAATGAAACTAGAAATTCCATTTGTAGATGCGCGTATTACATGGTATCAGTCTTGGTGATTACACTAACAGCTTTCTTTCCTTTTAATTAATAGGCTAAAATCTGCTAGGGATGTGGTGTCAAGAACAGGTCATTCTTTGGCTCTGGGATGTCTATATAGGTACCTAGGAGGAATAGGTTCTACTCAGCACCTGAATGCATGTGTTGGAATCCTTTATACTTTATCTCAGGACACTACTTCTCCTGATGTACAGGTACTTGTCACTTATCTAAAAATGCTGTCTTGCAAATTAACTGATTTATATTCTGGAGTTTATCTGTTTTTTTGTAAGAATAACGCTTCACAACCTCTTAGGCATACCTCACAGGTGATGGCTGGAGCAGCAAAGGCAATAGCATGAAGCATAGCCTCTGCTTGAAATCCACCTTGAAAGCAAGAACTATGATGAGATATGGAAGGTTGTTATTTAATGATCAATGAGGCTGATAAGGCTAAGATATGCTGGCTTCAAAAATGGTATCTGATGTTTTAGGAGTTGATTAATCTCACATTCACCTATGTATTAAACTTGGCTAGATAGTACTTAGGTTTTCTTGTTTGTGTCAGTCTCTCCTACAATGTTTACTTCACAGCATTTTTTCTTGAAGGGCTATGCAGTAAATAACAGGGATTTGTAGCCTGAATGCTGTTGAACTTGGTCAATATACTTTCTTGAATAAGACAAGATGTTTTGGAGACTACTTAAAATTATTTCTCTGTGGCTAAAACTGTTATATATCAGAATAGCTTTTAGAGACATTGAGTGCATTCCATGGAATTGTCTAAATCTCAGTTAAAGAATTTTTTTAAGCTTTATCTACAATATCTTTATGCAGAGAGGAACTGTATGTTGACATGAAACTGATGTGGCTGTTGGTACAAAGTAACTGAGACTAAAACAATATGTTATTTCAGCAACTCTAGTGTTTTTTCATAATTCTCTTGCACATGGAACTGTAAAAAATTTTACGAAGAGTAGAATGTATTTGAGGAACAATAATCACTATTAAGTTACTATTAGATTACATTTTTTTAATTAAGAATGACAAATTTAAAATGGTTCTTTCATTGCAGAACATACAGTTCCTTGTAAAATATTCGAAATTGCTTATTAAGCATCAGGTTCTTAAAGTTTCTTTCTATAACCTCTCCATTTGTCCCTTTGGAACCTAAAAGTGCAACTTTTATTACACTTAATTGCTGAATTTCACTTAGACTATTAAATTTTAACAAGACCTTATGTTTATTCTGTCATAACAGACATTACATGACAGCTTCTCTTATTTTACAGGCATGGGCACTACACTCTCTGTCACTGATAGTAGATTTAGCTGGCCCTTTGTATCATGTGCATGTGGAACCTACCTTATCTCTTGTTCTCATGTTGTTGTTGACTGTGCCTCCTGCTTATGCTGAAGTTCACCAAAGCCTCGGTCGCTGCTTAAATGCCCTTATTACCACGCTGGGCCCTGAATTGCAAGGTATGCAACAGACAGTAGTGTCAGCTTTGATTTAGCAACAAAATTCCTCAACATTGTTTGAATGTGTAACTCAAATTTTATCAACAAATAAGTGCAGGCTAATTTTTTTTGCCTTGTTTTAAGACTGTTTCACAGGCCATGAGTTTATGCAATCAAGATGACATGATGGCTAGTTTTCCAAAAATAGTGTCTCTTTTTGACATTTTTTTCCTTTGAACTGGTTCTCCTTGCCTTGGGCTGAGAATTCTTACTTTTGGCATGAAAACAGAAAGTATTCGTATTTCAAGAGTTAAGAGTCAGTCTATGTCTTAGCTGTGATGCAGACATTTAACATTTGCGTCTAAATCTACTTTTAGCTAGCTGGACACTGAAATTTCCAGAGAGCAACGTGACCATTACTCATTGATACCAGAGCATAACACAGGTGTAGAAAGTATCCTTCAAGAGGATGAAAGTTATGGGTGGCTTGGGAAAAAGACAGGTCATCATATTTTGAAAAAAAAGTGTTTTAAAACCAAAAAACAAACCCCTTTTTTTCTTCCAAATATAGGCAGCAGTACGACAGTTTCAGCCTTAAGAACTTCCTGCCTCCTGGGTTGTGCAGTGATGCAGGATAATCCTGACTGCCTTGTTCAGGCTCAAGCCATCTCTTGCCTTCAGCAGCTTCACATGTTTGCTCCTCGACATGTCAACTTGTCTAGCCTTGTAAGCTGCCTATGTGTGAGTATATGTTTACTAGTCTATATGCTCGTTTGTTAAAATATTTTGTTCAGAAACACTTAAAAAATGCAGATGCTTCTTTAACCAGAGAAACCAATCATTGCGTAAGGGTGAGGTGTTTCATATCCTCTTACAGCTAAGTATTCTCTATTTTCTCAGTTTTTTCCCTGGTTTCTGCTTCCCCTTTACAAGATGAGCACATTCTGTAGAAATTTTGTCCTTCTGAACTTCTTGCAAGAGTGTTCTGCTGCTTTTATTAAGGCCAGTTGTCTGGCAAGATGTACCATCCATTACAACTTTGTGCTGGATTTTTACCAGCTATTTTATGTTGGCCAGTTTTTGTCCTCTGCTGCTTTTTGTGTTTTAGGTGAAGAATTGATTAAAAAAAATTTTTAATGGTACTAAATACTGAGAATTTTCTTGTTTGGGTTTGTTTTTCATGATGGTGAAAAAAATTGTGGATTTCTCTATTTTGCAATTTCTGTAGCACTAATGCTTCAGTATACTGACTTGGCAGTCTATAAAAACTTCTGACACTTACATAAGTAATAGTCAAACTGGATCTTTGGAAAAAATAAACAAAACTCTTTTTCAGCCCTATTTGACAAAGAGGTGGGGGGGGTTTCGTTTCTTTGCTGGGTTTTTTTAAATTTGGTTTTTTCTCCCACAAGTCTCTCTGTCTTTGAATAGCTGCTGTTGTGAAGCACTTAATTCTATGAAGAAAGCAAAAATAATTTTCTCGTACTTATTAGCCTTGGTGGGTTTTCAGGGGCTAGTAGCTAGGGGCATTGGGGGCGGGGGGGGGAGGTTAGTTGGGGTTTTTTTGTGTGGTTTTTTGGGTCTCTTTTTTTTTTTAAATAAGACCATCTAGTCTCCTTGTAAATCAAAGAAACAAAAAAACACAGACAATAAAATATGGTGGGGTTTTTTTAATCTCTCTTGTCTATCTTAACACAGTTCTTACTCACATCTTCCCCTGGGTGGCACTTGTATATAGTAACCATATATTGATTTTGTATAAAGTTTAGATTCCTTCAATTTGTCTTTATTCAGTTTGACTAGAAACATGACTGGCAGTCAGGAAAAATTGAAGGAGACGCTCTTTCAGTCTCACTGTGTTAGGCGTGGATATACTACTTGCAGAAGAACTGGGACTCATCTGGAGAGTTCTTTCTTTTAACGTACACCAGCTATGATTTTCTCTTCTCTGGGTAAAACAGTTTCTCTTCCATTGATAAAATCACAACAAATCATGTAGGTCACTCACTCACTTGTTCAGAGGATATATTAGCATTTGGGATCACATGTAAGTCTGTGTACAGTCTGCTTCCACGTACAGTATGATCTCTCTAACTAATAGCAAGTACCTACTAATAAAGAGGATGATGTGATAAAGTTATCTTGTCTATACGGTATTACTGATTTTTATTGTTTTTACAAATTGTCTCAAAGTACTTCATACAGTACTTTATAAACTTTATAACATGAAATTACTCAGTTAAGAAGAAGCATAGTTCATGGCTTGAGTGTGTGTGTTTGTGCATCTGTACGCACGTGTGTGTTCACCTCTACCCCAGAAATGATCACAAGCTTCGTGGGGCAGGAGTCCACCAGTGGCCTTACATGGATGAGCTTTTCTCGTTCTCATGAACTTGTTACAGA